>NW_023270426.1:47614409-47825496 GCF_011800145.1 Mirounga leonina | reverse complement strand
TTTATTTATTTATTTATTTATTTATTTATTTATTTATTTATTTATTTTTTAAAGATTTTATTTATTTATTTGACAGAGAAAGACACAGCGAGAGAGGGAACACAAACGGGGAGTGGGAGAGGGAGAAGCAGACTCCCTGCCGAGCAGGGAGCCCGATGCGGGACTCGATCCCGGGACTCCAGGATCATGACCTGAGCCGAAGGCAGTCGCTTAACCAACTGAGCCACCCAGGCGCCCCAGATTGCAATTTTAAATAGGATGGTCAGCTGACCTATGAGCCAACTTCAAGTAGATGAGATCAGATGTGGAGACATGCAGGGGTGAGGCTTCAAGGGAGGGCATTCTAGACAAATCTGAGGAACACCAAGTAGGCCAGAGGGGCCAGAGCAGAATGGGCCGTGCAGGAGGAGTTGAGACCAGAGAGGTAACGGGCAGGGTGCCTTGTGGACAACCATGAGGACCGTGGCTCACACCCTTAGACGGGAGCCACTGCAAAGTTTGGGGAAGAGAAGTCACATCATCGGACCTGCAATTAAAAAGGCTCGCCCTGGCTGGGTGCTGCGAACAAAGTATGGTGGGTGGGGGGACAAGGAAAGAACAAGCAGGACCAGTTAAAGGGACCAAACTCCTGGCAGAAACTACTAGCACACAGAGGATAGCACTCATTTCATTGTGAACAGAAGCCCAATCTACCATGTGTGATCTTGGCATCATCCTATAACCCGGCTGCAGTTTCTATCACCTTACTACGCCATCACCACCGATGCCTTTTCCTATAGGTGGCAATTTTCTCACTCTCAGCCTGACAATGGAGGTGATGTTGATATTTTCGCACCCTTTTCTTGTGAAGGTACCCTACTTCACTTACCTTTGAATCCCCATTGCCTGACACATAGGGCTCAGTTTTGCTGATGGAGTGAATGGGCGGGGGGGGGGGGGGGGACTTATATTTTGCTTCTTGCCTAGACTAGTTTAAGAGCCTCCTTCCCTATCCAATCTCCCTCCCCTCTCATCACTGTAACTGTTGGCTTCTTTCACTTTGCAACTCCAAAAACTTCAAACATTCCTCTGCATACCAGAGTAACATCCAAACATCTTAGCCTGCCAGTCGAGGCTCTCCAGAGCTGGTCTCTCGCGTACCGTGCCATCTTCCCTCCCACTACTAATTCTGGAACAGGAAGTCTGGGCTCCAACCTTTTGCCCAAATACCTTGTCCCTTCTCAAAGCTAATCTTTTCCTTGTGCTCCTCCCCCCGCCCCCCCCCAGCTTAAAGAAATCCCATTCATCTCAAGGCAATATCCCTGGGCTACCCTTTCACTCAGTTTCAAATCTCAGCACCACAGGCGTGATTGCTCCCCACCCTCTGGGGACAGGAGATGTGAGCCACTCCCAGCTCACACCCAGGTGAGAGCAAGCCTGGACACACTCCACTGGTTCATGCTACCCTGGCCCACTTACAGCCGACCAACTTACCAACTCAGCCACTCTCCCCCAGGCTTGGGAAATAAGGAAATAAGGGCGTGCCTTATTTCCCAAGCCTGAGAAAGAACTATTGGGGCCAAGAGCATCTCCGACTTCTCTGAATCCCCTACCACAGCCTCAACAGAGTCACATCATTGGTGGGTATTTACTGATGACCTGCTCTTGTGAAATTCTTACCAAGGTAATGAACAGGGCTGTGTCTTACTGCAGACACTGCTTTGTGTGTTTGGGGTGGCCACGGGAGTGGGCCAGGACGGCAGGTGAACAAGCCAGTGACAACTACTCAGTACAGGAAGGGTAAGAAAAGTGTATCAGGGGTTGCAGGAGTCTAAGAAAAGGCAAAAAAGAATCACTGTGTGTGCAGAGCTGCCAGAAGCAACAAGTGAAAACCAGGGTGAACTTCTGAAGGCCAAGGCTCAACTCAAATGTCCTCAGGGACATGTCAGACCTAGTGATGCAAGAAGGAAGGGGACAGACATTCAAAGCAGAGCGGACAATGTGTTCAAAGATCTACAAATTAGGCAGAGAACCACAAGGAGCTCACTCTGAAGGAAGGAGGCAGTAGGCGAGCAGGAAAGGGATAGAACAACTGACAGGAATCCTATTTATCGATGACAGAGGCTCAAGTGCATGTTAGGACACAAAGAGCAACGTTATGTGAAGATAAGACACACTATGAGGGGATTGTCTGTACCTTCTCAAACTGATGAAAAACCCTACAAACCCTACCACTGTTACCAATTCTATTTCACACAACTATCAAAGACATCTATTCAATGGTTTCAATTTTTTTCATAAAGGAAGTGTGAGAAGAAATGCATCTTCTCAGTGCCTCCCATTACATTCCATCTAATCAGACTTTTCAAGATCTGGCAAGCAATTAAAACACACATCCACATCTGACCATTTGGAGAAGCAACAGTGACAGTAGGGTTTCCTCAGGTCTATACAAATGTGACATTAAACACATCAAGGACAATGTATGAGAGAGAAAGCAAAGTTTGTGGAAGCAGAGGAAGCAAGTCCATTTTAAAGCACATACTACTCACGTCACCCTCACTACTACTAAAAAAACCTGTGATAATGCCATTAGAAGTTTCCAACTGGGGGCGCCTGGGTGGCTCAGTCAGCTAAGCGTCTGACTCTTGGTTTTGGCTCAGGTCATGATCTTGGGGTTGTGAGATCAAGCCCCTCATCGGGCTCCACGCTCAATAGAGTCTTCTTGAGATTCTCTCCCTTCCTGTTTCCTTCCCCCTCTATTCTTCTCCCTGCTCACACATGTGCACTCTCTAAAATAAATAAAATCTTTAAAAAAAAAGTTTCCAACTGATAAACCCAAGATTTTAAAAAATGCAAGATAAAAATCTCAAATGCTACATTCATTTTACTGAACTTTCCTTTCAGGGGTGCTAAGGAATACTCTTTTAAGCTTACATATTTAAAGAAGAATGCTCAAGGCTGCTCAGCCCTTTGGTCCTGAAGTCTTCTGAATGTAATTCATGCATCTTAAATATATTCTGCCACACAGATTCAATACTATTTTAAAAATGGAATGATCATGTTTGAAAGTCAGAATAGGAATAAAACAGTATTCAGAAGGAAAGTTTTGAAAGGACCTAAAATATACATAACGCCTGCTGGCTATTATAACAATAACAACAAAATTGCTTTTATCTTACAGGCCCTATTATGCTTTAGGCCATATTTTTGTACTTGAGTGATACTTTTGAGGTCTTATTCAGTTATTATGGAATCTTTCCTTCTCTCCGTGTATACCTCACCCCTTGCAAATCCCAATGCTCTCTAAAAGCACTCCAAACACAGGACATTCAGTCCTACCGCATTGTATTTTTAGATTTAAATCACCATTTGATAAATGCTTTAATGTACTTCACAGGTGGGTAAAGGAACAACTGAAAAGAAAATCGGCATTCCAGGGTGATGGCAGCTTATTAATTCAGGAATTAAATCCAAAGTTACCTTTCCTCCCCCAAATTACTAACAATCTCATACTGGTAAAATTCCCAAGAATATGTTTTTACTGTTGTTAGATATAAAAACCTTTATAGCAGATCAGAGCTGCATAAATCAATCATCTATAATCTTGTTATATGCTTGAAAAAGAGATATGAGGAGAAAGGTTATTTCTTGAACACTGCTAATGTAAAACCTACTTTCTTCCTGGGAATTTTACAAGAATGAGAACGGACAAGGCAATTTACATTTCAGTGAACAATGTTGCTTAAAGTGAGTTGTTATTTCCAACCAGCACACTCAAGTTTGAGGCATCCATTTCAAACAGCAAGGTAGACTGCCAAAGGAGCTTTCTCCACACATATGTGAAGGGCTAAGAAATTTCCTTGCGGCCGGGTTAAAGTCTCATTTTGAAGTGACTCATCTTGAAGGTGGGAGGTGACCTGTGTAGTGTATGTGAGGCGTGTACATGGATTCTGTGTGTGAATGGGAGTGGGGGTGATAAGGGAAATGAGAATAGGAGTCAGAAATAATCCTCATGAAAACAATAGCTTAGCTTGACTCAACGAGTACTGGGCTCAACCCAATTTTATCAAGACAGAGTATTCTTCTCAGCAAGTTTATGTCACAGAGGTCAGAGAGAAAGATGAAAGGCCATCTTAACTGGCAAATGATGCTTTCCTGCAAAAAACTACTTCAGAACTGACAAGTGTCAGGAAACGAGTGAGGTCTAGAAGACAAAAACTATAGGGTTGAAACCAGGGAACACAGAAGCAGGTGAGACGAAGACTGCGTGTTCTGTTTGGAAGGAAGGGGCCTTTCTGCTCCTACCAGGCCTACCTTCTCCAGAACGGCTTATCCACAGGTCCAACGGTTAAAATGTGGGTTTCTGGCAAGTCTGCCAACTAAGAGGTTGGGCGGGGAGTGGGGGGATGGGGGGACCAAAGCTGTATCAGGCCCAACTGAAGAGGTGTTTAGGACACAGTGGAAGAGCTGGGGTGGGAGCCTGACCTTACATCTGGAGGGTTTTTTCCCCACTCTTTTGTAGTCATGTGACCTTGAAGATTATGTAACCTCTTATCACTGGTTTTCTAACTCAAGTGGGGAGTAATGCCTACGTCATAGGCCTGCTATGAGAATGGCTCTACCAATGGATATAAAAACCTAGCTGGGTGCTTGGCCTGTCAAGGTAGGTGGTATTTATTAGCTTTGTCCCTTCCCAAACACACACACCAAGAGAATCTGGCAGCAAAGACTTTTGCCTCTGGTTTTGAAGCTAACAGATGGGTAATCTTACTAATAGAGGCTGCGGATTAGTCTGGAATTACAGGATTACAGGGAAAGGGCAAATCTACCACCTCTTCCTCTGAGGCAACGTGTACCTTGGACCTTCACGCCTCCCTTACTAAAGCAGAACCTCATCACGCCATTCCCCAAAATGACCTAAACAAATAGGACGGATTCCAGAAAGATGAATTACTGAATCTCAGTTTCTCTTTCCCTTCCCTAAATTGGGATATTTTCAGACCAGAAGAATTTTATTCCAGAAAGCTGACCTTTAGTTATTCAGAACCAGAGAATCCTTTGTAGAGCAACTATTAAGTTAAATTCTACCCTACCACTTTAGACCAATGTTAAAAGATAGGTGTTTATTATAGATTGTTTTTTTTCCCCCCTGAGCTTATTAATTGGTAATTCTTAAAGAAAATACGCAAGTCTACAGAAGAATTAAGTTGGACCTTAGCTGCGATTAATAGACATAAGAAACAAGTGTCACGGATAATTTGATACTGAATAGCACACTAATTACTTGCTAACAAGAATTTCTCCTTCTTTTCACACCTCTCATTTATAATAATTTAAGTGGAGATTAAGAACTGACAAGCACTGGACACCCAATCCCCAAGGAAACTGTGCGCAAACTTTTCAGTTTCTCTATCCAGTGGTACTTCTAGTCCCACAACCGTCCTGTGACATGGGTGTTATTCCCCCTTCAGTTAGGAAACCACTGATAAGAGGTTCATAATCATTCAAGGTCCCATGGTTAGAGAAGGGTAACCCACAGATGTAAGTAAGGCCAAGCTCTGGCCTTCCTGCAGCTCCACAGAGCCCAGAACGCCTTTCCAGCTTCTCCAGACCCAGCATCTTTCTGCAACCCATCTCAGGACTTCCCAGTATAAGTCCATTATTTTGAATTTTGAAAGCACTGGACACATGTGTTTTCTAAATCACTGTTTCAGTTCAGCTCTGGGCTTTCTGTTCTTGAGGGGGAATTGCACCCTGCAGCCCCTCACCAGGACAGAGGGGAGAACACAATGTCTGACCAACGTGCCCTCTATCCTCATTCCAGGCGTTCCCGATTCCCAGCCCACATACATAGTCAACACCCTGAAATGAGAGCTGGAAGCCAAGAAGCTTAACTCCTAAAAGTAGGGAACTATGAGTGCCTAAGCTTATTGTGACCACATCAGTCGAGTTCCCTCCTGTGTATATGGCTGTCTTTCCTGTTTTACTCTTACAAGACACTTGTGATTGTACTTACGGCTCTCCCAGATAACCCAGGAAACTCTCCCACCTCAAGATCCTTAATCACATCCGCAAAGACCTTTTTTTTCCTGAATAAAGTAACATTTATAGATTCCAGGAATTAGGACTTAGTATCTTTAGGAGCCATTACTCAGTCAACTGTACACTCATACTGACCATTTACAACTAATAAAAAAACTTTTGAAGTAAAATTCACCTAAAAGATACACAGTGCAACTTCAGAACTGATTGTAAACTCTATTCTCATCACTAACACACATTTCCCCCAAATTCTCACTCTACCTTCCCAACACCTCTGTGGGCCAATTTTATGCTTACTTTACCGATCAGCCACCAAGCAAAGGTGAACGCTCAGGGATAGCAAAAGATAATTCTTATGTCTATATATTCAGCTGACTGCTATTTCAATTGACATATTTGACTGATACGAGGAGGCTGGACTGGTAGTACTTTAATAGAGAACAAAATATAAATATAAACCAATGCTGGGGAAATGATTTCTCTTTTCTTGTAGGAACATAAAATAACTCAAGAATCAGTTGTATTACCTCACAAGGTTCTCCGAGGAATAAACTGAACCATAAAGCTCCTTACAACCACCAGTTATTACATACAAATAACCAGACTCACTTTGTTTTTCCATTGGAAGGAAGCCAGCTGTGATGAAGACCACAATGCATGTCCGTTGGTTATTAATGAGTATCTTACTGGCTATGATCTTTCTCAGTTAAATGAACAGCCCACATAGTACGTACCTGACCTTACCAACCATTAATTTTTAAACCTCCTTCTAGGAGATTGATTTCAGAAACACACACCATCAATGAAAGCTTACTATTCTTGTTCATCTTCTGACTAGGTCTCCCTGTCATATGCTAACTTAGCATCCTCAACCTTCCCTTCATTGAAATAAGCTGGGCAACTGTTTGTTGGGAGAGCCATAAGGGCGGGCCGTGTGTTGCCTACAGCAAAGTACATCTGGCCTGGTATGAGGTGGTACAGCCAGCATGAGGCAGAGCCGCTATCGCCTACCCAACGTCCATTTGTCCCCTTCTTCAGTAAACAGGACTCTAGGTGTTGGATGAGCTCAACGCTACTCAGAATAATGACCATATTTTCCAGCCAAATAGCTTTTATACTTCCAGCCATCACAGACACATACTACTATACATGCGTAATGGCCATTGTTCTAAAAATATCCTCACCTGGTCCATTTCAAGTTGTTTCCCGGTCTCTTGGCTTACCTCAACAAAATCACAGAGGGGATCAGGATTTTCACCCCATTTCCCTTCGGTTAGTCTGTAATCTCTTACAAAGTACAGTTTAAGAACATGAGATTATTTCTACACTAGAAAGAGACCCTGCCCTCCACTCTCCAACCCCATCACAGGAAAGCGTGCCCACGTGTCCCCAGCTCCACGTGCCCTCAGCTCCAGTGGGCTGGGGTGGCCATGGAGAAGTGGGAGGAGACAAACTGCCACGTGGTGGAGTCGAGCCCTTCCACCCCTTCAGCAGCCAGTTGACAACATTATCAAATTCAGATTTTCATACCAGTACATAAACAAACAACCACCTCAATAAAAGATATTAAAAAGCTCAGCTTCTGTCTTAGAGTGATACTAACCCCCAGCCTTCAAGCTGACAATACTCAACACCAATAAACACACACACATTGGTCACAATGAGTAGAAATAGCACTCCTGCATTTGGCATGGAGTAAGCACTCAGTTAAGAGAAAATGCTGGCACTACTGGGTATTTACCCCAAAGATACAAAAGTAGGGATCCAAAAGTGTACATACACCCCGATGTTTATAGCAGCAATGTCCACAATAGCCAAACTGTGGAAAGAGTCAAGATGTCCATCGACAGATGAATGGATAAAGAAGATGTGGTATATATATACAATGGAATATTATGCAGCCACCAAAAGGAATGAGATCTTGCCATTTGCAACGACGTGGATGGAACTGGAGGGTATTATGCTGAGCGAAATAAGTCAAACAGAGAAAGACATGTATCATATGACCTCACTGATATGAGGAATTCTTAATCTCAGGAAACAAACTTCGGGTTGCTGGAGTGGGGGGTGGGGTGGGAGGGATGGGGTGACTGGGTGATAGACACTGGGGAGGATATGTGCTCTGGTAAGCGCTGTGAATTGTGCAAGACTGTTAAATCTCAGATCTGTACTTCTGAAACAAATAATGCAATATATGTTAAGAAAAAAAAAAAGAAGAAGAAGAAGGTAGCGGGAGGGGAAGAATGAAGGGGGGTTAATCGGAGGGGTAGACAAACCATGAGAGACGATGGACTCTGAAAAATAAACTGAGGGTTCTAGAGGGGAGGGGGGTGGGAGGATGGGTTAGCCTGGTGATGGGTATTAAAGAGGGCACGTTCTGCGTGGAGCACTGGGTGTTACGCACAAACAATGAATCATGGAACACTACATCTAAAACTAATGATGTAATGTATGGGGATTAACATAACAATAAAAAATTTAAAAAAAAAGAGAAAATGCTGATGACTAAAAAAATTAAACATCTTATATTCCAGATGGTTTATAGATTAAATGATTATTAACCTGGTAGGTGAAAAAATTGTACTTGGGACAGGTGTGAGAAGGAAAAGCTAGCTTATCACTTATAACTGAGCTTGTAATGGTGGCTACAGGGATAAAAGTAAATTTTTTGGAGAAAGTTTAAAATCAGTCATCTTTTATGTAATATTCAAATAGGTCATCAGCTTCTTTTAAATGGTTGTCACTTTGGAGGATATGATAACACTCATTCTACTAAGGGAGTGACTATTTTTTTTTTTTTAAAAATTGAATTGTAATAGTCTTCTGCACTGCCAAGACCAATAATATATCAAAATTCCAGATAGTTGGCAAAGGATCCAGGAAGCTATTTAGGAAAATTCTCCCTAATTAATTGATAGGTGTTCAGCAATACTTACTCAAAGACAAACAGAAGCACCTAATAGGCTCATAATTGCATCACAGGAGCTGAAACTGATGAAATTTATGTTTCAGGGGAAAATATGAGTTTATTTCAACATAAAGCAGTCTATTAATATAAGCATGAATTTTAACTAAAATTATAAGTTAATCTTCTATGGGTGAAATGATATGGGGGGGAGCGGGAAATAAATTGGGCAGAATTTTAAATCAATGTCTTGTAGACCAGAGCAGAATCTAAACCGATACTATTCTTGGCTGTAACCAATTAAGTTTTGTTTTATTCAAAAGATGGCTAGAGGAGCAGGAGACTCCAAAATGCAGAATAAAAGATCCTGAAGTCATTAAAAACAAAAAAGATGGCTAAAATTTTCAGGAAAAGCTATTCAAGCTACAAAGCTTTTGTTTTTTTAGTCCTTATCACCTTTTTCCATGAAGATTCAACTGCACATCTTTACGCCAAAGCTAATTCTTCCTCCACATTTTAAATGCAATCGACTATTCAAGCATATTGGTTTTTGCATTAATATGCTTTCTCAATTTCTCCAAAGTTACCATAGCGACTCTAGATAATTTGGCCTGATAGGATTTTACAAGGAGAAAAAGGTGAATCTAAACATTAAGGACTAAATTTTCAACAAAAACACTCTACCACCAAATATTAAAACCAGAAAAAGTCTATGTCCTGAGGAAGTCATTGAAAATCTTCCCATGAGGCTATGAGAAACTCAAAATTAAGACTCAAGGGTAAATTGTACTTTAAATATGTCAAGTATCTAAAACACAATCGGAAAAGATCAACTCCCACTCCCACCCCCACCCCCCCATCCAGAAGCAACAGAGAACAGGCTGTGCCTGATAGCACACACCTGTTTTCTCACTGGAGCCTTGCCCAGGGCACCGAGCACATGGAGCACCTCGACAGGAAGGACACACAGACACGGAGGGATCTGACCAGACCTGCTCTGACACCCAGCTCTGACCTTTTCTCCTATGACCACAGACTTCTGACCCCCAATGGGTGTTTGTATTACACAGAAAAGTGATTTCTATAAAAATCCCCGAACAGTAGGACCCCACTTAAGGCTTTAAGAACACCAGGCAAATGCAACACTAAGTAGTTTTCACTAAAAACAAACAAACAAACAAGGAAAACTCAGATATGTTTACTCCCTATTGTAATGAAAAGGTAGGAAAAAAAAAAAAATTCTTTCCTTACCACACCACAGTTGATTAGAACCTACCACTAATGTAAAAGTATTTCAAAGCTATCGCAAATAGTGTTTTGTTGCCCACGTCTCTGTGTGTTATTTAATAAATCTTTACAGATCAATAGGTTCAAGATAGTTATGCAAGAAGCACCATCATCTGGAGAAGTGGATTCTGGCCTGGGCTCTGAAAATCAGTTTTCTTGCCTCTGCCCATCAGCACCCAACCTTACCATGCTAAAGAGAAAACAGAGATGCAACTATTTTAAAGAATTAAAACCACCTGATAGGCCTGATGCATTTAGCCACTGCTTCACAGGGTGGAGAAGAGAACTCCCTCCATGTTCTGATGCCTACCAACAAGACAGGGCAACACCCCAGGAAAGAATGAGAATGTGGTGCTCAGGTTTGGGAAAGAGAGCATCTAGAAGATGGACGGAGGCCAGCTGGCATTCTAGACACCCCTCCCATCTGGGGGGCTTTTCAGAGCCACCTGTCATAACCTGCCCCACCCATCTGTAATGACAGCTGGACTAGATTATTCCTATAGACCCAAGATGATGTTGGCACTTGGGGGAAGCACCCCCATAAGTCTTCATAGCACATGAAATTACATGCTCTGTTTTGGGTTCTTTGAAGTTTCAGTTTGCTCTTTACTTTGGGCTTAACTTAAATTTAGGTTTTAAATCAGGACCCATCCAATGGAACATCTGGGACCCAAGCTGAAATTCATTTTAGTTACCACACCTTTTAAAAGAACCTGCTGGAAAACAAGTGCTGCAGAGCAAAAGAAGAAATATGACTGATGAGACAGTCTCTGCCCTCAAAAAACTTGCATTCCTGATACCCCAAGTCAGGCAGGCTTCTCCCTGCTACCCACACTGCAGCCCCCTATTACTTTAATAATTATAGAAGGTTTCACGGGGGGTGGAAAATTTTCATTCTTGCCCATTCTGCGGCAACTCCTGGCAGTCCTCTGAGCAGCCAAGGAGTTGTCTATGTGGAGTCCTCCATCCAACCTCCCAGTTCTGCTTGACTGGCATGGGATGGGGGCAGGGGTGGAGAGAAGAGGCATCAGGACTAGCATAAGGGGACACAAATAAGAATAGAGCTAGGGAGGAGCAGGCGTACGTGGACACTCCACCTATGGGGAAGCGTGGGAGCGGAGGTGAACCCAAATGAGCTTGATTTCAGATTTATTTCAGAAAACGTGCCATCCTGTGGTGTTCCAGATGGCCAGAAGGAAACCTGCAGCCATCTCTGCACGTGACTCAAAGAAATCCAAGTGACCTGCTGCCCAAGTCACCTCTCACAGTCAGGGACTAACTTCCAGCCCTACCCAAGGCGGTAGGGTCAAAGGGCCAACACTTTTTAACCACCCTATTTTTCTCCCTGAAAGAGATGATGACTTATCCAATAAGAATTACATTGAAAAGCTGGATTTTTTTTTTATGCCACACTGGTCACAGTTTTTCCTCAATGGATACTCTACCATGAAAAGGTATAATTAACCAATGTGTGTCTTTCCAGGTTTAAAAAGCAATTTCCTCCTCTCCTCACGCTATAAAAGAGGAGCCTGTATCTGGTATCGAATACACTGTTTACAGAAAGAAGATTCCACTTCTAGGCTGTTTGGACGTGTTCATTCTTCCCTGCATAAACTTACTCCACCTCTATTTATACTAGACAGGAAGTAAACGTGCCAACGGAATCAATAAAAAGCAGCTGAAGGCACACATTCTTTGACTCTAATTAAGGTGGGATGTCTGACTCACAGCTGTTCCTACCACTGAAAATGTTTTTGTAATAAACAGTGGAGTTTAAGAGGTATTTTGTTTCATGTTTCAACTTTTTTATAATTTACACCAATGTACTACTCAACTCTCAGCCTGCTTATCAAAGGTAAAGTTATGGATGGTGGTATGAAAGGTATTCCTGGACCCACCTCAAAAATAAGGAGGTTGAGACACCAAGATTGTGCTTGGCTCAAGGTCACTCAAATACTAACAGAGTCAGGACTAGGGAAAAGAAATCAACTATACAGTTCATATGGTGAGGACAAAATCAGCATGTCACCTCTACACCTGCCTTTCACTCAAGGCCAGATGAGAACACTGAACTTGCTCATTTTAGATAATGCTGCTCTGATAACAAAGAGGCTATATTTTCTATTGTTTCTACAGCTGTACGCAAGGAACGGTCTTGTGAATAAAATTTAGAAAATGTCTGCCTAGGTAGAAAGAGCATCCTTCTTGGCCTTTATTAAACAGTAGAGACTTTGTTCTTAGTCCTGGGTGTTAAAATGTTGATATTGGGCTGACTTACTTCTTATGCCTGTACTACCCACCTCCTCTCTTTCCATCACCACCTTTGTAAAAATTAAGCATTGTAGACAGGTCTTCATTTTACTGCATTATGTCTCAAAATATGATGGCCAATTTTGTCATAGTCCATCATTAAGTCCTTTATTAAGTAAGAGCAAAGGACAAAAACGACATGGATTTGATACCCACAGAGGCTGCTGGTCAGTAAGTGACTTCCTGATCACTACCTTCTCAGTGTCTATTCTGGTTACTAAACTTCATGAGCAGAGCAAGAAACCACCAGAAGCAGAGGATGAAGTGGCAGGAATCCCCATCCTCCATCACAATGTCTCCTGCAAAGATGCAGTGGTATTAACCTGCTCATCCCTGAAAACTGTGACTCAGGTGTGTGCAGAGCTAAAAACAGAAAAGGGGAATGCACTGCATATCACTTACTATTTCCTCAAGAATCTTGGCAAGTTCCGTTTCTGTTCTAGATGTGAATGTGGGAAGGAAATTGAGAGAAAAAAGTCAAGTTCACCTCATTGGTGAATTCTTCATTTCTACTCTCTTAAAGCTTTACTTTGGTTCCAATGTACACAAAACACATCTACCTCTGCACCCTTTGTTTGCTTGGCATGGTCAGAAGTTCCTTGGAGGCCCCCAGAGACTAAAGCATTCAGCATATAGAGCCTGTCCCAACCATGTTGTAGCCCCTACTTCTCGTGGCTATTAAACACTTCAAGTGCAGCTAGTCTGAGTTGAGTTGTGCTGGGGGAAAAAAAGACAGGAATTTATCTCAATAGTTTTATACAGTGATTATATATTGAAATTATATTTTGGATATCCTGGATTAAATAAAATTAAAGTTACCTGCACTTTTTTCTGTTGATTTGTTCATGGGACTACTAGAAACGATGTCACTCCTGCCTGCCCTCCTCCTGCCATCCCCAGTTAAGCCTGACTACTTTCCCTTTGCTCTGGCTATATCGAGCCTTGGAGGCACATCAGGAACAAGAAAAGAATATTCCATCTACTGTTTTTGTCTACAGTTTCTCAAAACACACACACAGGTCTACACTACATAAATCAATTTATTTCATTGTCTGACCTAGCCGCTGGACTTCTGTGTGTCCCCACTTATCATTGAAGTTTGCTGAACCTTTGCTAATCCATCCTTGAATCTTTCTTGTTGGTATGTGTTAGACCGTAGGCAGTTCTGATCCACAAAAAGCCTATTCCAACTTATTTGTGCAAAATGCATCGTCAGGGGTGGGCAGCATTATCTGCACAGAGGTCTTTTAAAATTCCTATTCCATTACATCATAAATACAGAGCACAACTAGACAAAGTATCCCACTAAAATGGAAAGGTGAGCAGCACCCAGTCCTACATTATCCAAAACCATGAAAGGAATGGCATGAACACCACTGAGTATTGTGGGTAATGGAGTATATATATGAAACGTGACTACAACCATTTTGGGACCACCATTTCCACAATAAAATGCCAAAGCAGTTGGCTGGTCTGTGTTGCCCAAAGGGACCCATACAATTCACAAGTGAAAATCACCCATTATCAGCAAGAACTATTCAGTCAAGAGAATTAGCACCCCTCACAAGGCCCCTCTAGGCTAAACCACCCTGGACAAGAAATGGCAGGCAGGACTTCTGAGATCCCTACATCATTAGCTCAGCCAAACCAACCTAATACCCATTCTGTGCCAGGCCCTGGGTGAGGCACCGGGGATTCTGAGAGAAAAAAGTCTACCTCAAAGAGCTCCTTGATGGCTAGGGAAGGGCAACATGTACTAAGAATTATCATCAACTCTACTAAGTGCAGTGGGAAAAGGACAAGGAGGGAATGATTAACTGGAGGAAGACTTCATCAGGTAAGACAAGTGCGGACCTTTGTGCAAGGCTAAGGAGGTGCATTTCAAACCTGTAGGAGGTGTGGAGCCAATAAAGATTTTAAGCAGGAATGCCCTGACCAAACAGACTTCTTGGCTTCTTCCTGATCACACAATAAGCTCTAACTATGATCAACACAAAGAAATGAATATTCTTCATGCATGAGATGCCCAGGAAGCAGCACCTAGTATTACCACAGCAGGCTTAAGACAGTAGACGCACGTCTGTCCAGCAGCAGGCAGAACGCTGCATGCATCATGAATCAATGGATCGTGACCAGCATTTTCTGAGAAAATGAATTAGAACAGAACAGTAAATGTCAGGGTGTGTTGTATATATTAAAGGCTAAGTGTGGCTTTGTGAATGTTTGTTGTTTAGTTCGACACACATACACACATCATCACACAGCTATCTGGGGTCATGATATAAACCTGTTTTACTCTGGGTCACAGGATTTTAAAGTCACTTGCTTAAAGTGTACGTCACAGTAATAAATTAGTAACAGAAGATCTCTAAGGAACCCATCCATAGTTAAGTAAACCTAACCTTGTTTTTCAGCGGTTTCAGTCTCCCACTTAACTTTGACAAGTGCTGACCCACAGCACTCTTTTGGATACATTCATCTGTTTCACGGAGTCCTACTGAACAGTCCTCTTATATGCGCCCCAGATCGACTAATTCCTTCTAATGTGCCTCTGGAACTCCTGACCCGTTTTAAAAATGTAATATTCCTATATTCTCAACTTTTTGTTTACACTTTCCCTACCTGCTTGTCTTAACGGCAATCTGGCCTTTCCCTCATCATACTACTTCCCATAAAGCAGGATGGTTGTTCCCTCAATTTCCTTAACTCACAGGACCAGGGAAGAAAGGGTCCCTTATCACCCTCCCAGTTGAGCTTACCTTCTTCCAGGCCATGTCCTATCACCTCTGTTCCAAGTCCTCTCCCTCCACCTTACTTCTGTTTCACTTCCCAACTTCATTGCTCTTCTCTTGACCTCCAGAACTTTGCTGTTTTGCCACAATCACTGTGTTCCTCCCCTGCTCACCTCTGCTGGCAGAAGCTTCAAGAAGATGGAGGACCTTGGGAACACCCAAAGCACGGTTTGAAGACGTCCTCCTTCATGCAAAGGTTTCCCCTACATTCCACTTCAGCCACACATGAGCCCCACCTTGGACCTTATCATTACCCCCAAATACTACCCCCGTAAGAGGTAGGCTTCCAAATCTCTGTAGCTTTCCATTTACCCACTTCTCTACTTCTTATTCTGACAGGTCCTGCCCTTCATCCTCATCACAGGCAGTTCCTTGGCTCTGCCACCCCATCTTAGCCATCCTGGCTTCACGAGCTTCCTTATCAAGATGGGATCTCAAGGCCATCCAATGTCAGTGATGCTCACACATTAATACCCTGAGGTTCCTCTTTCTGTGACTTTCTCAGAGCCAACATGCCAATCCCTGAACCCAGCTGCCCGATTCATTTCCTTTCATCTTGTTGGAAGAATTCACATGAATATGCTGATTGGCTCCATGAGGAAAACTCGAAAGCCAACCAAAGTTCTAAAAACTGCCCAGGCTCCCTACCCAACCCTGGCTGATGTACTATCACTTTTTCTACAGCAGCTGTTTTCATTCCTCCATCCTTCTCACTGCAGCAGAGGACACGTCAATACCCTGCCCCTCCCCCTCTGGTCACACAGCAAGGGGTATCTGGGTTCATCTGAGCTGGGGTGGGAGAGCCCGAGCTGCTGAGATAGCATCAGTCCTAGATGCTGGTCTCTTCTCTCTTGAGTGATTCTCCAACTTCAGTGTGCATGAACATCTACCTGAGCCATTTGTTAAAATACAGACCTCAAAATAAATAACATCTTAAAAAAAAAAATACAGACCTCAGAGCCCCACTTCTTAGAGATGGATTTGTAGGGTCTGGAATAAGCCTCAGAAGCCTGTATTTGCACAAGTGCCCCTGTGATCCTGATGCAGGAGACAATTGAATTTGAGCTTCACTTTCCAAAGTCACCCTCTCACTTGGGTAATGTGTCTGCTTCAACTTTTGCCCCGTGAAATCTTTGAGGCAGGAACAACTGTACTGCTAATTCTTTGAAAGGAAGAAAAATCAATGACCATTTAAGCCAAGCAAGACTAAATGAGGAGGGTACAGAAGTGACTAGAACTGAACTCTTGAATTCCTGTTCTAGCACCTAAATGCGCTCAAGTTTCTCAGCAAAATATAAGATAAATTGACAAAAAGTGGACAAATGGCTAACTTCCTCACACTATGAATTCAATATATAACTAAAAGAAAACTTCAACTGAATTTACCAAACAACCTAAATTTAATTTTTTTTATTTTTGTATATTTTCACCATTGAACTTTCGACTAATACTTTTTCTAATCAACCTGAGTTGGAATCACGGGACAAAAGAACAGGTGTCAAACAGCCAGGAGACTTTATCCTGATCCCAAATCTACCAGGAACTCCACCATGGATCAGTGACTTGATGAACTGCTCTGAGACTCACTGTCCCCATATACATAGTGGAGAATTTGTACTCTGCTAGAGGATAACAAGTATTCACACCAAAAAAGCAACAGAAGACCATTCTACAGATGGAAGATACGAAAAAATCATCTCTAGCAAATTTCTACAACTGTTTTTCCCTACTAGCCCTCCTCCCCTAAGGCCTTGAATAATGACACTGTTTTATGAATTATAAGCATCACAGCATGAGACAGCATCTGGTGGGGAGGTGCCTACAGGAAGGAAGAGACCTCAGCGGTGTTTGCCATTTGTACCTTTTGATGTTTCAACAAGAAGGCAAAGCATTCTTTCAAGCCATTTTTAGTAGTGGCAGAACCAAAAAAAAAAAAAACAAAAACGATGTAATGAATGTAGAATCCAGACCCAACCAAGAACAAAGATGCACCAGAACTAGCTTGGGTTAGAGGAGAAGAAAATCTACCTCACTGAAAAGTGCCAATTCCTACTAAAACTTCAAGAAGTCTACTAGAACACAGACAGATAAGAGACAAGAAAGGGAGGGAGGTAAATTCTTCCCAGAACTACTAGTCGAAGTACTAGTTAAAACAAAACAGAAACACTGGGGAGGGTATGTGATGTGGTGAGTGCTGTGTATTATGTAAGACCGTTGAATCACAGACCTGGACCTATGTAACAAATAATACATTATATGTTAAGGTAAAAAAAAAAAAAAAAAGCCACCCCACACCTGGGTGGCTCAGTCGTTAAGCATCTGCAAGCAAGCAAGCAACAGAAAAGGTTAAAAGGGGAGAGGGAGGGAGGAGAAAGGGAAAGAAAATTAAAAAAAAAAAACCAGCAACACAATGGCTGGTCATATGTGCTAATTCCATCAAAGCTCCAGCAGTAAAAGCTCATCAAGACCTAGAAGAAAGCTAGTCTATATAGAACCTAAAAAACCAAGACCGCCAAAATCAAACAGTTCTGAACTTATAATAAAGACATGATTAAAACACACTAGGAAATAAGGAAATGAGACAGTGTGTTAGTTTTTAAGCACAGTCTTTGAAATCAGACAGACCTGGGTTGCAATATTGTTTACCTCACCTATTTGCTGTGACCTTGGAAAAATTCCTTGTTTGTCCAGGACTTGTTTCCTCCATGTATAAAATGGGGATATAACCCTTTGTAAGTTAAGTGCTTTGGGGACTGTGCCTGGTGAGTGGACACTCACCTAATAACCCTTATAGTAAAGTATGTTTGAGACCATGGAAAATTCCTAACCTGTCCCAGCTCTCCAACTTCAAAGAGCCCGAGAAACAAATATAAACTTTGGGATCAAATATCAATTGCTCAACTTCTCTTTGGCTGGAGATGATTAGTATTGATGGTTTATATTTAAAAATACCAGCACTCTGAAAAGTTAAGCTCTGATCTGTCAGATCACACCTGACTGGCACCTGCCCAATATATACCCAAGGCTGGGACACAAAATATGTGCAACTAAAGAAGTCTCTCAACTATGTGTTCCAACCCCAGGCTCACCTGACAGAGACTGTACAATGTGTGTGGCTGAGTCGGGTAGGTGAACCCTGGATCTGTCCCAGAGCATCTGACTCCTCAGTGTCCTCTGTCCCTCAAATCTAGTACCCTGCCAAACCCTGCGGCTTCTCCCTTTACATCCTTAGTATCTGACCCTTCTACTCCAGTTCCACAACACAATCCCCGATTACTGCCCAGCTGGACCTCAGCACCAACACTGCCCCTGAGGGCCTGGCCGCAAGCATCACACCCTGGCAGGCTGGGCTGGCCGGTACCCCACCTCCTCTTGTGCCATGGATACACCCCATTAAGACCAAATCTTATCTGAGATTATCCCCTGATGGCTAACTCTGAAGACTTGTTCTCCTCAGAGGGGACTCCATCTCCCTATTGTTGATATGCACCTCAAGGGGACAAGCCCTGGGCTGTCAAAAAGGGCCTGGACCTCTATGGCATATGGCTCCCAAAGCAAGCTAATTGGAAGGCAGGTCCAAACAGGCCACTCCTCAGAGGCAGGCCCTCCACCCCTCGCTGGGAGTCAGACCCTGAGAAGGGCCCCTGCTCTCAACTCAGCGGTACCACCACCCCACCAGCCTGCCAGCCACTGTGTGGAGCAACCCTGCACCTCATCTTGTTTCACTGGACGGCCAAGGTGACATCAGAGCCAGCAAGAGAACAAGGAGGAAGGGGGAAATGCCATGGAAATAGAAAAGCTACTTAAGTTTTGAAAATGCCATTGAGAATTCCTTAGTATTAGCACCTTGGTGGCTCAGTCGTTAAGCGTCTGTCTTTGGCCCAAGGTCCTGGGATCGAGCCCCGCATCGGGCTCCCTGCTCAGCAGAGAGCCTGCTTCTCCCTCTCCCACTCCCCCTGCTTGTGTTCTCTCTCTCGCTGTGTCTCTCTCTGTCAAATAAATAAATAAAATCTTTAAAAAAAAAAAAAAGAATTCCTTAGTATTTCATTAACCTTTTTTATAGAGCCTCAACAAGTCTCTCAATGGGTCGATGACCAAGAAAGCTATTTTCTTCCAAATTCCTAGTTTCTATCAGAGTCCCTTATGAGCAAAGCCATAGGCAGCATCTTTCGGAAAAAAGACAGTGAGGTCCAAGCCTGTAGAAGAAATCCAATGGATTCTCCAAAGCATTCCCCAGTCGTAAGATTCATTTTCTTAAAGTAGTCACAAATACTCGGTGTTAAGTAAACCCGTATTCACCGCTCTCACTTGCTTCAACCTTTGAAGCATTTCTCCTTTCAGATCTAATTCTCTACCTCCCTACTAGGTAAGGCCAGAGCTCGAGACTTGGTCTAATCAATGAGGTGTCTTTTTGGTATCTGAGTTGTAAGCATGGACACAAAAGGACTCACACCCGTGTTTTGTTTCTCTTCCAGGACACATACGAAACTGTCCCAGACTCATGAATACAAAGAACAGCTTGGCTCATATAAAGAGTTCTTTGAAGATGATATTTCTAAACAAGTCCATCACTGAGGGAAGGCTTTTTTTGCTTTGTTTATTTTCAGGGGTAGGAAAGAAAAAGTAAGCACACCAGAGGATTTCCAGCATCTTCTCTTTCCTTAAAAAAGAAATATAATGTTTCAGGAACTTCCTTGGGAAACAAACAGCAGCCCCATTCATAACTATTTGCTCAAGTGTGATTTGCATAGTCCCTGTCCTTTTCTTGCCAAGATACCCAATCCCATTGCCTGACCTTCATAATGGCTCCAGTTTGATTTCCCTCCTCAACCCAGAGTTTTCCCAAAGAAAGTTCTCCATCTCAGATTTTTTGCACAGTTGTCCTAAAAAACTAAAGAAATGAAGTTCTTAAAATAGACTCATTTTCATTATTCAAATATATTTTGCAGAGGTCAATATGAAATCTATTCAGCAGAACTAATTCTTTTTTTGGAAAATTAGCTCCTTTAATTTAAATGGTGGGATTTCTTGCATCAGAGAGAGACTTTCAAAGCCTGTATGAGTACCGTTACTCCAACTTGTCTAAACAGCCCCGTTTCAGCAAAATACTCACAGCAAAGAAACTACCAAGACAGCTTTTAGGGTCTACCTGAACAAAAACTTAAAAATCCATTTCATAATACTTAAAATGGCAGAAGAATGAAATGCTTAGTCCAAAATAGTTCACAATTCAAAAATATCAAGGAATAAATAGCCTTAGTACCATAATCATTTAGACCAAGACAACATCCAATTCCTGATTTGGTTTCTGATAGTAATAAAGAGGATTTCCACCCCCTTAGGTACTTTTTCTGGGGTCAGCTGCAAAAGGATATATATATACACCCTATAGAAGGCAGCTTGTAAGGTGGCCCCTAATGATTCCTGCCTTCTAGAACTCATGCCCTTCTGTAATCTTCCCTCCTTGAACACATGCTGGATTTAGGAACTTGATTCTAGTGAATGGAATACAGCAAACTATGGGACACCACTTCCAAGAACAGATTACAAAAGGGCTCTGGCTTCCCTCTTACTCACCTTCTTGCTTGCTCACTGAAGGAAGCCAGCTGCCATATTGTGAGCTACGCCACAGAGAGGCCCATCTGTCAAGGAACTGAGGGAGGCCTATGGTCAATAGCAGCAAGGAACGGGGTCCTCAGTCCAAACGTTCATCAGGAACTGAATCCTGCCAACACTATGACTGAGCTTGGAAGCAGATCTGCCCTGTTTAAACCTTGTGATGACTGCAGCTTTATGAGAGATTGAATGCCAGAGGACCCAGTTCAAATATGACCAGATTCTTGACTCTCAAAAATTGTGAGATAAATGTTCATTGTTTTAAGCTGCTAAGTTTTAGAGTAATTTGTTACAAAGTCATGGGTAACTAGTATATATGTCAGATATCCTCTGCCTCCCAACAAAATTATGATTGGTTCTTCACAACATCATGTAAACCCTTTAGCCTATGGAGAAACACTGGGTCAAGAGCCACTTTATAAAGCAGTTCTCTCTCTTTTTTGGTCCTAAAAATATGCCTTTCATAGTTTTCCTTGTCATTAATATTAGTATTGAGACTTAAAAGTCCATATGCCCATAAGTCATAATTTTATCAACTAGGAGCAATAATTGCAGCCATAAGTCATCTTAATATACAGGTGACCTCTCCCTCTCTTCATTCAGTCAGTCGTTCTTTCTTTCACTGAAAAATACTCTATGTCCTTCTCTGGGTAACTTCTAGCTTACTGTGTTATCATTCAATGTCTAGGATTCCCAGCTTCATAACCCATTGGGTCACACAGATGGCAGGAACCATCTAACTGCAACATAGAATTTTTCACTGAGACTAAGGTTAAATTTTACCTTTAGGCTGGAAGTCTAGCCAAACTATCTAGGATCTTGTCTGCTCTGAATCTAATTTACATCTACTTCTTACCTCCAGGAAAACGAAAACATACAGAAAACGAAGTACAACTAACCCTAATTAGTAAGCAAATGATAATAACCCAGTACTGGGCATTAAGTATTTCATTCAAGTATGTGACAGATATGATGTTATGGTACCTTGTAATAGGGGTATTTGACCTGGATGGCCCTGTCAAAGAAGGACTCCCTGAAAAAGTGAGCTGAGATCTAAAGACCATAGTAACTGACTATGAAAAAGCAGGAAAAGGGAATAGTACATGGAAAGGTCCTGCACAGGAAGGAACATGGAAAAGGAGTGAATGTGGCTGGAATACAGACAATTAGGGAACAGGGCACAATATAAAACTGGAGTCCAGGCTGTAAGGACAGGACTATGCAGAGCTTATGAGGCCCTGTAAGAGGGTTTAGTGTTTATTCCATGAGAATTAACCACTAAATAACCACTGAGTGGTTTTCAATGGAGTTGGCCACAACACATCAGAGTTTTGAAGAAATTCATCTGACTATGATACAGATTAAGGATAAAGAAGCCAGAGGAGTGGGGAAACCAGTCAGAGACCACTGAATTAATCCAGCAAGAGAAGTTAGAAGGCTTCAAGAGGCTCGTGATGAGGGAAAGAAGTGAACATAGCAGAGATATTTAAGAGAATGGTGGGCTGGATACAGGGAGATACTCATGCATACACATGCAGAGAGATTAACAGAGCAAATGTAAATGAAGGAAAGAATTTAAAGCTCATGAATAAAAGCTTTAGCCAAACAGTAAGCTTTTTTGAGCACATTATTAGCTGCTTTATCTCCATCCCCCAAAGTGATCCTACTGTAGCTGTTTATACATGGTAGATGCTCAAAAGACTATAAAATGAACATTTTAGACAAGCCATGTATCATAAGCATACTTTCTATTCCTATTTTGTCTGCTAAATACCATTTAATCTTATTTAACAGCTTTACTAAGGTCTTCTCCAAGTTAGTCTGGTCGAAGGAACTTTAATAACAGTTTTAACAAGATATAGTTTATATACCATACCTTTACCCTTTTAAAGTATACAATTCTAGTACACTCAGAATTATGCAACCATCACCACAATCAATTTGAGAACATTTTTGTCCTTGCAATAACAAACTTCATACCAATTACCAGTCACTCCCCAACTCCTCTATCCCCCCAGGCCTAGGCAATCAGTGATCTACCAACTGTCTCCATAGATCTGCCTTTTCTGGACACTTCATATATACAGAATTCTAAAGTAAGTGGCCTTCTGTGCCTGGCTTCTTCCACTCAGTATATTTTCACTGTCCATCTGCGTTGAAGCATGTATCAATATTTCATTCTTTAAGATTTTATTTATTTGTGAGAGAGACAGAGATAGTGACAGAGACAGCGAGAGAGAGAGAGCACAAGCGGGGAGGAGAGGGAGAAGCAGGCTCCCCAGTGAGCAGGGAGCCTGATGTGGGGCTCAATCCCAGGATCTTGGGATCATGACCTGAGCCAAGGCAGATGCTTAACCGACTGAGCCACCTAGTATTCCAGTATTTCATTCTTTACATCCCAGTATTTCATTCTTTACAACCATTTTTATAGCAGTTTTAGATTCACAACAAAATTGAAAGGAAGGTACAGAAATTTCCCATATACCCCCCACCCTCACACATGCATAGTCTCTCCCATTATCAACATCTTGCACCAGACTGGAATATTTGGTCTAATTGATAAACCTACATGGACCCATCATAATCATCCAAATTCCATTGTTTACATCATGGTTCATTCTTGGTCTTACACATTCTGTGGGTCTGGACAAATATATAATGACATCATACAGAGAATTTTCACTATCCTAAAAATTTTCTGTGCTCCATCTATTCATCCTCCTCCCCCAACTACTGATAATTTTTACTGTCCCCACAGTTTTGCTTTTTCCAGAATGTCATAGCTGGAATCATATAGGATGTAGCCTTCTCAGATTTCACTTTGCAGTATGCATCTGAGGTTCCTTGAGATCTTATCATGGCTTGATAGCTCATTTCTTTCCATTGTCTGGATATGCCACAGTGTATTTATTTTTTCACCCGCTGAAGGTCATCTTGGTCATGTTCAACTTTTATTATTATTAAAAAAATCTTTCAGGAACACCTTGGTGGCTCAGTCGATTAAGTGTCTGCTTTTGGCTCAGGTCACGATCTTAGGGTCCTGGGATGGAGCCCTCCATCACGCTCCCTGCTAGCAGGGAGTCTGCTTCTTCCTCTCCCTCTGCCCCTCCCCTTGCTTGTGCACTCTCCTCTCTCTTTCGCTCTCGTTCAAATAAATAAAATCTTTAAAAAAATTCTTTCATCAACATCCATGTACAGTTTTTTTGTGTGGACCTAAGACTTCACTCCATTGGATAAATAATAGGAGCATGATAGCTGGATCATATGGTAAGAGTATGTTTAGTTTTTTAATAAACTGTAAAACTGTCTTCCAAAGTGACTATACCACTTTGCATCTCCATGAGCAATGAGAGAGTTCATGTTGCTACATAACCTCACAGTATTTGGTGTTGTCAGTGTTTCAGATTTTAGCCATGCTGCTAAATGTACAGTGGTTTCTTGTTTTATTTTGCACTTCCTTGATGACATATGATGTGGAGCATCTTTTTCTATGCTTATTTGCCATCGGTATGTCTTCTTCAGTCATGTGTCTATTAAGGTTTTTAGTCCATTCTTTAATCTAGTTCTTTTCTTACTGTTAGGTTTTAAGAGTTCTTTGCAAATTTTGGGTAAGAGTCCTTTATCAGATACGTTTTTTGCAATTATTTTCTACCAATCTGTGGACTGTCTTCTCATTCTCTTGACATTGCCTTTAGCAAAGCAGAAATTTTTAATTTTAATGATATCCAGCTTCCCTTTTTTTTTTCTTTCATGGATCATGCCATTGGTGCTACATCTTAAAAGCCACTGCCATACTCAATTTCATCTAAGTTTTCTCCTTTGTTATCTTTTTAAAGTTTTATACTTTTTCTTTTTACAGATAAGTCTGATCCATTTGAGGTATTTTTTGTGGAGGGTATAATGGTATATTTTGTGAAGAGTATTGGGTCTAAGGTCTATATTCATTTTTTGCATGTCCAGTTGTTCCAGCATCATTTGTTGAAAAGATCATCTTTGCTCCATTGTACTTGTTTGCTCCTTTGTCAAAGGTCAATTGATTATATTTATAGGGGTCTATTTCTGGGTTCTCCATTCTCTTTCACTGATCTATTTGCCTAATGTTTCACCAATGCCACTGTCTTCATCACTGGAGCTTTATATTAAATTTGAAAACCAGAAGTGTCAGTTCTCCATCCTTATTCTTTAATATTGTGTTAGCTATTCTAGATCTTTTGATTCTCCATGTAAAATTTAGAATCACCTTGTCAATATGCAAAAACTAACTTGAGATTTTGACTGACATTGTATTAAATCTATAGATCTAGTTGGGAAGAAGTGACATCTTAACAATATTAAGTCTTCCTATCCATGAACATGGAATCTCTCTCCATTTATTTAATTCTTTCTTCTACTTCATCAGAATTTTATGGTTTTCTTCATATAGATTTTGTGTGTATTTTATTAAATTTATGCCTAAGTCACTTCTTGAGCCTAATGTAAATGGAGTTGTGTTTTTAATTTCAAATTGCTCTTGTTCTTAGCTGGTATATAGAAAAATGATAGACTTCTATATATAATCTTGTATCCTCCAAGTTTGCTGTAATTGTTTATTAGTTTTGTTTTTGTTTTTTTTTTTAGTTTTTTCAGGTTTTGTGTCGTCAGTTATGCCATCTGTGAAGAAATACAGTTTTATATCTTCATTTCCAATCTGTATATGTTTTCTTTTTTTATTTTATTGTATTAGCTAGAACTTCCAGTACAATGTTAAAAAGGAGTGGGGAGAGAACACCTTTGCCTTTTATCTGACCTTAAAGGGAAAATTTTGAGTTTCTCAACATTAAGTATGATGTTAACTTTAAGAACGATATTTTTTTGTTCAGAGTCTTTCTCAAACTGAGCGTGTTCACCTCTATTCCTCTTTAACTAAGAACTTTTATCATGATTAAGTGTTGGATTTTGTCAAATGCCTTTTCTGCACTGATATATTGACATCATGTAATTTTTCTTACTTAGCCTATTAATGTGATAGATCACACTAACTGATTTTCAAATGTTCAACCAGCCTTGCACACCTGGGATAAATCTCCCTTGGTTGTGATATAGTCCTTTTTTTATACATTATTGAATTTGATTTGCTAATATCATTTTTATATATGAATATTTCATTGTAGGGATATACCACATTCTGTTTATTCATCGGTAGATGTACATTCGGATTATTTCTATTTTTTGCTCTTATGAATAATGCTTCAATGACCATTTGTGTGTAGGTTTGTGTGTACATAGGTTTTCGGTTTTCATGGGTATATACCTGGTAGTGCAAATGCTGGGTCCTATGGTAACTCCATATTTAATTTTTTTTAAGGAGCTGCCAGAATGTTTTAAAAAGTAGTTGCACTGGGACACCTGGGTGGATCAGTTGGTTGAGTGTCTGACTCTTGGTTTTGGCTCAGGTCATGATATCAGAGTCATGAGATCGAGCCCTATGTTGGGCTCCATGCTTAGCAGGGAGTTTGCTTGAGATTCTCTCTCCCTCTCCCTCTGCCCCTACCCCACTCTTTCTCTCTCTCAAATAAATAAATCTTTAAAAACAAAAAAAGTAGCTGCACCATTTTGCAATCCAACCAGCACCTACCCTCATCCTTGCAAATACTTGATATTGTCAGTCTTTTTGATTATACATATTCTAGTATGAAATAGTACCTCATTGTGGTTTCACTTTGCATTTCCCTAACAGATGATGTTAAGCACCCTGCCATGTTCTAATTGTACATTTGTATCTTATTTGGTGAAATGTCTATTCAGAACCTTTGCCCACTTCAAAATTAGGTTTTTACTTTTTATGTTGAATTATAAGAGTTCTTTATCTACTCTGGATACAAATTTTTTATCAGATACATGATTTGCAAATATTTTTTCCCATTTCGTGGGTTGACTTTTCACTTTTTTGATGATATCATTTGAATCAAAAAAGATTTAATTTTTATGATGCTAATTTGTCTATTTTCTTTTTTGCTTGTGCTTTTTGTGTCAAGTCTCAGAAACCATTGCTTAACCCAAAATCACAAAGATTTGCTCCTGTTTTCCTTTAGGAGTTTTGTAGTTGTGGTTCTCACATTTAGATTAGATTATGCATGAGATAGGGACCCAAATTCATTTTTATGTGTATTACCAGTTGTGTCAGGATTATTTGTTGAAAAGACAGTTTCTTCTTCACTGAATTGTCTTGACTGATTTTTTTTTTTAAAGATTTTATTTATTTATTTGAGACAGAGAGAATGAGAGAGACAGAGAACACATGAGAGGGGGGAGGGTCAGAGGGAGAAGCAGGCTCCCTGCCGAGCAGGGAACCCGATGAGGGACTCGATCCCGGGACTCCAGGATCATGACCTGAGCCGAAGGCAGTCGCTTAACCAACTGAGCCACCCAGGCGCCCCTTGACTGATTTTTGAGTTAAACTAAACTTTCATTTCTAGGATAAATCCCACTTAGTGGAATATAATGCTTTATATATGTTTCTGGACTTGGTTTACTACTATTTTGTTGAGGATTTTTGTATTTGTATTCATAAGGGATATTGGTCTATCATTTTCTTGAGCTACCTTTGTCTGGTTGTGGTATCAAAGAAATACTGACTGGTCTTAGTAGAATGAGTGGAAAGTGTTCCCTCCTCTAATATTTTTTGGAAAAATGGGCAATTTTTTGATTACTAACTCAATCTTTTTGCTTGTTATAAGTCTATTCACATTTTTTATTTCTTTCTGAGTCAGTCTGATAGTTTATGTCTTTCTAGGAATTTGTCCACTTCATCTAGGTTATCCTAAACATATTTGTTGGCTTATAATTGTTCATAGTAGTCCATCATTCTTTTTGTGTTAGTACCGGTATTTCCTCTGAATGAAGCAACTTTTAAATAGTTTAATAATTATCACAGAATTTTGAAATTAATAAAAGCAAAGTTAAATATATAATGGACTATTACAATTTTGAGTTTTTACAAATTCTGAATTACAGGACATACAACATATCCTTCCAGCTCTCACCTCTGGAACGAAAAAAGAGAGGCACAAAGACAGAACCTACACATTTTTAGTTAAAATACACTAAAGTCGGTTGAACTGAATTAAGAAACAAGAAACAGCCAACCACACTTACATTAACACATGCACATGCACCCACTATAATAAATCCACTATGACATATTCCGAAGGCATGAGCATTGTAAAACAATCGTGTGCCAAACCCTCTCAATTTTTTGAACAGAAACTAATTCACCCATTTCTTGAGTTCAGGACCATCAGAATTCTATACATTACGCTTTCTGAAATCATAGTTCACATACATAGTTCACATATTACACATATGTATTAATGACCACATAATTTTTTTACAGACTCCATGACCAAGAATCAGGTTCCCTGAAAGTCACAAAAAAGTCCGGATATTAATAAGATTCATAAATACATATTACATCTGATCTCTTCTTGTAAAAAAATTTATAAAACCATCTTATAGGAAAAGTTGTGTATTTTATAGTGTTTTCTTTCAATAAAACTATTCTTAAACTTTCTTCAAAGAACCTGGACCAATTGTTGACTTTTCTAAAACAAAATTCAACTACAAAATTTTGAAAATGTTAAAGAATATGACAAGCTTCCAAGCTGTATTGATACATTTGATACATTCAGGAGAAAACTATGCTTATCATCATATACCTGACTGGTATTCTAGTTTGTAGAACACTTATGCCTTTTTGATTTTAGTTGATTTTTAAGGAGGGGAACCCCAGGATGTAGGGCAGGGGGCACTAACAGATTTTATTATTTAAGCATTTTATTTTATGACACAATGAAAACTCCTTACTGCGCTAACATATTTATCATCCCATTAGAGAGGAGATAAAACTGAATTTCCCACAGGTTAGATGACCTGCCCAAGGTCACAGAGCTCCTAAGTGGTAATGCTGGGACCAGGAAATCCAGTCCACTGACTCCCAGTCACACATCTCCTCTGTGTGACACTGCTTCTCATTTAGAAAAAAACAAGAGGCAAAAACTTAGAACACAAAGTGTGTTTAAGAAGAAAATTTCCGGTAAATCTCCCTCAACGTTTTCTCTGAAAGCATGTTTATTTTGAATGTTTATGAATCACTCTCCTTATCTAACTTTGTTATCAACAACTTGACTAAAAGCATGTTTTTCATAATCTTACTGATATTGAGTCTTCAGTGACCTGCAGCCTGTCAACTTCACATATTTAATAACCTTTAAATGTAGTCTTCAGAGCTTAGATCTATAAGATACTGTTAAAATATTAAACAACCCAGAGAAATCCCCTTTCATGCAATTTTGAGGCCAAATTAGCTCATGTGTCACTGAATGTTCTTCTACACAACACTGATTTAAAACCTCATTCTTTGCAACTAATGAATTGTTGAACACTACATCAAAAACTAATGATGTACATTGGGGAAGGTATGTGCTATGGTGAGCACTGTGAATTGTGTAAGACTGATGAATCATAGACCTATACCTCTGAAACAAATAATACATTATATGTTAATAAAAAGAAAAAACAAAAACAAAAAAACTAATGATGTACTGCTCTATGTTGGCCAACTGAACATAATTAAAAAAAAAAAAACTTCATTCTTCTAGCTCCGTAGATAGCTATTTATCAGTGATTAGAGATAATACCAATGACCAGTACCTAAATATTTTCTATATACTTAAGAAAGCTGGAACATATAATCTGTCCATGGAACAATACTATTGTTCAATCACAGCAGGAAGCACTAAATGAGAATGTAATTCATGGCATATGAGCATTGTAGCAGTATTCACCCAGCATAGGACAAAGTCCTTCTGAGTCCTCTGACACAGAGTCCTAAGTACAAATTAGTTTATCTTCACTTTCTCCTCAGAGAAACCAACATTTACTTATAATCTAAAAAGTCTTCAAGAGTCAATATGATTTTAGAGACAACATATCCTAAGTGATCACACACCCATGGGTTAAAATGGAGATTGCAGTCATAAACCTACTCTCTAACCTAGTGACCGATGGACTTCAGTCCAAAATGATACCGTCCTATAGGGCATTTATAATTATTGGGGTGGGGGTGAGAAAAATAGCTCTGGGGGAACGTGATTTTTTTTTTTTTTAAAGATTTTATTTACTTATTTGAGAGAGAGAATGAGAGAGAGAAAGCATGAGAGGGGGAAGGTCAGAGAGAGAAGCAGACTCCCTGCCGAGCAGGGAGCCCGATGCGGGACTCGATCCCAGGACTCCAGGATCATGACCTGAGCCGAAGGCAGTCGCTTAACCAACTGAGCCACCCAGGCGCCCTGGGGGAACGTGATTAAAGTATACTTATTGCGTTGAGCACTGAGTAACGTACAGAATTGCTGAATCGCTATACTGCACACCTAAAATGAACATTGTATGTTAATAATACTGGAATTCAAATTAAAAACTTAAAAAAGGGAAGCTGATTTAAGTCTTTGTTGCTCCCCCACATCCAAACCAGTGAGATGAGGAATTTGAAAAAATCTGCACTTTGGCCAGAGATTTCCTGGGAGAATCTGAGGAAGAAGAATACTAGCTGCTTCCCTAGTGCCTTGACCCTGGTTGTGGCAGCAAATTTCTCTCAATTCCCCGGACCATTTACAAAAAAAACCAGGTGGTCCTTCTCCTGTTACACTGCTACCAATAAGACTGCAAATGAGTTGTTAAAAGTGTAGGATCCCAAAGAGCATCTAAGAGAAGGTGCGCAAATAGGCTACGTTGGGATCTTACCTTTTGGCTTCCTCTAGGTGGCAGAGATATTCATAAGCAATGTTCTGCCGCCTCCTCTCATCCATCTCCTCTGCAGAGAGCCTTTCATCATCCACGATAGCTAAAAACAGAGGAGAGAGTCACATTATTCGTAAGGGCAGAATTCATCAAATAAACACCTGAGACAACAACTAGAAAAAAACTCATGCAATTCAACATTGGACCCTGAAAGACAGGGGTATTGAAACATCAGGCATAGAAAGATTTGCCTTTGCGTTATTACAATATGTCATTGCTAGAAAAAAAAAAATGCAGTATGGGTTAAAATTACTACATAGAATGAGAACAGCCATAGTTCACAGACATGATGCCGTAGAATTTAGACAGTCTCAAGTCAATTAGAGCATGGTCCACTTGCAACAACTTTCCTTAACAAGCTTGTAGAATTGGCCCAGTGGCTCAGCTTGGACCTTCCTGGAAATTCTGAGGTTTAACAAATAATCTACAAGGACATGTGTTTTCCCACTCCTAAAAGGAATTAAAGCTTCTCATCCATTGCAAACCCTATTTTATAGATGCCAAACTCTAAGATTCCTCCTTCACGTATTTCTTGGCCTTTGTGAGGCTAACCTTCCTGGTCAACAGGCATCCAAAAGAACAAAACAAAGGAGCCATCAAGTGAGCAGTTTTCAAGCCCACAAATATAAAGATATTATTATCTTTATAATAATAAAGATTATTCCAACACAAACCTAGTTTATAAACTTCCACAATTCAGCTTTGCTTTTCTATAGAGAACATGGCCTCCCCATTTCCTGAGCGCATTTCCTCTGCCCAGAGTCTCAACAGCACTCACCTGTCGCATCTGCCAACTCTTAGCTGTCCATTTTCATGACAACATTCCTTTCTCATAACAAGGAACTCCTTTTCCTTCTTCAATCCTGAACTTTAATTATGATAACTATAAAATCAATTTGGTTTCCAGTTTGTTACATTGTTCCTCCAATGAACACAAGATATGTGTGTAGCAGGGATATGGTCACATGGGGCAAGAATGTCAGTATGCTCTTTTCTTCTGCAGCTACAAGTTCCAATCAGCCATTTCATAAATGACACCCCTGGTTCCAAGCAGAAGAGTTAAAGTCACCCGTCCATCCCTAAGAAAGGCCAATCCCGTGCCCTACTGATGAGTCCAAAATATCATCGTGGCAAACAAAAGGAATGAAGACCAAATTTTGAACTCTTACTGGAGCAAGTACAATGCTAAATGCTTAAGATCTAAAAATAATACCAGAACCCTTAAAGAACTCAAAAAAGAAGGGCTTAAATCTACATCAATATAAAATATGGCAGAATTCCCTAAGCATATAAAAACATGCTAGATGCTTATTTACCAAGTGCTTAGTTTGTTTCAAGCCCTTAGGCCATGTTTCTTATGAACTGTCTCATGTAAGTCTCATGACAATATGAGGCAGGTAATTTGTCCCACTTTACAGAGCAAACAGGATTGAAGTCATTTGCACAAGTGAAAAGTAGAAACATTAGGGCTAGAATCTAATGTGTGGATTGGATAGGGAAAAAAAAAAACCAGAATGGAAGAACTTAGGAAAATGTCTCTTTTTAAAAATGAGGAAGAAAAGGAACCAGCAGAAGAGGGGAGATGTGGAAGAGCACCAGGACAGGCTTGGGTATAACAAAATTGGGGCCAAAGACGCAGATGTCTCCACACATCTCACCACCCTTATCCTATCCTCCCTTTCTACCACTCACAACTTCCCAGTGTGGCTCCATTCCTTGAAACAGGGAAACCTCATCCTGGACCAATAGTATCAATAAGGGTCAACAAAGATTCGTGTTTGTCAAAAGCATCTTCTTTTTCTTAATAAACTCAATCTGGTATGAACTTTAAAAGAGAGATCTCAAGTTTAGGAGGAGTATCAAGCTCTGGAACCACCTCCTCTGCACCCCCACCTCAAGATCGAAGGGCTTCGCTGTCTCTCCCCTGGACTCTCTTTTTTTTGACAGAGAGAGACACAGCGAGAGAGGGAACACAAGCAGGGTGGGAGAAAAGAGGGAGAAGCAGGCTTCCCACTGAGCAGGGAGCCTGATGCGGGGCTCGATCCCAGGACTCTGGGATCATGATCATGACCTGAGCCGAAAGCAGACGCTTAACGACTGAGCCACCAAGGCACCCCTCTCCCCTGGACTCTTGCAAACACCCTCAAATAACCTCACAGACACCCCTCCTCCACTCGTTCTCCTCACTATCACCAGAGCATCTTTCAAACACACAGTCCTGCAGATGTTATTCTCTCTCGCAAAACCTGTGATGGATCCCCATTTCCTACAGAACAAAGATCAAGCAGACTTTCCTACTCCTGCCCTACAAGAAGGCTGCATTCCAGCCACTTCTTCCAGAGAGCGCTATATTCCAGCACCACACCACAACATTTTAGGTTTTAGTGCTTCTGCATTCTACTTTCTCTCTGCCTGGAAAGCCATTCTCCCACCTTCTGTGTGTGACATCTTCTCAAGCAAAATTCTATGGATCTCCAAGTGAGGATACACCTAATTTCCTCAGCACTTTTGTTCACCTTTCTATTACATCATTCATCACAGAAGCTCAGTCACATCTCCCTCTACAAAATGGGTTCTGTACTGGAAAGGACTCTTGATTCATCTACATGCCCCCCCCACATTTATCATGGTTCCCTGAAGACAGAGAACACAAAACCCTGTGCTGAAAAATTCCCTTCATGAAGTGAGCTCAGCATCATCCCGTAATGAAGACATTTTGCAAATTATGCTTCTCTTATCCTGTGTTTTCTTAGAAGGCAACTGGCATGCCCACATATCCTCACCTATTCCTCCATTTCCACTGTTCCTAACACTTCATCCCCAAGGCACTTCATGATTTCTAGTTTCTTGTTCTAATTTCAGTCTAAAGATGGTCTCCTATTTCTGACAGGACACTTTCATTTTATAGTAACTTCAGACACATTAAAGCTTGAAAACAATATAAAACTCCTAGTATGAATCCATGCGATTGTCCTACCCTCCCCAACTTTTAAGTAGGAGTGCAGGAGTCACTTTCTAAAGGAGCCACTCTCACTGCCACCTTCCTTTTTGGCTGCTACTTCCTCCCACCTCAATCAACCGACCCAGGAGGAACTAGAAGTCTTAACAGCACTCAGTTCCTAGACCTCGACCCCCAACTCCCTGCACAAGCCACGCAGGAACCCACCATTCCAGGAAAGCTGCTGAGAAGCTCTCTAACTATGACATCACCCCATCCAAAGGGAAGATTTGACTTAATGCTTGAATTAACACACACATACACACCCCACAAAGCTTTAAATGGCAGTTTCCAACATATTGGCCACAGCTGATAGAATTCTGCCCATCTTGACGGCTCAACTCAACGATCACTTCCTTCCCTGTCTTCCCTGTCTGCTCCCACTCAAAATGTGCTCTCTCCTGGCACCTCCTATACTGCTTCATTTAATAGTAAACTCCTAGAAGGCAAATTTGTGTCCTCAACGTGTCGGGCTCACTGTCCTACACCGGCTATGTGCTCCATAAGAATATGTGACAAACAAATCATCTCTTAGGAGGAATGGTGAATATGAGGGCTCTGAAGTATCTATGTGGGTAGTTTGATTTGCCTGCTTACACCTTCCTTCCCTTCCGACCTGGCCCTCGGGACCACCTATCTGGCCACTGCCCTCCCAACCACAGCCACTTCAGCCTCACCTTCCTGCCTTCATGACCTATGGTCAAAGCATATGCTAAGGTTCTGAGTGTGAGAATGTCTGAATCACAGCAGAAGGCAATCCTTCTGGAGCACAGAAGTTGCCTGCTACTTTTTCTGCATTATTCAATGTTGACTAAGTAGCAATTTCTGATAAGAACCCCTGGCGTGGATAATCACCCTGCCATTTAAAGAGCCTCACGGAACTGATAAAATCATTCACTTCAACATGACTTAAGCACTCTCTTCTGTTACTGTGTGGCCCTCATCATCCCCCTGAAGGACAGACATTATCTCCTTCTTACAAATTAGGAAATGGGTCATGCGAGGGGAAGGATGGCGTGCGGTTACTGGCTGGGTCACTGGCACAGCCTGGGCTGGAGCCCAGATCCCTCAGCTCTGCAGCCGCTGCTCATTGCCCCAGGCCCCGCCGCTGCTAAATCAGAGTGAGCCAGGACAGACGCTTGTCACCACCAAACCCAAGGGCCTTCAGAACCACTTTTAACTTAAGGCAGCTTGACTAACTGTGATTTCCTCTGAAGTTCACCTTTACTTGCTGCCTCAAACCCTAAGAGGCACGAGAACATTGTGAAGAACAGCTTCCAGAACTATAAGCAACTCACAAAATGCCTTTTGTAACATTAGCGGACGCCGGCTAAAAGATGGTATTTTAAAGTGCTAACATTCTAGGGAAATCATATGAGAGGGCTTATTCAGAGGTGTAAGGAGCAGAACAAGAATTGGTAGAGAAGGTTTCAAAGTAAGACTCTTAGCGATGGAAGGAAACTTAAGAAGTACATTTTCCAAAGAATGCCCACAAAATCCAATGTGAAAACAGCCTGAAGACCTACTTCATTCATTAAGGAGTTTGCCTGGTCACTATATTTCCGCTACTTGCTCCTTCACGCTCACAGACACCAAAGCCACCATCTCCTTGGTATTCAAATTCATTCACTTGTTCAACAAGTATTTGAGGGGCTGCTTTGTGCCAGTCTGTTCTATGGACTGGATACAAAGCATGACACAGGAGGTCCCTCAGCAAGTTTTTATTATAAACAACTCAAAGTGTGACATAATTGCAGGATGCTTGGATAGGCAGGGATATACTCCCTCCAATGGAGGATGGGTCAGCAAGAATCACAAACACCAGGACTGGGAAGCTCTATTTGATGAAATGGTAGTATTTAAAACATGTCCCTTTAAGGAAAAGCAGGTTAAAAATATGGTATAAAGTATCAATTCATAGTACCATACTAGAGTTTAGCATTTTATACACACATTATGATTCTGGGTGACTCAAAATTTCTTTAAGGAGCCCTGAAAATCTTCAGTCCTGAATATGTAATTCAATTCAAATGTGTATTGAACCAGCTTGGAACATCTGTGATCAGCTTTTAGCCAGAAGAGCATAGCCAAGTGGTTATCTCCCCATTCTGGGGACTTAAAGAATGGCTACCAGAGACAGATACCCCAAGGAATGAACTAGAAGGAAGAGAATTGATTCCAAGACCCTAAAATGAGCAAGTGACAGGGGTGGAATATAAAGATGAGAGAACCCCCAGTCCAAAATTTCCACTAAGGCGAAACACTCAATAAACTTGACACATGATAAATTCTGGCTTCACACCAGCTTCCTGAAGCATTTCCCAGCTACTTGATCTTAACATGATCCAACTTCCCTAATCTGAGTCTTCTTTTGAAAAATATACAAAACTGAGGTTGAAGTTGTATGCAATCCGATGCATATTCTCAGGTACTCTAAAGAATTTTTAACAATGATACAGAGTGCCATGACATGTGTTAAAAACATCTGAAGTTTTATCAAGTGCCTAAAATTATGGGACATGAGTACAGGGGCTCCTACCTCATCCACCCCTACCAAGTGCCAGGTAAGTAGTACATGCTCAATAAAAGCTGCTAAGTGGTGTGCTCAGCTTTGTGCTCACAAGCAGAGATGCTGTGTCCTTTACAGGTTTAGTCCTATTAAGTCCAATGCCCTAATGGTAACACAGCCACATTGGCCAGATCCTAAGGGAAGGTGAACTTTAAAGCCTGCCCTCCACACTTTTCCTGGAACTTCTTTCCCATCACACATTTCTAAGAACTCTCCAAAGTTGTAAAGCAACACACAACTTCAGAGGATATTCTGGTTAGACAGGGTTATAAGACACTGTGGTTGCTTCCTTTAATAAGGCAAAGCCCTAAATCTTCAAACTCAGCATTGGAAGGAGAATTTCCTAGGTGAGGAAAGAAGGTAACCGTCCAAAACTACACAAGTTACTTATAAGAGTTCGAGTCTCCGGCCACCCACCTCCTTTTTCAGTGAGGTTATTAAGGCCCAGAAGACTTAGGAAACCTCTTTGTCATATTTACTCAAGAAAAAGAACAAAATATCTCAGGCTTTGTGTTAATCCTCTTCTGCAAATATGCTTTCGACATACATTGCTTTCAGACATACCTACAAAAGAGGGTTCTCTGATCCCACTTGGAAACAAAAGGTTCCAAACATGTTTCCCACAAGAATGTGATCTTGCAGGGCGCCTGGGTGGCTCAGTCATTAAAGCGTCTGCCTTCGACTCAGGTCATGATCCCGGGGTCCTGGGATCGAGCCCCACATCGGGCTCCCTGCTCCATGGGAAGCCTGCTTCTCCCTCTCTCATTCCCCCTGCTTGTGTTCCCTCTCTCGCTGTGTCTCTCTCTGTCGAATGGATAAATAAAATCTTTAAAAAAAAAAAGAATGTGGTCTTGCTTGAGCATCTAAAATGCCGTCAGTTTCTACCAAGTCTGAATCTCAAAACTTAGGACACCTTTTCAGAACAGAACCTCATGTCTACATCTCCACAGAGAATAAAATTCATTTTGGTTCACTGTGCAAATCTGAAAAATGTTGCACTTTTTTGTTAAAAGATTTTACTTACTTATTTGACAGAGAGAGACACAGCGAGAGAGGGAACACAAGCAGTGGGAGTGGGAGAGGGAGAAGCAGACTCCCCGCTGAGCAGGGAGCCCAACATGGGGCTCGATCCCAGGAACCTGGGATCATGGCCTGAGCCGAAGGCAGACGCTTAATGACTGAGCCACCCAGGTGCCCCTGAAGAATGTTGCACTTTTTATAGTCTAGAAATTCAAAGCAGTCCATAGAGAGATTATTAAGGTCCACCCCGCAGATTGGGATGGGAAGGATCCAGGACTTTGTTCCAATTGAGGGAAGAACTAAAGGCAATGATTGCTAGATTTGGGATTTCTTTTTTTTTTTTTTTAAGATTTTATTTATTTATTTGAGAGAGAGAGAATGAGAGACAGAGAGCATGAGAGGGAGGAGGGTCAAAGGGAGAAGCAGACTCCCTGCCGAGCAGGGAGCCCGATGTGGGACTTGATCCCGGGACTCCAGGATCATGACCTGAGCCGAAGGCAGTCGCTTAACCAACTGAGCCACCCAGGCGCCCTAGATTTGGGATTTCTTAATCATTATTTCAAAAAATATTTGAGGAGTAAAAAGCACTTCTTTTGCTTCCAAGTAGGCACAAGTAAAATTCCATTTGTTCACTGCCTGCTCCTACACACTCCATCATCCTTACACAGATCTCAGTAAGGAAGAAAAGACTGTCAAGTTTCCAAGGCCAATTTAAAAATTGTAGCTCCAACAGTTAAAATTTCAGAAGGAATTGTAAAACCTTTCGTCTGGATGAGCTTCTACTATTTTTAAAAGAGAAAAGAATTCAAGTCATCTCTACTTGAGTATGAACTGTTTATGCCTAAGATGGTCAGTGCAAAATGCTCCAAATTATGTAGAACCAGTCCTAAAATTATTCTCCCTGTTCTCTATAGATAAGGACATAGATTATTTTTTTTAAAGATTTTTAAAAATCTATTTTTAGAGAGAAAGAGACAGAGCAAGCGTGCATGAGCAGGAGGAGCGGCAGAGGGAGACAGAGAACCCCAAGCAAACCCCATGCTGAGGGCAGAGCCCCACACAGGGCTTTGACCCCAGCATCCCAAGTTCATGACCCCAGCCGAAACTAAGAGTCCAACGCTTAACGGACTGAGCTGCCCAGGTACCCCTTACTGTAACTTGAATACCTCATAGGAATTATGATATTTTACTATTATTGAACAGACTTAGCAGGTTATATAATGACAGTTCCCTGGGCTGTTCTCAGGGAGTAGCAAGTCACTGCTAACACTCTGTCCCTACCCTCTGAAAAACTACCCCAAGTAAACCAGAATATCAGAGATTTCTACAAAGCTGTTTGAGCCTTAGAAGACAATAGAATACCGAGTCTTAGTCTAATTTTTCTTCAACTATTAGGAGAAAATAAGCAATCACAACTATTCAAGAAAACAAAACCACCTCTTGGTTTTGAGTAGGGTGTTTTTCCTGCATGTTTCATGGGCATATTTTTTTTTTAACATTTTATTTATTTAGTTGAGAGAGAGAGAGAGAGAGAAAGTTTGAGAGAACAAGTGGGAGAAGAGGCAGAAGGAGAAGCAGACTCCCTGCAGAGCAGGGAGCCCAACTTGGGACTCGATCCCAGGACTCTGGGATCATGACTTAAGCCAAAGGTAGATGCTTAACCAACTGAGCCACCCAATCACCCAAGGGCATAGGTCTTATTTCTCTAATCAGTGTGAGCTCCTTGTAACGCATGCATGAAACATAGCAGATGAAAGAGATTAACACTTAATGAGCATTTACTATGTGCCAGGTATTTTATATATATTATCTCTTAGTCCCTGCATCCCCCCTTTAAGATAGGAATTTCAATCTTTACTTCTCTAGTGGGAAAAAAACTCAGGGAGTTTAGGTAATTCAGGTTTAGGTAATCCAGGGATCACAAAGACCGGTAAATGGCAGAATTGGGATTCCAAACAACCCAGATTCCAAAGTTCTGATCTTTCTACTATACCACAATATCACTGCCTCCCTGCCTGTGTTTGATGACCAGCCCAGTGGTGATTAAGCTTTTCGGAGGATGTTACTAACCAGCAGATAGATTTATGTGACTTTGTTCTTCCTACTGCAAACCATGTAAATTAATGCTATCTTGAAAAAGTATAGAAAGTAAAATGAGAGGCTTATTTCTCAGAGATGCAGTCATCTCAAATTTAGTTCAATGAAGGAAAAAAATATTAAGGTAATACTCAGCATTGCCAAGTTACACTTACCAGGAACGTAGGGGTAGTAAGAAGGGCAAAATAAAAACAAAAATGTCAACATAAGTACTTAACGTGCTTATGTGATACATCACATCATAAGCAAAGTTATATGATCAATAAATACTGAGAACACATTTAAGAAAATTAAACACTTTTTTTCCTCAGGGGCGCTCCTTTATTCTACTTCTCTTTCCCCCCAAAAGGTGAATTTCTGAATACACGGACAAAAACATGTGATGAAGAGGTGTGGCTGAGTGGAAAGGGAAGTGGATTTGGGGTTAAATATGTCTGTAATACTGCCACGTTCAGTTATAGATCACTACACTAGACACTCAGTTTTATCATCTGTACAATGGGAATAATGCCACCCACCCCATGAAACTGCTGTATGAATACTTTAAAAAATCACATACATTTAAAATTATTTTACAGTTAAACTGTAATATAACCAATTATTAAATAAGTTATAAAATATTAAATTTATAGATATACATAATAAAGACAACAGATAATCAGCTAGTTTTTCAAGGATAATTGATTATACTTAATTTTCCCTTCACTCAATGGCTTTAGTGTGTATCCCCATATAATTTGCAAACTGAATGTATTTGAAATTACATAAATTGAAGAAAGCAAAATTTGAATTCCATACATGTATACACAAACTCAGTATGTAATGGGTATATATCCTTAATAATTATGTAAGGTTATGTTATTACATGCACTGTAATTGAGGGGGAAAAATGCCTAAAAGGAAATAGTAAATGTTAAAGCACTTGTTTTTAAAAGGAGTCCTCTGGGGTCTTTTAACTTTTTTGAATCATACACATCATCCTTGTATCTAGAAAGTCACAGCCAGGGACGCCTGGGTGGCTCAATTGATTAGTCTCTGCCTTCGGCTTGGGTCATGATCCCAAGGTCCTGGGATCGTGCCCCACATTGGGCTCCTTGCTCAGCGGGGAGCCTGCTTCTCCCTCTGCCCCTCACCCAACTCGTCTTGCACACACACTCTCTCGCTCTCTCAAATAAATAAAATCTTAAAAAAAAAAAAAAAAAAGCCAGTTCCATTGTGAAGCATGCCTTCCATGCACTAATTGCTCCATTTGAACTTCTGGAGAAGGATCAGACAATTGAAAATGTGCAACGATTATTAATCAGCTTAATGAGGAAAAAAGATCACGGAAGTTCAAAAACAGCAGAGAGGAAGACGACTAAGGCCATGATATTCTGTCTCAAGGCCTTACATGCCTAAATGCTTGGGTGAGACAAGCTGATGGGAGAGAACAGGTGGGGTTAAGACCAAAGTGAAATGGAATGAATGGAAGGGGACCTCATCTGAAAAATGAAGAGAAGGCTCCAACACACCCGTGTGACATGAAACCTTACAAGTCTGGATCAGGGAGAAGAATGAAAAACATAGCGTGATGCTTTGCAAGGGCAGAATTTGGCAACAAACAGGATGAAGTAGAGCATGGTACAGGGGAAGAAAAAAGAAGCCAACAAGGAGCAGCCAACTCATTTTGTGACTTCAGATGGTGGAGGTAGAAATGGCTCAGCATCAGAAAGTCCCCTGATATGCCACTTTACATGAACGCTAAGTTTGTTTAATTAAAGAGAAGAAAAGTGGAAGCATCCCACTCTTCTAGCAATATACTAACGAGCTGCCTTCCAATCTCACCGTATATTTAGAAGACAAGTTTAATATAACAGACTCAATTAGAAGGCTAGGATGTAGAACATAAGGGCACTATTAATGCAAGCATATGCTGTTTGTTAGTGAGTGTGAATTAACACATGATTCAGGACCGTCAATTTTTTAACTATGCCAAAACTCAGCTCTTAAATGGATCATACCATGCAAATGGAGATATTTTGACAATACAGTCATGGATCAAGAATACGTTTCAACTGGATTGTTGGCTAATGCAATTTAGGCCAGCTATCATGATCAAAAAGTTTCTCCGTTTTTGAGAAGGACATGAAATCACCATCATTTCACACATCGAGGGTTGGTGGGAGACCAGACTTGTGAGAAATCATCTTACATCCCATACGGTGCCAATATCAAACAGCAGGACTTAAACCAAGTAAGTCGGGCTCTTTGTTTCAGAGAAGTCCTATACATTCATAAAGTGTTACCACAAAAATTGTCTCCTACAATGGCAACAGCCCTAACAGATAAATGGACAAGTATAAATTACTTCCCCTTGCCTAAGAGTAAAATGGTTTAAATGCTTTGCTCAAGGTCCCAGAGCTAGATGACAGACCTGGTTTGTATTTAAAACCAACTCTTGGCTCGTGTTTAGTTTTTAACAAACTTTTGGAAGTACCCTATTCTCTTAGGACAAACATATTTTTACTCTTTTATGTCAACAGTACAGGGAGCAGTAGTAGGAAGTGGAATGGCTGGTGTGGGAAAGGAGTTGAGTTGGCAAGGGTGGGTGAAGCTAACGTCAAGTCTGCAGGCTGCAGAGAATGTATACAAACCCTAATTTTGTAAACTTCTCGAGAAGGGTATAAAATACCCTGGGAACGGCCCTCTTGTGGGAAAGAATTTACCCCACTTGGGCAACAAAGCTGAAAATATTTTGGTTTTGGCTTGTGTGCTTTTTGTTCTAACATGCAGTACAAGGTCCCAAGTTTAGAAAAGTGGATATTCTATGAGCACGATGAACGACACCAAGGTTTTCAAGATCTTATGCTTCTTTGGTCCAAGACTGAAAAGCTTTATACAACAGCCAGAACAGCAACCATGTAAAATAGAATTCATGCTCTTCTGCTTCAGACTTAAATTAATAACTGATCTCCCTCCAGCAGTTCTTTCTTGGCTGGGGACTGGACCACGGTACTGTACATAAACTACACCACATGTTTACTGCACATCAGAGGAGACAGCCAAAGTGTGTGTCAGCCACCAGCTCCCTAGAGGATTTGAATACAATTGCAGAATTAAGTCGCTGTTTCTACTCCAGACATGAGAACCTTGCTAGCATTTATGTAGCGCAAGTGTCCATGATGATGAAGCCCAGTGAGGATGGAAACTTACTATTGGTTCACTAGGTGCAAAATGCTGACTGAGAATTAATGGAGATGCAGAGTCCTAAAATGCGTTCCAAATGCCTTGTAATAAAATCCAATAAATACAACAACAACAGAATATGTTTCTTTTGGTATGTGGCAAAGTCTCTAACTAATGGCTGAATAGTTCCAGTGCACGGCAGGGGTAGAGAGAAGGGATGGAGTGGGGTGGGAGAAAGGACTCTGTGCCCCTCAGAGTTTACGATCTAACAGAACGCCTATTTAATGCCAGAGACATGTTGGAAAGCTCCTTTGGAAAAAGGACAAATTAGTTACAGGACAGAGAACAGAAAAGCCAAGGGGAAGAGCAAAGATTATTCAGCAATGGGATTAATCAGGGCCAGTTTTCTAGATTACAAGTGTTTGAAGTCAGGTTTGAAAAAGAGGAGAGAAAGTTTGGTGGGGAGACACAGGTAGAGAAGTCAATGAAGAATGAGTGAAGTGCACACGCACTCAAGATGCAGTCTTGTGCTTTGTCTTCTGCCCCAACTGCCCCACTCCTTAGCCTTCAGAGTCTCCGCTCTGCCCCTCCCCACTCTCGCAAAGGTCTCTGCATTTCTTGAGAGGAACAGGGACACTATCCAGCACACTTTACTGCTGCTTCTAAGCAGTGTAGTTGAAAGGAGAACAGTTGTTTGATGGCACCACATGATAGCTCATACTCCAAGAGCAGGGCAGAGTTTCACTCTATTGATAAAAAGCTCTTTCAACAAAGCTAACCTAGCACATCTAATAATACACATAATTGCAAGGGAATCATACAGAGTTCATTGGGCCTGCCTCAGTTGTTAAGGCAGTGACATAAAATTACTGTAATTACTATTAAATACTCAAGCCAAGTTCCTTATTTTGCCAGTTCACCAGTATTCAGTCAACAAGGATTTGCTTTCCCTTGGCACATATTCAGCATTGCTTCCATGGGAGGTGGGGATGGAGATTAAACCAAAAGTCTTGGATCTGCTCTTCAAAATCCAGGCTTCCCATTCCCTCTCCGAGTCCACCATCCACTTCCATCCTGAAGTCTCCCCTAGTCAGAGAGCCCCGGGCAGCACTACCTGGGTTTCTGCCCTCTGAGGCAGATTCCTCTGCCATGGTCTTGGGCAGCTCCAGACCCTCCCCCAACCCAGCATCCCCACCCCCCACCCTCCACGGTCATGCTGGGAAGAGTAAGAGCTATCTAGAAGATGATGAAGGGCAGAAAGAAGAGGTCCAGAAAGAAAATAAAGGCGGCTGTGACTGACAGCGTGAAGAAGCGGGGCTACAGGACTGAGTGAGGAGAGGAACCAGGAGAGGGGCTGGGGGGAGCAGCTGGTGAGGTTTTGGCTCCTTCACATCCCCCTTCCACCGCCCCCCCCTCCCCCAGTGCTCACATGGCAGATTCTCCTGGCACTAGTGTTGCTGCATTGAGCCCACAGTGATCCTGTGACATTATACAGATGTGGAAACAGAGACTTGGAACCGCTGAATCACTTGTCTGAGATCACGGCTGACACGTGGGAAGGAGTCTAGCACCCGCCCGGACTTACTGGCCCATCGCCTTCAGGAGGCGCAAACCTGCCTTTCTGGGCCGTCTCTCGACCTCTGAACACTTCTAGGTTCCCCCAAACCGCGTATTCATGACTTTTCTTATTAAAAAAAACCGCCCTCCGTGCAGAAAAGAGGGAACGCATGGAAAAAACGGGGCACGAAGAGAAGTGCCCAGGGCACAGCTTCAGGGCCACTAAGCACGAGTTGTCTCATTTCAGTCTCACTTTCAGAAATCAGCCACACTGTGCATTCTAGTCCCCAGCTCATCTGTGGCGCAGTGTTTAAAACAGGAGTCCCCACCTCCGCACTCGGTAAGGCGGGCACGGCAAGCAGCCGGGTCAAGTGTACGGGGCGGGACGCACGGGCCTGCGCACCACCCGCCCCGGGTTTCACTGCGTACAGGTCTCGGCGCTGACTCAGCTTAGCTTACACTTGGCTGCGCATGTGCGGGCAGCTGAGATGCACAACCTGCGGGGGATCTGTTGTTCCTGGGAAGTATCCCATTCGAGGCACTTGACCCACTTATCCCATGAGTGGGATAGCTCATTCCATCTGTTTTTATACATCTTTTTTCAGATATGGGCTGTTTGATGTTGGATGCTCCAAGTCTGTTCTTCATTCAAGTTATTCAAAACTCTTGGAAGGTAGATGTCCTCCAATTTGGTAGATAAAACTAAGCAAGCTCATTCTCTACACATCCCAGCATATAACCCAAAAGCTTTTTGGTTCTAAATAAGTTCTTGGCGTGAGCATATCTGTTATGAATTATCTTTATCCTTCCAAGTAGAGAGCAGAACCCATGCTCTTCCATACACAGCTCTGTCTCTCTGTATATATGCAAGGGGACAACATTTAACTTTAAGATTTATACATCTACCATAACCTCTGCTTCCATCCATTTTATGGTCAGATAACTGTTATATATATATTTTTAAGATTTTATGTATTTGGAGGAGAGAGAGCAGAAGCAGGGGGAGTGGCAAAGGGAGAGGGAGAAGTAGATTCCCCATTGAGCAGGGAGCCTGATGAGGGACTCAATCCCAGGACCCTGGGATCATGACCTGAGCTGAAGGCAGACGCTTAACTGACTGAACCACCCAGGCGCCCCAGATTGAAATGAGGTTCTATAATGATGATTTAAAACTCTGGATATTAACTTGATTCTATTTTCTCATTATAAACTGTGGCACTCCCATTGTACAGCCTCTTCCAGAAAAAAATTTCAACCAGGACATGGTTTATTTAAGCTTTCAATGTATCTCTTTAGATCCAAGCAGAATGAACTTGGTCTTTATTCCTATATCCTACTGTTTGACGATTATAAACTTTGGAAGAAAAAAAAACCAGAAGGGGGGAGAGGTTCTGGCTGAGTAGTGACTCAGTAAGTGAGGAGACAGGTTACACACACCCAATGTTTAACCTCTCAGCCCAAGTGAAGGTAGCACGAGTAGCCAAGTGCACTCTCAGACCTGACCTGTGGCTCTAAAAATACGTTCAGTTTACTCTGAGTAAGGACTCACATTCCGCCCCCTCCCCATTCCACACACCCAGCATGCACACAGCATACTTATGCATTCCTGGAGCTATTCACGGGGGTAAGTCAATCCATAGGTCTGTATCAGGACCAAGACTATAAATGTTATAACCTAGTTTTACTGCAATACTCTTTTCATTTAAGAAAATGAGATCAGGCTATTGGAAGTTGAGAAAGAGTTCTTATAATAAATCATACCATACGTTTTTATTTTAATTGGAAGGATGGGAAGAAGAGAATTACAACATCCCCTACAGAAAATGTGAGAGGTAGAGTAGCTAGAGTATCAACGAGGATTCTATAGCCCAATCCCTTTTTATAGCTCCCTTAACCTTCCCCACCGGTTTTAGACAACCTTGTGATCATATCTGAGATGGAGGGGCTCAGATCACACTGGTGGGAATTCCACTGTCTCATCTATGAGTGATGCAGCTTTGGGTCCCAGTTTTTGATGGGTTCCTCTCTTTTCCCATGGCAATTCCCTAGCCAGAGGGCAGAGTTTTTCAACTCCCCATTTTGTGGGTAGAACAGCTCTTTCTGATCCCTAGAGTTAATACAGGGAGAGCCGGATGCCCTTTCCCCACTCCTCCTAGGCTTGAACTTCATTCCCCATGTGCCATCCTGCTCCAACTCCTACTCAACACTCAGGCTTTGAATGCCCTCTTGATTTATGGCACACGGGGTTTTTCATGCTTGTTTTCTTAAAGCAGAATTCCTTTAACTTTGATAGCTGTTGCATGTCTGATGCAGGAGGGATGCTTGTCCCAAGATGTCCATCGACAGATGAATGGATAAAGAAGATGTGGTATATAGATACAATGGAATATTATGCAGCCATCAAAAGGAATGAGATCTTGCCATTTGTAACGACGTGGATGGAACTGGAGGGTGTTATGCTGAGTGAAATAAGTCAATCAGAGAAAGACATGTATCATATGACCTCACTGATATGAGGAATTCTTAATCTCAGGAAACAAACTGAGGGTTGCTGGGTGGGGTGGGAGGGATGGGGCAACTGGGTGATAGACACTGGGGAGGGTATGTGCTATGGTGAGCGCTGTGAATTGTCCAAGACTGTTGAATCACAGATCTGTACCTCTGAAACAAATAATGCAATATATGTTAAGAAACAAACAAAAAAAGAAGACGAAGATAGCAGGAGAGGAAGAATGAAGGGGGGGAAATCGGAGGGGGAGATGAACCATGAGAGACAATGGACTCTGAAAAACAAACTGAGGGTTCTAGAGGGGAGGGGGGTGGGAGGATGGGTTAGCCTGGTGATGGGTATTAAAGAGGGCACATTCTGCATGGAGCACTGGGTGTTATGCACAAACAATGAATCATGGAACATTACATCAAAAACTAATGATGTAATGTATGGTGATTAACATAACAATAAAAAATTAAAAAAAAAAAAGAGGGATGCTTGTCTGCAACAGGTCCACCAAAGTTAACCAGGAGGGAGGGAAGTAACAGATATTAACAACACTTTGCAAGCTGAAAACACAGAGGCACAAAAGGTAGTGACTGAATGGCAAAGGGTACCGGGCTTGTTAACAGATGCAGTAGGAACCACCCCACACATGTGCTTGAAGCTGAAGTACTGGCTTTGTGAAAACAAACAAACCAACCAACAAAAAACAACATTGTTAGAGGTAGGCTTTCTCTTCCCAGCATGCTCACTTTCCCACTAGGCTCATCATCTCTTCTTTCTCCTTTGGTTCCTTTTCTCCTATTCCATGATTTAGACACAATCTCTTCAAAAGTAGGAAGGAATAGGGAGTTAATTTCTGTATCTTTCCAAGAAGGTTAGTCAAGTTTGATGGACAAGGTCTACGAAGGAATGTGATTTATGCAAAGGGCAGAAGAATTCATGGAGTCCAGGCTAAAGATGGTGATGATGATCAGAGATAAACAAAAAACCCAACATGCTAACCACGATTTAGCATTTATAGTTGTGCTAGACATTCTCCTTTACATAATTAATGTAATCCTCACAAAAACTGTAAGGCACCTACTATTATTTCCACTTATCAAATAAGGAAACCAAGGCACAGAGCCCCCATGACATTGAGCAGGCATCTGTGGAGCTCGTACCGGCACCAATGCAGTCTGGCTCAATGGCCCAGCTCTTAACCATTAGGCTGTGTTACCTCAAAGATCACTCTTGTTATATGGCAAAAATGAGCGGCACGCCCTCAAACACCATCTTCCTAGTTGGCCTAGAAGTCCTCTGCAGGTCAAGTAAATGAATACAGAGTCAGGATGCAGTGAGAGAAGACTCAGGTAACACGATTAAATTCTGGTATTTCTGAGTCAAGAGATCACACACAGAAATAAATATTTTATCTTTCAAAATAGCTGCCCAAGAAGTTCTATGTTCATTCCAACTTGGCTGCCATTACTGAGCACATTTTTAGATGTCTCTTTGGGAATGCCCTTCAACTCAATTATGCATTTCTTTTAAAAATCCTGAAACTTCATCCTTAAAGATGGGATCAGATGTTTGCAAACACCCAGTAGTCAACCCAAGCCAAGTCTAGAAAATTAAGTGGCAAACTGAACATTACTTTAGATATTTTTCCCTTTCCTGAATGATAAAATTATCTTCATGGCAATTCCAAAAGAAAGTAACAAAAAACTCTCAACTACGGAAGTTGAAGTAGGTTGCTTATTCAAATGTGTAAGAGCTAGTTTCTTGTTTAGCCTCCAAACAACAATCACATCTAACAGGTGGCAAACTTCCCTCAGGTCTCTCTTCCATTTCAAGAGGACGATGAGAATCTTAGTCACTATAGGCAAATAGTGAAACACCGAGTTTATGAATCAGGCTTTGACACAAAACAGACTGGATTCTTATCCCAGTTCTGAGATTCACTGTTCTCTGAGCCTCAAATTCTTCATCTGGGATATTATCTAATTATTCAGGTTACAGGCAGGAAAGAAATGGTACTCAAACAGGGTAAAAGGAAAGAGTTTAATGAAAGCAACCATTTATAAAGGCATGAACAAGGTAAAGCAAACTAGCAAGGATTTGAGATCCCCAGGAGCTAGCCACAGCGAAGCGCCATCACCTCTCTCAGGTCTGAAGGGACAAGACGACAAAGTAGTTGCATCAAGAACTTAAAAGCAACAACAGCAGGAGAGAGCCATCTGATAGGAGTTGTGTCTTTCAGCAGAGGAAACCAGCACCACCTCTAACCAACAGCCTGGGGAAGGTGGAAGCAAGGAAAATAAACAACCTGACTTATTTCCCAAAAGCCAGAGTGCAAGGGATCCCATGGGCTATCCATAATGGCCTGCCTCCTAGGGCACAGAGTATGGTGGGTCGGAAAGGGCAAACAAAATATCCAGCCCCGTATTGTAAGCCAATCCTCTCATAATCCCTTATTTTAGGTCTCTGTCTATCCTACTCATGGTAAATTCAATAAGGGCGAAAGCATCTGCCAAGCCAGGACACAGCTGAGTCGCTGCATTGGTTAAGTCCCCTTACCAGCTCTCATTATGGTATTATTTTAAATAATAAGACTGTTTAAAAAATAAGGTATGTGGGTTGTGTGCAAGACAAAAAGTAGAGGGCTTATACCTTGAAAATACAGATCTGGGTCTATATTCATGCTTCCACCTGTTCTATTAGTTTGAGGAGTTTGCGATGCTCAAAAAAACCAACCCGAGAAGAGTAGCTCAGAAATAAACCAGTTTCAATTTTATTAAAGCTGTAAATCTTTTCTAATGCTACTGAATTTCCCCAATTTGATTACAGGAGTATAGTTAATTTCATTTAAGAGATAATACAAGCTTAAATGATTCAACCCAACCTGAGTATGTCTACTCTTAACTTCTAATAAAGCCCTTGTGGAAAGGTCACTTGGAACCACCATGCCTTTCAGGAACTGTGTGGCCATTGAGGAGACTTTTTGGTGATGAACAGAGAAGAGAAAGCAAAACTAATCAACGACAAAAAGACAGTTTTTCTTAAATCTCTCTGGCACCTACAATGCACGCTAAGCGGACCAGTTCCTCCCCGTGCAAATAGCACACTTACTGCTGCAGTTCGCATCATAAAAGACAAGGAAGGTAAGGTGTAAGAGCTGGCCCAGGAAGCAAGCAATTCCCTCTCTTGACTTACATGTTCACCAAGAGTCCACCATACTCTGTGCCCTAGGAGGCAGGCCATTATGGATAGCCCATGGGACCCCTTGCGCTCTAGCTTTTGGGAAATAAGTCAAGTTATGACATTTTAACAGTTAAAATCTCGGAGTGCCTGAATGGCAGAGTTGGTTGGGCATCTGACTCTTGGATTTGGCTCAGGTCATGATCTCAGGGTCATGGTATCAAGCCCCGAGTCAGGCTTCGTGCTCAGCATGCACTCTGCTAGAGAATCTCTCGCCCTCTGCCCCTCCCACTCATGCTCTCTGGCTCACCTCTCTCTCTAAAATAATTAAATCTTTAAAAATCTTCAAAAAAAAAAAAAGTTAAAATCTCACATACTAACTTCTAAGAGCAAGATAGGAATACTAAAGTCACTATAAAATTTAAATAGCATAGAACTAGAGAGAGTAACAAGTGAGTTCCCTTTCCTTCACACATAAGACCCACCCAGATCATATTCCGGTCCCCATTAGAAACCTCCACTAACAGTATGGCGCTCCTTTAAGATGGTTTCCTAAAATTTCACAGATACGTCTAAGTAATATTAAAATGTTAATGAATCACTGCGTACATGTTTTTCTGTAAATAGTATTTTCACTTAATAGATGGACATACTTCCATGTCACTTTATATAGAGCTACATCATTCTTTTTAAAGGCTGCGTGGTATTGCTAACACACATATTTCATAAATTAAACCACTCCCCAGCTGTCAAGCTCTTAGGTTAACTTCAATTTTTCTGTTCACTTCAACTATTTTAATTATTTTTTATTAAGATATAGTTAATAGACAATGATACATCAATTTTAAGTACACCAACAGTGATTCAAAAACTCCATGCATTATACTGCGCTCACAAGTGTAGCTGCCGTCTGTCACCATATAACACTACTACAGTACAAATGACTATATTCCCTGGGCTGTACCTTTTATCCCTGTGACTTACTCATTCCATAACTGGAAGCCTACACTCCCCTTCACCTATTTTGCCCATCCCCCCTCCCCTTGCTGGCCACTACCAGTTTGTTCTCTGTATTTATGTGCCCATTTCTGTTTGGGTTTTGTTGTTGTTGTTGTTTTCAGATTCTACATATAAGTGAAATCGTATGGTAGTTTTCTTTCTGTGACTTCTTTCGCTTAGTATAACAGCATCTAGGTCCATCCATGTTGTTGCAAATGAGCTTCATCCTTTTTTATGGCCGAGTAATATTTCATTGTATGTATGTATGTGAGTGTGTCTGTCCACACTACTTCTTTATCCGTTCATCTATCAGTAGACATGGATTGCTTCCATATCTTGGCTACTGTAAATAATGCTGCAACAAACATAGGGGTGCATATGTATTTTCCAGTTAGTGTTTTCATTTTCTTTAATACCCAGTAGTTGAATTACTGGGTCACATGATATTTCTAAGATTTACTTATTTGTGAGAGAGAGAGCGTGCATGAGCACACAAGCAGGGGGAACAGCAGGCAGAGGCAGAGGGAGAAGCAGACTCCCCACTGAGTAAGGAGCCTGATGTGGGACTCAATCCCAGGACCCCGGGATCATGACCTGAGCTGAAGGCAGACGCTTAACCAACTGAGCCACCGAGGCATCCTATATGATGTTTCTATTTTTAATTTCTTGAGGAACCTCCATTCTACTTTCCATAGTGGCTGCATCAATTTATATTCCCACCAAGTGCACAAGGGTTCCTTGTTCTTCCACATCCTGGCTAACACTCATTATTTCTTGTGTTTTTGATATAGCCATTCTGACTCTTGTGAGGTGAGCTCTCACTGTGGTTGAGATCTGCATTTGCCTGATGGTTAGTGATGCTGAGCATCCTTTCATGTGTCTGTTGCCCATCTGTAGGTCTTCTTTGGAAAAGTGTCTATCTACGTCCTCTGCCCATTTTTAAATTGGATCTTTTTGGTGTTGTAGTATAAATTCTCTACATATTTTGGATATTAACCCCTTATCAGTTATATCACTTGCAAATATCTTCTTTCATTCAGTAGGCTGCCTTTTCCTTTGTTGATGGTTTCCTTTGCTGTGCAAAATCTTCTTATTTTAGTGTAGTCCCAGTGACAATTGTGCTTCTTCCTTACCCACTTGGATTTTTTTTTTTAAGATTTCATTAAGTAATCTCTACAACCAATGTGGGGCTTGAACTCACAACCCACAATCAAGAGTCACATGCTCCACTGACTGAACCATCCAGGCCCCCCACCCCCCCCACCCCGGATGGCTTTTCTTTTTGTCTGATTGCTGTGGCTTGGACTTCCTGTACTGTGTTTAATAAATGTGATTAGAGTTATTTTCACTAATTCTTCACAACATACAAAGCACATCTTTTATTTCCCTCCTTACCATGAACTCATTCTTGATAAGGCTTTGCTAACTTTAACTCAAGGTAACTTTTTTATTGAATCAGTGCTTCAGCATAGCGTGAATTAAATAGTTTATGTGCCTTTAAGTGGTTACAATTTCTTTGCTTCCTTCCATTAAGAGGCAGAGTCTAGGTCCCATTTCCACAAATCTGGGCAGACTCACAATGGTTTCAACCAATGGAGGGTGGTATAAGTGGTTAGTGTTGGACTTTTTTTTTTTTTTTTTTAGATTTTATTTATTTATTCATGAGAGACAGAGAGAGAGAGAGAGAGGCAGAGGGAGAAGCAGGCTCCCAAGGAGCAGGGAGCCTGATGTGGGACTCGATCCCAGGACCCTGGGATCATGACCTGAGCCGAAGGCAGACGCTTAACCATCTGAGCCACCCAGGCGCCCCTAGTGTTGGACTTCTGAAGCTAGGTTATGAAAGCCCATGCAGTTTCTTCTTGGTCTCCTTGACCCCTCCCTCTCTGAAGCCAGCCACCATGCCACAGGGAGAGTCTACCCATAGGTGCTCTGGCGAACAGCCTTCAGGTGATTCCTGAGTTCAGGTGAGTTCAGCCTTCAGGTGATTCCAGCCCAGGTACCAGGCATCTGAGTGGCTAAGTTTCCGGATGATTCCGGTCTCCCCTCACACCAGAATTTTGAGTCTTTTCCAGCTAATTGGTCCAGCTAATGGAGCAGAGACATGTCCTTTCCACTGTGCCTTGCCTGGATTCCCAACCTAGAGACTGTAAGAAAGGGGTGGTTTTATTCCACAAAGTTTTGGGGTAATTTGTTACATAGCACTATCCAAGTGAATCAGTGTACATAGGCCTATGTGCCTAACTCAGGCAAGGACATTTCTCTCATCCCAAATCTTATTACTTTTTGCTGTAAAGACATGTTGAAAGATGATGAGGTCTGGACTAGTACCTCCTATTAGTCTTAAAACCCTTGTAACTCTCCTGTCCTCACCTATAAATTAGAGGGGCCTACGCTTTCCCTTCTTAGAGGGATACTATGAGAGAACTAAAAAAAGTGCTAAAATCGGGTGCCTGGGTGGCTCAGTTGGTTAAGCAACTGCCTTCGGCTCAGGTCATGATCCTGGAGTCCCAGGATCGAGTCCCGCATCAGGCTCCCTGCTCAGCAGGGAGTCTGCTTCTCCCTCTGACCCTTCTCCCTCTCATGCTCTCTGTCTCTCATTGTCTCTCTTGCAAATAAATAAAGTCTTAAAAAAAATTTTTTTTTAAGTGCTAAAATCCAACATAAACAAAATGTGTGTGTGTGTGTGTCCCTTTTCATTCAGCTGGCACAAAGATATTCAGATGCAAATCCCCTGTGAACTTGGGGTTTAAGATTTAGTTAGGATCTCTAGACTTCTGGAGAGTCTAAGAACACACTGATTTCTGTTCTCCCACAAAGACTTGCATAGATTGGCACTCTCCTCATTTTGAAAAATTAGAAAACTTATGAATAACACAAATTTACTTTTAACACCCTCATCAGGGCGATAGGAACGTTAACTAATTTTAACACAGATTAAAAAAAAACAGATACAGAAGGAAAAAAAAAAACTGGATAGAAATATGTCTGAGTCCTCACAATGATTATATTTGGGTAACAACATGAATGATTATTGAAATTTTTTCTTTACATTTCAGGTTTTTTACTTGGATGACAATTTATTACTTCCATGACATATATTCTTTAAGTTAGTTGGTTTAACAAGCCATAGAAAGACACTGCTGTCCTTGCAGATTGCTATCCAATGCCCACTCCAGGCACAAGAACAGTGGGTGGCCTGGGCTCCCACCTTCCCTTGCATCGCCAGTTGGAAATATTTTCCTCTCTTCCCACAGTTCCAAGTACCTTCTCCCACTCCATCCCTGGTACCAGCAGACCCACGGAAACAAAGGCTTCAGGGTAACAAGAACAGCACCAACTGCTCATGTTGCCTAATATGCTGGGAGAGAGTCCCTTGGTAGGAGAGCAGGTGCCTGGCTGCTCTTGTCCCTGCAGAGCTGAGCAAATACCAAGTTAGAGCAAAACTGTTCACAGGGGCCGGTTCCCCTATGTGACTCTCTCTACTCAAACTGGAGCCAGGGAGCCAGCAAACAGCTCAGAGTCTAAAATGGTCTCATCTGCTGCCTTTCTAGAGCTGGCCTGCCCCTCCAGTGCCCGTTCAGAGGGTGCAGCCATCTGTCCCAGGCTGGCCTGTTCACCTGCTCCGCCCAGTGCCAGGTACATGGCTGGAAGCTTTGGTCCTCCTGCGGCTTGACGGTCCGCGAGGCTACAGCCAGGCTCAGACAATCACGTCCGGCCCACAGAAAGGTCTGTGGGCAGCCCCTTGCAGAGCCCATTGCCAAAAGCCTTATGCTGCCCCCATTCAGAGTGTTCTGTTATCTTGCTGGACCTATTTGCCAACTTTGCTTTAATTGTCAAGAGTTGGTCCTTCCTAAAGCCTCACTATGTACAGTGAGGTCTATGAACCAACAGTGGGCAGCACCTGGAAGCTCATCTGACTTGTAGAATCTCATGCCCCGATCTCCCGAATCTGCAGCGTAACGAAGTCCTCACAGGACACATGAGCACCTCAACATGGGACATGTGCTCTATTAGAGAACCCTTTTTAAAAGTTTAACGTTTTTCTCAGTATAAAACCTGTTATTCTAGTCATGGTAGAAATACTGGAAAAAAAAAAAAAAGGTCTAAAAGGTGGGAAAAAACATAATCCCATTCCCAGGAGAAAGGCCTCATTATGCACGCACTCGGGAAAGGGAAGGGGGAAGAGCTCAGCTCACTTTATTTCAGAGCCAAATCCCAGAGCATGAAAGTGAGGCTCTTTCATTTTAAATCGCCACCCACCATCACAAACACTAATTGGTCCAGTAAAAGGTATTATAAAAGCTTAAGGTGGGAGCTGGGCCAGAACAAAACCCAGCAACACAGCAATATCCAGAGAACAATTCTGTTTCTTTACCTACAGCAGATTCCTGACTGGGGACATTCCGCAATGTGTGCAGACATTTTGGGTTGTCATACGGGGGTGGGGGTGGGGGTGGGGACTACTGGCATCCTCTGCGTCAGGTATGCCGCTCAACATCCCACAATGCACATTCCCCGCCCTGCCCCCGGAACCCAGAACTGCCTTGTCCAAAATGTCCCAAGGGTTGAGGTTGAGAAAGCCCAACCTAGAGAATTAACTATACTGTCATTTTCTCTTCCCCCTCGGCATCCCCATGACCTACTGCTCACCCCACCAAGAAACTCCCTATCCAGTAAAAGGCCTGCACTCCCCTCGCTCAACGGCTTCCCACCCTTGGCTCTGAGAGGAGCGTGCCCCTGAGTGTGTGAAAGCTAGGGACAGAGGGACAGAGGATCTGGGGCCCTGCCCGTTCAGCAGGAAGGGTTCCCGCGTGTCGCCTCCTCATTACCCATGCAGTGCAGGCCTTAGGTTACCTATTATAACATCACAGGCTCAGAGAGCTTCGAGAGGCCTCGGTGATCCTCTCGTCCAGCTCCCTCGGCATATTAAAGGGGCTGCATCCCAGCCAACGCAGCATGAAGACAGGCTCCTTTGTAACACAGAGGAAAAGGAGACGGGGACTCACGGAATGCAGAGAAAAGGAACAATGGCAGAAACCCCAGCGTCTGAAGTGTCCAAGCAACTGTTGAATGGCCGCGCTCTATTTTTAGCTCAACTTCCCTGAAAAGGCACCCTGCCTCCCCTTTTCTCAAATGCCCTGCATACTCTCCAACTGGTTTGGCTTCTCCTCTCTTCCCAAGGTTGCTATCTAGGAAAGGGCAGTTCATGTCACAGGACAGAGAAAGATCCATCCTAAGGGGCAGGGGGGCCCTAGGTCTCAGTTTGCCCAGCAATGGCCCAGTTGACACCTTAGATAGAATTCGCCTTTCCCCACAAAGATGTCTGGGTCTGGACGATGAATTCCACTGTAACCTTTCTTCTGGGGCAAGCTATTCCCAGGGAGCACAAAGCTCCAGGTCTGGCGAGCTTCTGCACAGCACAGTAAGCAACAGACCTGAAAGTAAAGCTGATGTGCAATTAGGTCTAATTTGGCCCTTTCTGGTGACATGCCAGCTGACCGAAACTCCGCTCACTGAAAACGACTGGACGCGATGAAGAGAAACCCAGAACTCAGCCAAGGCATTCTAATCTTATGATTTGAGGGTGTCAAGAAAGAGGGTATTGGCACAGGCCATGGGAAACCTACTCTCAACCTGAGCCATGAAGTTAGTTACACAACAATTTCCAAATCAAATTCAGTCCATCCTCCAACTTCTAACACCAGCACACAAGAAAATCTCCCATTCCCAGGTGACACACACACACACACACACACACACACACTCTGACCCAGGAGGTCTGGATGGTTTTATGGAGCTTCCAGGCTCAGGGAAAAGGTAGCAGAAAAATCAAGGCAAGATGATTCATCAGCAATTTGCCGGATCACACCACAACTTCTACCTGAGGCTATATTCACCCAAGTCAGTCAAGTCAGATAGGAAAGAACTTAGTCTCTCACAATCAGAAGGAATGATATGAAATCTAATGTGGGGCTTTTCTCCCCTGTTTTTAATAGCATTACAGGTCTCTCTGGTAAAGATAAAGAACAGGAAACCGCTCCATCTGAAACTGTTAGCAATTTGATGTACTTCCTTTCAGTCTTTTCCCCTATAGAATTTAAGTTCTAACTTACCCTTGGTACATCATGACTTTTCACTTTATTTTATAGGCATTTCTCTGTGTCATTGGAAATCAGTCAGTTGTCAACTAATCTTCCACAAAGCAGGCAAGAATATCCAATGGAAAAAAAGACACTCTCTTCAACAAATGGTGTTGGGAAACCTGGACAACAAAATGCATAAGAATGAAACTGGACCATTTTCTTACACCATACACAAAAATAGACTCAAAATAAATGAAAGACCTAAATGAGACAGGAAACCATCAAAATCCTAGAGGAAAATACAGGCAGCAACCTCTTCGACCTTGGCCACAGCAACTCCTTGCTAGACATGTCTCCAGAGGCAAGAGAAATAAAAGCAAAAATGAACTACTGGGACTTCTTTAGGATAAAAAGCTTTTGCACAGCAAAGGAAACAATCAACAAAACCAAAAGGCAATCTATAGACTGGGAGAAGATATTTGCAAATGACCTACCATAAAGGGCTAGTATCCAAAATCTATAAAGAACTTATCAAACTCAACACCCAAAAAACAAATAATCCACTCAAGAAATGGGCAGGAGACATGAACAGATATTTCTCAAAGAAGACATGCAAATGGCCAACAGACACACAGAAAAATGCTCCACATCACTGGGCATCAGAGAAATACAAATGAAAACCACAATGAGATACCACCTCACACCAGTCAGAATGGCTACAATTAACAAGTCAGGAAACGACAGATGTTGGCAAGAAGGTGGAGAAAGGGAAAATCTCTAACACTGTTGGTGGGAATGCAAACAGGTGCAGGCACTCTGGAAAACAGTATGGAAGTCCTCGAAGAGTTAGCTACCCTATGACCCAGCAATTGCACTACTAGGTATTTGTCCAGAGAACCAAACAGTGATTTGAAGGGGCACATGCACCCCAATGTTAATAGCAGTAATGTCCACAATAGCCAAACGATGGAAAGAGCCCAGATGTCCATCCACAGGTGAATGGATAAAGAGGTGTGCGTGCACACACACACACACACACACACACACACACACCCCCAAGAGGAATATTATTCAGCCATCAAGAAGAATGAAATCTTGCCATTTACAATGATGTGGATAGAGCTATAGGGTATTACGCTAAGTGAAACAAGTCCAAGAAAGACAAATACCATACAATTTCACTCATCTGTAGAATTTAAGAAACAAAAAGATGAACATGGGGAAGGGAAAGAAAAGTAAAGTAAAATCAAAACAGAGAGGGAGGCAAACTGTAAGAGACTCTTAACTCTAGGAAACAAACTGAGGGTGGCTGGAGGGGAGGTGGGTGGGTAACAGGGTGATGGGCATTAAGGAGGGTGCACGATATAATGAGCACTGGGTGTTATATGCAACTGATGAATCACTCAGTTCTACCCCTGAAACTAATAATACACTATATGTTAACTAAATTGAATTTAAATAAAAAAATTTTTAAAAATCAGTTTAAGTTGTGTCTGTGGTTCTCCAATGGCAACATTAACAGCTGTCCGCTATGCAGACTTCAAAAGTTTATATATAACAGAAGGCAGTAAATAAAGAGGATGGAGAAGAAAAAGCAAACTAAAGAAATAAAATTTTAATGAGGAATCCATCTCCCAAAATAGTCTTGGTCACCAGGGGTTTCAAATCTCCCCCATCAATTCTGCTGGCATCAGTGAAGAGGACAGGCCTCCTGATTTTCCGAGCTAGCACATGCTCCAAATGGAGCAAATCCAGGGGCAGACAAAGCAAGGTGCACATGGGTTTAGAGTCACTGCAGGTGAGAAGGAATGCTGGAGGAGGAAGGAGCAGAAATGATGCCCCAGTCACTGTGTCTCCAGTGCCTAGGAATCCTTGGCCTTATGGCAGCCAAGATCCCCCATCCCCTCTGCTCTCCTCTCCTCTCATGAATCCCACATGCATACACACATTCCCAGCTCTGGCCTCAGCTCATGCCATCCCCTCTCTGGAACCCTTCTTTGCTCCTCTGAGCACTCTGTACGTGCCAGGCCCTGTGCTAAGTGCTTCACCCTGTCTCTCCCATTTTGTCCTAATGATGCCACCTGATAGGTACACTCTGATTTCACAGGAGAGCAAACCCCAGCCGAGTGACAATGAGCAACAAGCCAGGGCTCTGCGACACCGTGCTGTCTCCTCTGGTGGAGGTCAGCTCTTGAAGGGCAGAGACCTGCCCTAAGTGCTCCTTCATTGCATGAACACTTATGTCTCACTTCCTTCCTAAGAGTATTTGAGCAGGTCAACCAAGATATTTAGTAAAAAACAAAACAAAAACAGTATAAATAAAGAAAAACGGTAAAAAACAAGAGCAATGAAGGGAGAAGGAATATAAATACGCTGAAAGCAATGCATCATGCCTTCACAAGTCCTCTCCATGGGCCCCAAGTCTGGTTCTGTGCTTATCAGGCCAAAGCAAAACATGGGAAGTGGATATTCATAAACTTGAGTTATGGATTAATGTCAGAAAGTCCTGTTGCCATAGAAATTATGTTGGGAACAATGTATATCTCAGCCACCCAGCCCAATCAAATGACTTCTAAATGAGCCTATTTTCTGCTTAACTGTTGGCTAAGCCTATGGACACTGCTAAGTAAATGATACCAACTGCTCTAGAAATGACCCCACACCACCCAGTGCTCTTAATCAGAATGCGTGAAAAAGACTTTACGTCATTGAGAGAAGGTTTCAATTACGAGGACGAGGCGCTTGCTGCTCACTGGTGTTGCTATCACAGCTGTCCCCACTAGGTTCGCTCCCGCCATAGCATCATCACCCTTCCAGGCCGCCAGACCCTTTCTTTGCTATTGTTATCTGCTCCCCCTGCACCTGCTTGCACCTCCTTCTTTCATCTCTTTGGTGATAAGCAAATGCTTGACAGAATAGCAGGTACCAATCAACCCCCTAATGCAGCACCTCTTCATGGCTATACTTACCAACTGTTTATGAGCAGCCAAAGTCACTGTGCTCAAGATTTACCATGTCTACAATTCTTCCTTTTCCCCAAGTTAATGGCCATAACTGGGTCGAAGAGCTCCCCGCCCCCCACCAAAATTCACATGTACTCAGAACCTTGGAATGTGAATTTATGTTGAAATGGGGTCTTTGCAGATGCGATGAATTAAAATGAGGTCACACCAGATTAGCATGGGCCTTAGTCCAGTGACTCGTGTTTTATAAGAAGAGCAAAGAGACACCCAGGAGAATGCTACGTAATCACAGAGGACGAGATTGGAGTGATGCATCTAAAAGCCAAGTAACTGTAAGTATTGCCAGCCACAACCAGAAGCAAGGAAGACAAGAAGCAAGCAGGGATCCTCCAGCAGAGCCTTCAGAGGGAGCATGGCCCAGTCAACACCTTGACTGGGCTTCTAGACTCCAAAACTGTGAGAAAATACATTACTCAAACTGCAGGTAAGCCCCCAGTTTGTGTTAATTTGTTACCAACAGGAAACTAATACAATAGCTAAATGGAATACCAAACGACAGAGTCCCAAGCGCCAAAACCCGAATTTTAACTCCTATCCAAAAGGAATGGTGGTGGCAAAATCTGGAGTCACACTCCTGGATTCAAATCTTGACTCTGCCATTTAATTGCTCTGTACCTCACTCTGCCCACCTATAAAACAGGGATAACATTCCTAACCCCGGAGGGTCAGTGTGAGGATTAAATCAGGCGATTCATATCGAATGCTTCTAATAGCACTGGAAGGCTCTGTCTCCATGTTATCATCAGCATCTTCAGAAGTTAAACTGACAGAACAAGGCAGAAGCCAAGCCCTCTTTTTAGAATTGTGTACACATTCTGCACCTCTCGTGGTCCCGTCCACTCCCAGAACACATGAAGCACCACGGGACATCCCTCCCCAGACTGTACAAGGCAACCAGAGACAGGCCCAAGACCAGGGTTAGATCAGGGTTTCCCACTCAACTGCAACTGTCCAATTTTCAATACTTCCTAGGCTACTGGCTCTGCAGAACTAACATTTTCTCTTGTTAAATAATCCCTGGGACTTCACACGCTATATTTAGCACAAGCTCCGGACTTATCATTAACACACAGCAACTTGGTTAGATGGAGTTAGAATGATCTGCAAATTCTCAGCTCATGTTCAACCAGGAAACAGAAAAATCACCATCATTCCCCAAGAGCAGGCTCCCCGGTCCTGGATCCACCTGACGCAGGGTACAGTGAACACAAAACCCGCCAAACACACGTTCTCCCTCTGGACCCCACGGCTGTAGCTGTAGGTAAGAATGACCCATACTCAGCCCTGGGAAACAGTTCGCCCTCACTTTCAGGCCACACTTGCTCACAGCGCTGGCTCTCACTCGCGCCTGCCACTTTTCAGATTAAGAATCCGCATTCTAGAGGCTGCAGGCTGCCCGTCACAGACCGCCAAACACATGCCAAGTCCAGTAAAATAGTCGTAACTCACTTTAGAAATACCCGCTTTCAAATAATACTTCCAAAGACAATCGGATCTAAATAACATCTTTGAAATTGATGGAATTATATTCATGGCTTGCACTGAATGAGTGCTTTCTCTGTATCAGAAACCAAGGACTTTATACAGATTAATTCATTCCACTGTCATTATCCCCATTTTACACTGGCACAACATGACCCAGGGAAGTTAAGACTTTGCCCAAGGCCACACATTTACTGTTTGGAGGAGCTAACTAAAATATTCTGTTTTAAAAATCCGACCAGCCCCAGAGAGGCAATCTATTACCTCCCTTTGCACTACTTACAGAAACCAAGGGCAACTTGTTTTCTATGGACTAATACTATTTATTTAAATTACCAGTCCAAAACTAAACTCTTTTAAGAAGTTATGCATACAGTTAAGGAAATACTACACTCTAACCCTTATTCTGCATACCACCTGAGGTTGTAAGAGAGTAAACCTTGCCACAGTTAGATTTTCCACCCTTGGTCTTTATCCCCTATGAAGAGGACATCGATCCACACACACCCCTGGGGAGGTAATTGAAACAGGAGCCTAGAGGCCTGCATGCTGACTTCTTCCTTAAACTCCAGATCCTTTACCCTTCTGAGGCTTCTTCAATTCACTTTACTGAAAAGTGAGAGGTGGGTGGTAGTTTCTATAAAAATTAAACAGGGCATTACCATATGATCCAGCAATCCCATTTCTGGGTATATACTCAAAAGAAGCAAAAGCAGAGACTCATTCTTGTACATACCTATGTTCACAGCAGTGTTATTCATAATAGCCAAAGGTGGAAACAACTAAGTGTTCGTCAATGGATGAATGGATATACAAACTATGCTGTGTGTGTGTGTGTGTGTGTGTATATACACCACACCATATATATTACTCCATGTATATTATACATGCCATGCGATATTATTCAGCCTTAAAAAGGAAGTTCTGATACATGCTACAACTTGGATGCACCTTGAGGACATTCCAGTAGGTGACGTAAGCCAGATACAAAAGGATAGAAATCACAGATTCCACCTACCAGAAATATCTAGAGTAATCAAAATCATAGAGAAAGGAGAAGGGTGGGTGCCAGGATCTGGGAGGAAGGGAAAATGGGCAGTTAGTGCTTCATGAATACAAAGTTTCAGTTTCAGAGGATGAAAAAGCTCTAGAGATGAACTGTGGTTATGATTGCATAACACTGTGAATGTACCCAATGCCCGAGAACTGTACACTTAAAAATGCTTAAAATGATAAATTTTATGTTGTGTATTTTACGATAAACTCGCATACACACAGAGCGAGGGGTTTTAATTCAGTGGATTTCGAACCTTGGCTGCTCGTTGGAATCTTCTACGGAGTTTTTAAAACTATCTATTCATCACCAGTAGCAGGAGGTTGGACCCGGTGGCCTCCTGATGCGGTGTGCTGGGAGGAAACCACATCGCTCATAAGGCATTCATGCCAGGAAATGGGCCTGAGTTCCTCGGGGCATGCAGTGTCCTTGAACTGATAGGGAGGTGACAGTGGCCATTTCAGGCTGGGGAAGGCTAGGGTGGGGGGTGGGCCTAACAGCCAAAAACAATGTGAGAAAGTTGACTGGACCATGGATCCATAAAGTTGGTTATGAAGTACACCTGGGGAAAATCCTAGTGTTGAATTTCAAACTGGACCATGGACTTGAACGCACGGTACTGGTGGTACTAGGGATGCAGCTGGGGAGGTGAAGGTCCTTGTTGGCATGTAAGATGGAAGCTGAGCATTTAGCAGTGAGCGGCCAGTGTCTGCAAATGGAGTGGTATGGCAGGAGGGTAAAAGCTGGTGAAGCTAAGTGAAAGGAACGGGTGTTCACTGTATTGTACTTGGAGGCTTTGGGGATTCGAAAATTTTATTTAAAAAATTGAAAAATACAACAAAATAAAAATACCCACATCAGAGTTCTATACCAAAACAAATAAACAGAGTATCTGGGGGATGGGATCCAGTGAATCAACATTTTGCTCAACAAAAACTCCTGTGCAGATTCTACTAGGCAGCGAGGTTGCTAACTACGGATTACACGAGTCCTCGACCAAGATGTGCTATTAACCTAGCAAGCTGGCCCACTATTGACACCCAGCAGACCTGAGAATTCGGCTCAAGCCCCAAATGACCCCAGCTGCCCTGCCGTCCACCCTTCCTTTACTTAAAAATAAATCACAGCATCTCAACTTTGGAAAGAAAAGAGTTTTTGTTGTTTTACGTAAGCTCCACACCCAGCATGGAGCCCAACGTGGGGCCTGAACTCATGACCCTGAGATCGAGCCCTGAGCTGAGGTCAAGAGTCGGACGCTTACCTGACCGAGCCACACAGGCACCCTGGAAAGAAAGGAGTTCTAGCATCAGATTGAGAAACAGAGTTGCCTTCCCTAGCTTCATCCCCCACTGCTGAGCATTCAGGTTTCCCCTGTCCCATAAAGTAGTTTCCCTTTATGCAACACTTGCCTATTGCACAGGTCTCAAAGACACGACTCTTGACAAGTCTTTTCAAATTTAAAGATCCTCCTGTTCACTTGTGTGTGCATTATTTACACTTCCTGGTAAAAGAAATGTTCAGCCAGACAAGGAAGGATCTGGCCAAAGATCCTGTGTAGGATTTAGAAAGTTCACATCTCACAGGTAATGGTACCGCAAGTCTTATCTTTGCCTTTCAAACTAGAGGAAGAAGAAAAGAAATCTCATTTCAAATATGGGCCCAAAGACAGCATATGTCACAAACCTCTGAGTGGCGCTGCCTTCGAGGCAGATCTATGAGTAAGTGATCAACACTAACATGAGTAACACTACACCAGTAAGTTATTCAAGTGGCAAAATTACTCCCAGACACGAGCACACATATACACACTTGAATCATTTTCAGCGCAATCTCCCGTACCTCGTATCCCGTTTCGGGTAAACATAAACTCACTTTTCAGATACAGACAGGAGCTCAGGGAAGTCACAGGTAACGTCACAAAGCAAGTGAAACCTTCACCTAAGCTCTCCGATGCTAGAGGCTGGCCTTGTCCTCACAGTGCCTCACGTTTCTCATGGTTCCAGGGTGACAATCCTTACACCATGGCGACCTGGGTTGTGTAAGATACTGCAGGGGACAATGGCAGCTTCCAAGAGGCCAATAGGCTTCTGGACTCCTGAGCACGGTTATCTGTGTACTGTTCACAATTATTTTCCTCCCAATTTGAGTGACTAAGGCAGCAAATGCAATCTCCCATTGAAGGGACACTCCAAAGCTTCTTATTTTTATGTAAGACTCGGATCACACTTGACCTCTGAAGGCATTTGGTCTGCAAACTGTGTGAATTCCATCGTATTCACAGCATGCTGCACTTCTTGTTGAATTAAAGAAAAATAAATAGTAGTCTACCTCTTTACAGGCTGTTGAGACTTCTTGTGAGTCAAGAGAATAATCCCCTACTGTCATGTCGACCATCTTTATTGTCACTGTGGACACACTACTTTTGGGGTCATTACTGCTTTTGACAAATCAGGTTCCTTAACACTTTCCCTTCACACATTTTTTTTTTTAAGATTTTATTTATTTATTTGAGAGAGAGAGAGAGCACATGGTGGGGGGAGGGTCAGAGGGAGAAGCAGACTCCCCGTCGAGCAGGGAGCCCGATGCGGGACTCAATCCCGGGACTCCAGGATCATGACCTGAGCCGAAGGCAGTCGCTTAACCAACTGAGCCACCCAGGCGCCCTCCCTTCACACATTTTAAAAACCTGAGGCGCCTGGCTGGCTCAGTGGGAAGAGCATGGGACTCTTGATCTCGAGGTCTTGAGTTTGAGCCCCACCTTGGGTGTGGAGATTACTAAACAAACAGAAAACCTTAAATAGCTACTGCCCAGCTAGGATTTTTTTTCTTGACACCATTGTTAATATCACCTTGCTGATCTTTTTTTTTTTTTTTTTAGTTTTATTTATTTATATGACAGAGACACAGCGAGAGAGGGAACACAAGCAGGGGAGTGGGAGAGGGAGAAACGGGCTTCCCACTGAGCAGGGAGCCCGATGTGGGACTCGATCCCAGGACCCTGGGATCATGACCTGAGCCCAAGGCAGACGCTTAACGACTGAGCCACCCAGGGGCCCCGACCTTGCTGATCTTTGTTTTTCATCCAACCTATCATCTCTATCCCATCTCCAACAGCTTAACAACTACGAGTCCTGGACCTCTAAACACTTCACCCTTCAGTCGGTCTCTCCATCTCCCTCTCTATCTCTCTCTCTCTCTCTCTCTCTCTCTCACATACACACACACACACACCCCTGAAAATCAGATCTCCACTGAATCCTTCCCTGACAACAGACCTGTCTTTCAGACTCTGATTTTCTCCACAAGAACTTTGTATTTTCATCAGGTAAGGGTAACTATTATAACCTAACTATAAAAAACATGTTCATAAAAAATTTGAAGAGGAAAAACATTTTTTTTTTAATTCACCCATTACCTCATTACCTAGCTAGACCAACTGCTGACATGACAGTTGACCTATGTGCCACAGCAGTAACCAAAACACAGTCCTGACCCTCAAGGGTATTTTTTTTTTATTTTGTCCATGTTTTTCCTTAGAGTAATCTATGTAGTACATTATTTTTCAAAACTGATTTGAGTTCATGGTAAATCAATTTAAAATAGTATTCCCACCCTTGCCAGAGCCTACATTGAAGAGGAATATGTAAGCACAATCCTCCAAATTACTGGCTAATTCAGACAGACAACAGCAAACATTTTATTAGAGAATGAAGGAAGAAATCTGAGACTATACCCAGAATTAGTGCTAAAGGAAAGGAAAGGATGGGTGTCACCCCAGTTCCCATGGTAGGTAACTATCTCTATATATGTTTAAGTAATTTTTTGTCCTTCGGAAAATCTCAGCTACAGAATGAAAGCTAAAGCATGCATGCATTAGCTTTATAATAACCGTTACTCAGACAAACTTCTAAGCGTTCAATATGAGCAAATCTCTGGGAAGCCGCCTGCCTGGACCTCATATAGGGGCAGTACAGTTTCAGGGGTGGTTGAAAGGAGAACTCCTAACCCGTGAGGCTGACTATATGACAAACATTTCTCAGCCCCCTCACCCCACCCCTGTGAGGCCTGCTTGGTCAGCCCAGGGCTCAGGCCAGGAACGAGAAAGTGGCAGATGTAACCAACAGCCATGTAGCACTGAAGTCTAGCCGGTCTCAAGTCTCCCTTTTTGAGACAGTGAGGACTAGAGGGATTGACAGAAAACTTTTATAGGAAACATGCTAGAATAAAATGCCTGGTAGAGAAGGAGAGCTGAATGAATGAGTCATCTCCAAGTGCCAAGGTGAAAAGCAGCCGAGATTCTCCATTTCTCCTGGGTCCAACACACTCCCCAGTTATTCCTATCCGTTGAGCTTCACTGGGCCCATGAATTTAGGTTTCACTAACTTTCTAGAGGCATTAAGGCCTGAGGGAGGTCAGACGAACCCAGTGCACTTCCTCCTCTTCCTCACCTCCCTTCCAAACCCCCACAGCACAAGATGGACCCTGCTCGCCACGCCAAACTCTACAAGGGGAACCAAGCATAAATACTAACACTTATTTCAAGTAGTTCCTGCCCATCTTGAGATCATCACAAACCCTTGGGCTTTCAAACCAGCAGCAGCCACGAAAGCAATCGACTTAACCCTGAAAGAGACAACAGGATGCTTAGTAATGCAAAGCAACAGTTCCTCACTCAGATGTGCAGCTGACAACTTCACTATCATTTTTAAGAAGACAGAAAAACACAGTGCAGGAATCCAATCCTAGTCCAACATCATTTGGAAACAGCAGTGAAACGCGTTGGGATTTTTTTTTTATACATATACATTAACAAGGATAATTTGATCTCCACTCAAAGTAAGATTCACTCAATTTCCATAGATAACTAAAAAATTTTCCCCGTAAGTATTCGCTTTCAACATAATATGGGCCCAGGATTAAAAAAAAAAAATTTTTTTTAAGTAAACTCCACCCTCAATGTGGGGCTTGAACTCACAATCCCAAGATGAAAGAGCGGCATGCTCTACCGACTGAGCCAGCCAGACACACCTGGGCCCAGGATTTTAAGTCCACTTTCTGTTCAGGAGAGGAAAAGGTAAAGAGCAGGGGAGACAGGCATGGGGCAGGAATGATGAGGGAGAACTGCCACCGCCATGACCCTCGCTCCTCCAACATTCAAGCACAGACTCTGCAGAGGCACATTCTGAACATGTACATTTCCATGTATTACATCACTTCACCCTCTGAGCATGGACCTTCCCGCTTGCAGTCTACAAGTATGTAAACTAAGGCACAGAGAAATGAAAATAACTTCCCTAATTTCCACACAGTTTGAAAACAAATCTAAACATTAAATATTTGCCTGGCACTTGAAAGCCGCTCTGATTATCTTTAATAGATAATAGAAACAAGTTCCATCTTTGGAGAAACAGTACAGATGCTTTAAGGAAAACCTGTAATAACAGCAAATATTTACTGAACATTTTCTCAGTGCCAGGATACCAAGCTACCAGCTTGATAATGAACATAAACATCACTTGATTGAAATATATGTTGCTTCCATCACTTGCAAATCCAGTCTTTTTACATGGAGATGACTAAGGAAATGCATTGACATTACTTAAGACTGAATTCATATCTGTAAAAAACAACAACAAAAAACACATGGGAATGGAAAAAATTACCAGGAACTAATTGATCTTTACTTTTTTAAATGATATAAAAAGGTCTTCCTTGAGAAATTTGATAGTAATGGATAAAGGAGAACAATTAAAAGTCATCTTTGAGGGCACCTGGGTGGCTCGGTCAGTTGAGCATCCAACTCTTGAGATGGGCTCTGGTCATGATCTCAGGGTTGTGAAATCAAGCCCCATGTGGGGCTCTGCACTCAGTGGGGAGCCTGCCTGAGATTCTCTCTCTCTCCCTGTGCCCCTCCCCCTGCTCTTTCTCTCTCAAAATCTTAAAAAAAAAAAAAAAAAGTCATCTTTGAGGACCCCAAGGAAAAAAATCCAATCAAATCATAGGAATGTCCTCCTGTCCATAATCAGTAGCAAAATGAACAGATTTGTAGTTTCCCTGCAGTGTGGCGATGACCTGAGTCCAATAGTATTTCTGCTAGCATATTCAACTGTTCTAAAAACAGTGAATAAGTGAATGAATTAAAAACACTTCAAGTTGTTCTGAAGAAAAAGATGGAGGAAGAGGACATCCTTTAACCCTTCCTGTCCAGGCACCATGCCAGTATTAGAGCTCAGAATTGCAACTTAGCGCCTCCCTTTTACACAGAAAGTTTTCCCAGTGGGTCCTAAGAGTACTACCTCCACCTAGAAATTCCTGGGAAGTGGGTCTCAATCCCTCCGCCATGGAGATTTTGGACTTTATCTTCCACATCACATTCGTTTCCCAGAAGAGAGAAAAGCAACCTTAAAGAGAGACAAAAATAAATGCTCTAAGATAAACACAAATCTGTATAGAAATCAATGCCCGGGCTTGTATGTGGTGCCAGGTGTGTGCTCAAATCAAACACACAAGGAGTAAGTTAAATAAAGCCTTCAGTATCGGAGCCATGTGTTTACACTTATCTGACGAAAACCTGCAAGCACTGTGAGGAGGGTGACTTGTGTATTAGGAACATCTTTTCACCTTTGCCCTTGACCAGTGCAACAGAATCCCCTACAAGGCTCACTGAAATGGCGGTGAGCCCGCCCCTAGATGCTGATTCAGAAGGCCGGGGGGTGGGGGGGTGCCTTTGCAACAAGTTCTCAGGTGATGCTCTGTTGTTGTTGCTCCTCCAGAAAGTGCTCCCTGAAACCACTGCGCTGTCCGGAGCAACAGCTGTCAGATGCTTTCAGGCACACTGACCCCCACAGCCTAATCCATGATTCCGAGACGAAAGGAAAGTCCGCTGAGAGTTCCGTTACATCGAAATGATGAATTGGAAAGGTGGTATTAGCCGTCTTCCCACAAAACTGAGATGCAGGTCGTTTGAGGGCACGATATCTCTAGAAAATTTTAGAAGGAAAAGTTGCCCCAAGTAATAGAGAGAATGAAAAAAAGAGGTGCCAGAAACCCTACTGCCCAATAATTTACCTGTCAAGATCCCGGTCCTGCTGTAACTGTACCTTTTCTTCTCACCTGTTCTCAGAGAATTTACAGAAGCTGGGATGGTTTAGAGTTAGTTGTCTGTCTCCCTGGCTGGAGTCGACGAGCGACCAGTAGGGTCCATGCCTACCCGTCTCTGTATTCATTGTCTTCAGTACCATAAGCATCATCATCATTCAGCAACGTCTGTCCTACCCTGAGCAAAATTCTCTGACAAACCTGCCCATCCATAGGAATCCCCAAACCTAGAGCATGGTGAGGGGACCTCTGAGCAGCAGAGAGAGTGGACACCAAATGCACAAACCTCACCTGCCCTCCTGGAGTTTCCAGCACCAGGCACTCCAACCACACCTAACCTTCCCTCCATTCCCCACTTCACTGGGCCTCTCACCACTCAAAAATCTAATGAAAAGTTAAAAAAAAAAAAAAAAGATGTTTCAAAGAAAAAGATACTTCAGTAAGAGACTGAGCGGAGTTACTTCCCTCAAGACAGCTCTAATTGCCCTTTGTTGTCTACAAATACAGGATTCTAGGATCAATGCCCTTCCGGCTACATGACTCTGCCCCAGCAACTATCCCTACCACCTAAGCTTCCGTCCCGCACACACTGCCCACACAACTAATACATGCAGATGCCTTTCACTTCTCCCTCCCACTTTTCGCAAGGTCTTGTTCAAATTCATGATCCATGAAGCCTTCCTTTTGCCCCATCCAAATCGATCACTCTCGTGTCTTTACTTCCACAGAACTAGGAAGTGCACTCAGAGGCATAAGCATTATTCTTTATCTCCCAGTTTCTCTTACAGCTGTTACCATCTTCATCATTTTTCTTTCACCCATCATCTGTTGTAGGATTAGGTGCTCAATTAATTGAAATTTCCACAGTTCGTTTAGCAATGTGTGCCAAGAACCACATCAGCCACCATTACAGAAATATGAAACACCCCCCTTCAAGGTACAGGAGAAAAACCCAAGGCCACACAGGCACTCAGTGCTGGAGTCAAGATTCAAACCCACATCTACTTAACTCCAAAGCTTTTGCCATTTCACGGCCACCACTCTGCCCTTCAAGGGAGAACAATAAACTAGAACGGTTAAGTGAAAAAGTCCTGGCTCAGTAGTCGGTCACCTCACTGCAAGCTTCTGCCTGATTTCTCATAAACTCCAGATTTTAAGGCACGGCCAGTATACGTAATCAAGTGTGTTTTACAAATTATCCCATTTGGAATCACTGGAGCATACCACTATTATGGAAAAACCTTTCTTTCATTTCAGTGCCTCGCAGGGAGATGGGATGTCTCTACACATACATAAAACCCTTTGATGAAGCCTGGATGTACTCTATAAAAAGCTCATGTATTCTTCCATGCTTTCCTTGGGGGCGGGGAGGAGGCAAAATCCAGTTTAGACAATGCTATGCATCTACTTTTAAGAGAACACACTATCCAAATAGCTACAGGTTTCTGGAGTTTGAGAAAATCATGCCCAACACCTGAAACAGAAAGAGGTGAAACCCCTCCGAGTAATTCGGGGGAGACAAATTGACAACAGCCAGTAAGAGGCGCCTTCAGGTTCTGATAGCACCAGCTTTCAAGTTCCCACTGTCACCAGCCAGCCGTGTGGCCTTGAGACATTATCATGGATTTCAGCTCCTTTGTGAAATGGGGAAACACGGGCGCTCTCTAAGGTAATAATGAGCAGATGGTAACAGTTGTACATGAAAAGCACCAGCTCTTGCAAAGCTCACTAACCTTAATTCCCCCGGCTGCCTGCCCTGTAGGACAACACCTGACTATCAGATCAGAGGTTGAACGGCCTTTGTTTCTCCTTTGGTTACCATGAAGACTTGGTGCGTTAGATCTGTCTGTATACTAGACTTTTAAGTAAAATGAGCTGTTAAAAAGCTTGCATAGTGGGAGGGTAAGGGGCAACAGCAAACCAAAGGTTCCCTAGAGAAAAAAGGGGTTAGCTAACACCCTAAATACTAAATTCTAGAACAAACTTGGTATTACAAGCTTAAACTCTCCCAAACAAGTCATTTTGGCTAACAACATGTATAATTAAAATCAAAGGCATACTAAAATAACACTTTAGTGGCTGACCCTGAAGATCCTTTTGAAAAACTCAACCAAAACAACAGCACATGAAGGAGTGACCTGACTTTCTAATGACAGTATCACATGATAACACAGCAGATATCTTAAATCTTTTGCAGTCACATGAAAACACCGATGTCATGTTGAAGCCAAGATGCACTAAACAGATGTAACGCCTGAATTTAACCTGTTCAGGACTCAGATTTCTTCTCAGATTAGTACTGAGAAAGGGTTAAGAGGTTTAGTTTCGTTACCCACCCCAATACTCCAGTCACCAGGCGATTTGGAAAAATCTCGTCATTCGAACAGGAGCATTATCCAAAAAAAAAAAAAGAGAGAGAAAAAAGCTAAAGCAACAGCCAGAACAGCCCCCGCCCAACACACACACACACACACACATACATACATACATACATACACCTTCTATTAGGCCCAGGTTGCACTTTTTAAAAGAAACAGTGCAACATTGATCACTATTAGTTTTACAATGTTTCTCATGAGAGAAGTTTTGCCAGGGCAAATAACCACAGTTCTTGCTAAAAGCACATTGATTACCCACCCACAGTAGGCACTTAAATGTTGACCGAATTAGCAATTCTGAGTGAGATCATCTAAGTCTAATCACAAAGCCCCTCTTGTGCTATCAGTGGTATTCTTAACTCTCAAGTAACTGGAAGAAAACTTTTGACAGATCATGACGGCAACGTGTTTTGAGCATTACTTTGGCTAATTCATCATAGTTCATTACAACAGCACAAAAATTATTTGCAAATCATACCTAAGCTGAAGTGTCATTTAAGTTTGGTTTGGGGGCGCCCGGGTGGCTCAGTGGGCTAAGCATCTGACTTCGGCTCAAGTCATGATCTCAGGATCCTGGGATGGAGCCTGGCAACTGGCTCTGCACTCAGTGGGGAGCCTGCTTCTTTCCCTCCTTCTGCCCCTCCCCCTGCTCATGCCCTCTCTCCCTCTCTCAAATTAATAAATAAAATATTTAAAAATAAATTTGGTTTTGAACGTAGGGGAAAGATACTCTGGTTATGATAGTCTATCATACAATATTCCGGTTATGTCTAAATTACTAAAGTAATGTCCACCTTTACCTTTTGCCACTGCTTTCCTGCAGCACGGCGTGAACGAGCAGTTATTTCAGCTTTGTTCTGTAGTAACAGGACACAAAGTAATTTGAAAGGCTGCAGGAGAATGTGGCCAAAATGGAAAAAGCAGGAATTAAATAGGAAATGATCTATTTAATTTTAATTCAGTGCTCCAGTGTGCCAATCAGGAAGACATCAGCAATCTCTCCTGTCAGAAAGGTGCCTTCACAGAGAACTCATCGAGAAATCCCTCAAGTACAACTTACTATGTGGTATTTTGCAGACACTCAGCCTGGTGGAGAAGAGAGATACTGTAACAGCCCTGAGGTCCATGAATTTACTTTGTCCAAGAATTACTGAATTAAATTACATTTCAAGGGGAGGAGAGATGGCAGAACAGAAGACCAGACCTAAAACAAGTTTAACAGTTAATACCAACTACTAAAAAGTTTTCAAAGCCCAGTCTCAAATACCTTTCACTCAGAATGTCCAGTACTAGAACTGAAATAACAACCATGTATGGGGCATATATTGGGGCTTTACTTATTTTTAAGTGTCAGGGATAAAGCCTGTTTGGTATAGTTCAAGGTCTTATGGAACCTGTACTTACCAAACCCACAGACAAGAAAAGCACAATTCTTTAAACAACTCAGCAAGGACAGTGCATTTTCCTTCCCCAGACTTCCTGTGAAAAGCTCACAGCATATCTGCAGTGTTGTGTTGACGGAGGGTCCCCTTCCCCCCAAAAAATCAATCCGCTACCAAAATTATGTATTCTGATACATCACAGTCTCCTTTTGCACAAATAGTATGTGTTACCTAACATTGGCTAACAGTAGAGTGTGTTCAATTAGATTTTTTTTCAAATAAACTATGAACCCGGTAGCAAATTACAGAAATGCTCATTTTAAGAACAGGCTACTTTATTAAAGCCTTAATATTTTAGGGTGACCATGAAGTGTGGAAACCATCAAACATGTTTATTTTACTCCATGACCAAAGCGCTTCGTGAGCTAGGGGAAAGGACATGGGAGTGATTCCAACTCCATCGCACCAGACTCGTGAGAAAAGCCGGACAATGATTTCCAGAGAAAGTGGCGATGTGGAGTGTTCTTTGTGGTTGTATGATCTAAACCTCTTTGGTTGCTGCCTCTGGAGTGTGCTAAGTCCACAGGTACATCGACGGAAAAAATAAAATCAAGCAAACATCACAGATCCATCTGTCTCTGCGGGTGAAGACGCTGCATTCATGCCCTTCATTCACTGCAAGTTTGCATAAGCATATTTAACTAGTAAGACATGACCCACCAAACACACCATGCTTTAAAATGTGGTATCGAAAGCCATTTCTTGGTGTGTATGTGCCTCGTTTCCAGACTTTGTGGTCATCTTATAATTGGACGCAGGGAAGCTGCCATATGTTCTGGGAGCTTGTCACATAAATAAAAGACTTTCACCAACCTGTGGTTGACACCACACACATTGAATGACCACAGCATGCCTCCTTGAATCCAAGGAGCTCAGTTGTCTCTGTGGTTTACTAAAGTGCAATCAAGGCTGCAAAGAACTGGGTCCTGGTGAACTGTTCTGTGCATTTCACTACTGTACAGAGGCTGCAGCTTGCTCCTCGGGCTTCTTCCTCATTGCCTGACACCAAAAGGGTTACAGGGCAAAAACGAACTTCCTATCTCTGACACTCCATTCCCAGCCTAGTGCGGAGGAAGAACTTACACAAGTTACTCCCCTTTTTTAATTAGGCAAGCCGGTGGCCCTCCCCACCAGCCGCCCCACCCTCCCAAACACACGTAACAACCCTGCAGCAGGTATCACCACCTTAACCCAAACGTGATTCCTCTGTCACAAGGCCAGCCAGGGCAAAAGATTAACCAGTGGTCTTCGGCCATCGGTTCACTGACAGGGCCAACCGTGGAGACGGAGCGCCAACTTTTTGTTTGTTTTAAAGGAAATACTTCCTGGCACACGGTTAGCGAAGACTCTGAACTCTGTGCATGAAGCCACGTGGTGCTAATCTGGCTCTATCCACTCACGATCCGCCGAAGCAACCCCTCCCCGAACGGCAGCCCCTGGCTGGGTAATCTACACCATCTCGGCCCAGTCCCGCGGGCTCGGGCCGGATCCTGCGAAGCCTAGCTCCGCGTCCCGACAGGGTCCCAGGGAAGCGGGGAAGAGAGGGGTTGGGCCCGGCGCTGCCCCCTGCAGCAGCACCAGGATGGGATTCACGGCAGTGGGGTGCAAACTGGCTCTCGCTGCTCAGGTTCAGGTGCAGTCCGAGGGAGCAGGGTAGAAGCCCACGCCCGCCCTTCCAGGAGAGCCGACGTCGCCACTGGTGGAGTGCGTGGGCACCGTACGTGCGGTGCCCACCTGTAGCCACCGCAAACAAACTTTCCTCCGGAGTCGGAACAATCCGGTCCCTTACGCCACCCCCTGGCCCCAGCCGGCAACGGCCGGGAGCTCCGAGGGCTCCTCACCTGATACCCCTAAACCCCCAACCTGGCCTGTCCCAGAGCGCGACCCAGCGCTGCCCACGCTCCCCAGTGGGGTTTTCCGGGCGACGGACTGGGGTGACCAGCTGAGGAACCGGAGTTTGTGGGGAGAACGGGAGGACGCTGCTCACTACCTTTTGCAACTTCAGCTCTCAACTTTGTCCACCACACAGCCGCTGCCCTCCCGCTCCCTCCGCGGCGCGTACCCGGCTCCCTCGGCTTCTCCAACGCGGTCCCCGGGGAGGGGGCTCCCCAAGGCCGGCGCGAGCCGCGCGCGCCCAGTGTACTTACAGCCATAACGGGGTCTCTGCAGGGACGGCAACTCCTCGTGGGGCATCCTGCGCGGCTCCGGGGGCACGCCCGAGGCGCGCCCCCCGCGGCTCCTCTCGCTGGCCAGGCTCGCCGGCTCCGCGCCCCTCCGGGGCGCTCGTATCCGGCCTCTCGCTGCCCTCCCCTGGTCGCCCCGAGATGGGCGACCCGCTCCCTCGGTGCTTCCCGGTCGGCGCTCGTTGCAGCCGCCGCGCGCTCCCACCCGAGCAAAAGTGAGCTCCCGCCCCTCGCTCCGTCCCGGCCGCCGCCGCGTCCCGGGCAGGTTTCCTTTCTCCTGCCGCCCGGGCCCCGTTATTCTCCGCGGTGGGAGCGCGCGCCGCGTAGCAGCGACCCCTACCGCGAGCGGGGCGCAGCGGCCGGGCCGCGTGAGCCCGCCCCTTTACCCGCCGGGGCGGAGGAAGGGGCCGAGCGCGACGCTGGGCCGGGATCCCCTGCAGCTGGGGCCCGCGCTCCGCTGGCCGCCTGAGGGCTGCGGCCGCCCCGCCTGGTTTTTCACTTCTGGAGGGTTCTGAGGGTGGAAGTGAACCCACGCGGGGAAGAGCTAGAAAAACCGCAGAAGACAGAGGCAGCGCCCGTCGCCCGGGGTGTTGCTCAGTTACAGAACAAACAGCGCGGTTCTTTGCCCTCTGGGGAGATTGCGCGGTGCCTTTTTCTTTCTTTCTTTTTGTTTTTCTTTCTTTTTGTTTTTTTTCCTTCGAAAGTTGCTTCTGCGACTCTTTGTCTACAAAATGCAGGGTTCCCCTTTCATGACAAGAAACTGAGAGTGTGTGCGTGTGTGTTGGGAGAGCAAGATAAACACTACCCAAGCAACCCTCAAAACACAACTGCGAGTCATCCTCGGCTCCCCTCCGGCGCGCTCCCCCTCCACGCCACCCCCGCAGGGTACGGAACCGTCGCCGGGCCCAGGTGGGGTCGCACCCCACAAAACCCTTTTCCGGCTAAGCTTTAAAGGAAATTCAACTGCTTGTGGCTCTTTTAAAAGGGGTTTTCTAACGCGGTCCCCTGGAGCTGTTATTTTTTTTCTCTTTGTGCCCCAGAGTGATAACATCTGGAGGCACGTGAGACTGTTCTATACCTGTGCCCTCACCTGTTTGTCAAACGTGGGATGCATGGGTGACCACGTGCTGGCAAAATAAAATAATTGAGGTAGAGTTGCGAGACTATTTAACTGGAGAGAAAGTGCATAGTGACACTCTTTTGAAGTATGCAAAGGTTCAGACCACGGCCAGCTGCTTTCCATCTCATAGGGGTGATGCAGTCCCTTGAAACTCTGATTCTGGGGCCCCACCCTCAGAGTTTCTAGTTCAGTTGGTGTGGGCTGGGGCCCATGAATTTGCATTTCTAACAAGCTGCGGGTGATGCTGACAGGGCAGATGTGCAGACCTTGCTTAGAGTGGTTCTGGGAGAGAATAGGCACAAGGGATTTCTGCTGGACTCAGGGAACTCTCACTCAGGCGAGCAAGAGGATTCTCTCCCCCCCCCCCCCCCCCCCTTTTTTCCTTTTTCTGGAAGCATTAGATTCTCACCTGACTGGAATGGAATGAGTGGGGTTTTTCTTCCCTAAAGAGCAGATGCCTCTAATTATAAGAGCAATTCAAGGGTGAAACAGCCACATTTTAGGTTACAGCACCCTGTCAGTCAGTGTTCACCCAGACCTGAATATGTTCAAGGAGAACTTTCTACACTTGGGAAGATGCCGAATTGGAGGATAATCTAAAGTTCATTCCATCTCTGTGATTCCATGTATTAAGTACTAACTGTGAAGCTCTTACTTGCACATATCAGTGTTCAGTGTGAGTGGAAGATTTTAAGGCCCCCCGAAAGTGTGTATTCTATCTCTTTAGAGATGAGGGGGAACTCATAAACTTAGAATGGTCAAGGAAGGTGATAGGATTTGAAAGTGTGCCTTGAGGTAGACCTTGGAGAGTGGGTAAGAGTTGGATGCACAATGTCTGCTCCAGGAGGACCCGCAAGGACAAAGGTCAAGGGGTAGGGCATGAGGGTAGGTGAGGGTGGGAGCTTCGGAGTGGGAATCAGATCATGGAGGACACTGACGTCAGGCTAAGGGGACTGGATGTTATCATAGGGACATTTGGAAGCCCTTAATGTTTTGGGTATGGGAGCTGCATGATGAAAGGGAGTTCAGGGAATCTTGCGGCAGATTATGGGCTGGATTTGAGAAGGGACTGTGGCAGAGGTAGAAGAGAGGAGAACTTCAGTGAGGTCCACGTCAGTAAGTGATAAAGGGGGAGTTTTAACACAAGCAAGTTGGTGCCATCAACAATTAGATGGATGTCACAGATGTAATAAGTAAATATCTGTTAATGGTAGAAAGTTAAGGTTAAAGCAAAAATAGGTGCTCTGCAGGAAAGTCGTTCTAAGTTCACATTCTAGCTGGTCAGTTCTTCTCTGAGGGCTCTGGGGTGGTTTTAAGCTCTGTCACAACTAATGTTTCTATGGAGAACTTAACACTAAGAAGAAACCATAAAAGCAAATGCTTCTGATTTTTTTTGCAAGTGCTAGAATTCATCTTTGGGATTTCAGTCTGCATTCACTGGGTAACAGTACTATCTCTTAGATCACGTCTCTGCAGAATTTCAGAAAACAAACTTATTTGCAGAATTCTGGGCTACTTTTTCTCTTAAGGCTTGATATTGGAAAGGGAGTCAAATAAATACAAGGCATTGTGTCAGCGTACTTTGCCATCTGATTGTGCTCGCAAGAATATTAAAAACAAAAACTGAAGCCACCTAGTAAAAAAATCTTTTTTTAATAAAGCAAAAAGTTTTTTCTTTCATGTGAAACAAAAGATGACCTTGAAAAACTAGACCTAGTAAAACAATTTTAAAGCAACATCATTTTTATTTTTTTTAAGATTTTATTTATTTATTTAACAGAGAGAGACACGGCGAGAGAGGCAACATAAGCAGGGGTAGGGGGAGAAGCATGGGGCTCGATCCCAGGACCCTGGGATCATGACCCGCATGACCCGAGCTGAACGACTGAGCCACCCAGGCGCCCTGCAGCATTGTTTTTAAAAGATGGTTTTCTAAGACTTACCTCTTGACAAACTGAAATGAACATAAAGGTGTTTGGAAAAAATGTAACTTTGTTTTTATAACAGATTAATAATATCAAGAGCATCAAACAGGATAAAAAAAAGTATGTTTAAGTAAAAGTCTTGGCTTGCAGCTCTAACATTCCATTCGCCTTTGAAATAATTTGGTGATTTCCCAATATCGTGTTGTTGATCATTTTAACATTACAGAATAGTGAACAATGTGCTTTCATAGCATTACCCAAAGAAGTGAAGTATGAAGCAATGACAAGAAAGAAATGATTCAGAGTCTTTTCCAAGTCCTGGGAGCCCTTGAGTTGTTTAAGATTTTCTAACTCATACCCTGTCCCAGAAAAAGAGAGAGGCTAAGCAGGAACTGCACTTCTTTGCAAGGGAGACTTCTATAGCTAAAAAGGAAATTGTTACAGTCCAACATCAGATTTAAAAAAAAAATGAATCAGAACAAATAAATGCAACCATCAGTGTTTCAGTTCTCAAAAACAAAGGAAGGAGTAGTCGTATCAGGGGGTTTAATAACTGTAGGATTGATGGCCTCGTAGCATCATTGCATGGACATGGCTGAGCAACACAGAGAGGTTGTGAGATTCCTTGGCTATGGAAGAATAGAGCCTAAATTCCAGGCCTCCTGAGAGTCTCCAAGCATTGCTTTTTGTACCTTACACATTTTGTTTATATATACATTTTTTTTTTATTCATGTCCTTTTTCACTCCACTAAAATCTGTATAATTTTGGACAACTTTCAACTATTTTGTTAATGTTAAATCAGTAAGCAATCGTACCTTTCTCTCTTTGCTTTAAAGTGGAAGTTCTAAGCAAGTTAAAGTTTGGAAAGACTGTCTAAACTTTAATTTTAGCAAGTAAATAAAACCACACACAATTCTATTATTATTTTCCCATTTCACAGTTCAAGAAGGTTAGATCTCCAGTGACTCAGAAGATGATTCCCAGGGTAGCCTGGCAATGAGCAAGAGGAGAATGCAGCATTGATTCGAGGGGACCCCCTTCCATTTCTATCCCTTTGACACCGAATTCATTTTCTCAGCTGCATTTATCCTCTGACATTCCACATAGTGGATTATTTGTTCATTGTTTGTCCCAGAATGTGAACTTCTTGACAGGTAGAACTTGATCTAATGTTCACTGCTGTGCGCCCAGGACTTGCAGCAATGCCTGGAATGTAGTGGTTGCTCAATTATTTTGATACAATCATGAATTTGCTACCTACTTAGGTGTACCAGGGAGTAGACTAGAAATAGTTGTTACTTTCAATCCTGTAGCAGTGCTGAAGAAACTGAGACTTGGAGAGCCTCACAGTGGTAACTGACAGCACTGGGTTTATCTGAGTCTAAACTGTTTCCCCCAGCACAGAAGCTCATCTCCCTTCTTTAGACTAAGAAATTGAACTACAAATTTCAAGATGTTCACCTTCTACTAGACACATTTCCTTTACGCAGGTGAATGCTATAGAACCTACAACAAATGCCCTCAAGTTATCATCATGTATATGCCATCACAAAGAACTAGAGACCTGGGGTCCAGTTTGTGTCCAGGCACTGATTTTGATTATAGTTTTACTGATAATCCCTTGCAGTTCCCTGTTGGTCCTATATGTATTAATTAGATAAGGTCTAAAAGGTGCTCAGCAAAATGATTTTTAAAAATCATTCATGCTTTCCTCCTCACTGTAACTTCAAGTATGTTTTTACCTTAATCTCAGATTGATCTATCTTTGGCAGTAGTTTTTAGTCCTAGCTTTCATTTTCTCTGACTCTTATATTCCCTTTCAGGAACACTTTGTTTTGAGAGGCAAACAAACTTCTAGCTCACTTAGAAGAGCTTGGATATTCCGAAAGAAGCTTCACTCTTTATCGGGGAATGAAAATTAAAACACCCACTAGGTTGACAAAAATTAACATGTATAACTAGTGTGGAATATTAGGAATGCTTATACAGTGTCGGGAGGGGTGTCGTTTGAGCAATCATTTGGGGGAATGACTTGGCCATCTTTAGTTAAGGTAAAGATGTACAATTCCTGAAATTCAGTAATTCCACATCTACTAAGATCCTTTAGAGAAGCTTCCACAGTCAGGTAAATGTGTACAAGGATGTTCATTCCAGGAAAAACTGGAAATAGCCTAAATGTCCCTAACTGGCAGAATGGATAAATACATTGTGATATATAAAAATATGACAGAATAAGAAAATACTATGTGATGGCTTTTGTGTGCAGTTATGTACATACAAAATAATATATGATACACACTGGGACATTTGCATGTAGCAAAAGTATAAAAACATGCACAGGAAGAACATACCAATTTCAGAATAGCAATAACCTCTGAGAAACTAGGGGAGGGAAAGGAAGCTGAGAAGGTAGACAAAGAACATCAAATTCTATATATAATAAATAAAGATTTATTTATTTATTTGAGAGAGAGAGAGAGCACACGTACTTGAGCATTTCATTTCCTTTTTAAAAACAGAAGCAAATATGGCATGTGTTGTATCCAGGTGGTATACATGTAAGTATTTGGCACTTTATATCTTCCTGTATGTTTGGAATGCTTTTCAAAATATTTTTTAAAAGAAATATGCACTCTGTTAACATAGTCAAAACACATATAATGTCTTAAAATGTTGGTTTACCAGCTTTTAAAGTTCAGATTCATTTACTTTTCTTGATTAAGGCAAATCTACATTATTTCAAAACAAAGCCTCATTGAGATATTGATAAGGGCAATTTGATTATGCAAACATTCACATCTTTCTAGCAAGGTTCTTATTATCTGGTGATGAGGGTTATAGTGTCTACCCCAAAACTCAACTGCTCCCTAAGGGGCTGCTGAGACCCATTTCTTGATGACTGCCTTTCTATTTGGAGATTGGGTAATGATTCCTGATCCCCCTGTTAAGGCTCAACAAGAATAACTGTTCGCTTCATGAAAGGGTGGAAGGTTGACCATATGATTGGTCTATTGTCTAAGTAGATATTGCCTCACTTTATCACAAAATACTGCTTAAACATTTTTTTTAAGATTTTTTTATTTATTCATTCCAGACACAGAGATAGAGAGAGAGAGAGAGAACATGAGTAGGGGGAGAAGCAGAGGGAGGGGGAGAAGCAGGCCCCCCGCCGAGCAGGGAGCCCGATGTGGGGCTCGATCCCAGGACCCTGGGATCATGACCTGAGCCGAAGGCAGACGCCTAACCATCTGAGCCACCCAGGTGCCCCACTGCTTAAACATTTTGATGGTGTCTCTTGGTTTTAAAGCCTCTCCAACTTACTTTATTGTGTTTTGTTGGTAGTTAACCAGCTGCTAACGCTCAGTCACTAGGCTTGCTAAGAGTTAACTTCACATCTGGATCTGGTCAGCCCAAGGCCAAGAGTAAAAGCCAATAGTGAACCAAGGAAAGCATTGCAAGGAAGACAGATATCACCAATGCCTGCCCTTTGCCATACTATAAGTGCGACTATCACCTCAAACTCAACAGATAAAACAATCAGAATCAACCAATTCCACTCAGCCTCCTCCCCATCTACTAATGGATCTTTCCTCAGTTTGCTGTATTCGTTTTTAAGACTTTTTTTAAAAAAGATTTTCATTTATTTGACAGAGAGAGCGCACAAGCAGAGGGAGAAGCAGGCCTCCCACTGAGCAGGGAGCCCGACACAGGACTAGATCCCAGGACCCCGGGATCATGACCTGAGCCAAAGGCAGACGCTTAACCCACTGAGCCACGCAGGTGCCCCTCTTCTTTCTTCTTTGCTCTCATCCTCACAACTGCCACTCAGATTCAAGCTCTTACCTGGGCTGTTCCAATGGCTATTCCCGTGTGTTGACTTTCTCCTTCTTTCAATTTAGCTTATTTCATCCTCTAAATTCCTGTATCAAATATTTTTTAAAAAGATTTATTTATTTATTTGAGAGAGAGAGAGAGAGAGAGAGAGGACACGTACTTGAGCATGCGTGTAGGGGGGAGGGAGAGGGAGACAGTTTTAAGCAGACTCCACACTGAGAGCAGAGCCCGATGAGGAGCTCTTACCTCAACACCCCGAGATCACAACCTGCACCAAAAGCAAGAGTTGGACACCAGGTGCCCCAAATAATTTTTAAATGAATTTAAATTGCTTTCACTCTGAGAGTGAATTCTACAATCTCTTGAGAGAACTGAGAACATTCCAGGAGGTAAAATTAAACAAAATGGAAAAGAGTTAGGAATTTACCTTTTTCAAACTACAACGTTAATTTTCAGTGTCGTTTAAAATGTGGTGGGTCAAGCTCTTCTCGGAAAAGCTGTTAATTAGAATAAACTTGAGGTTTAAAAAATACTTCATTGAAATTATATGAGATGCTCTTTGAAAAGAAAGCATTTAGCTGGAACTGCTATAGAGAGGATTCCTCCATTGGGCGGAGTCTTCATTAGGCAACAAAACCTTTGATCAAAATTTTGAAAATCTGTCCCCAGTTCACATGCCATTCCTTTTCAAGATCACTACAGATGTACCTAGAATTCCAAACTTCCAATGGGCCAGAAGACCTGAGCTCACTTTGATTTTCCTTTTGATTTTTGCACTAATTTCTTTGTAAACATACTTACAAATAAATCTTAAATGATTTTTCCATTCTTCATTCTATTGTAGCATTAAATTCTCTGGTTCCTCTATTTGAGCTAGTGCATCTCTGTGATAATATAATTTTCAATAGAACTTAGCTAACGCTGGGTATCTTATCTGTGTGAGGGTCTTGGTCAGTTTTATAGTTCTTGGTCTCAAAAATTAGGTTTCAGAATTCCACTCATGTTTACTTCCCTTGATTAAGTTGCTCAGTCCCTTAAAAAATCTCCAGGATCAGGGACGCCTGGGTGGCTCAGTCAATGGAGCATCCCATTCTTGCTTTCGGCTCAGGTCATGATCTCAGGATCATGAGATCCAGCCCTGTGTGGAGTCCCGAGCCGAGCCCCGAATCAGGCTCCAAGCTCGGCAGGAATCTGCTTTCCCTTTCCCTCTGTCCCCTGAACCCTGCTAGCATGCTCTCCCTCTCTCCTCTCTCTCTCTAAGATAAGTAAATAAACTGTGGGGCGCCTGGGTGGCTCAGTTAGTTAAGCGTCTGCCTTCGGCTCAAGTGATGATCCCGGGGTCCTGGGATTGAGCCCCGAGTCGGGCTCCCTGCTCAGCGCGGAATCTGCTTCTCCCTCTCCCTCTGCCCCCACCCCTGCTCTCTCTCTCAAATAAATAAAACTTTTAAATCAATCAATCAATCAATCAATCTTTAAAAAAATCCTCAGTCTCTAGTGTCCAAGGGCCACAAAGAGAAGAGGTCACACTTCCCCATGGCTCCTGTAATCTTACACCAAGTGGGCATTGATTCTTCTCCCATGATGCTTCTGTCAGGCTTCATTGATAAAAGAGTCTTATTTTAGGACTATTTTAGGACTTTTTTTTTTAAAGGAAAATGTAGAAGAAGAGCTAATGTATAAAATATAAAATTACTATTTCTGGAAAATTTTCATTTCTTCCTCAAAGAGTTCTTGGGTCTCCATGTCTTGGAGCTCTTAACAAATCATCTGTTGTTATGGTTTAACTGCTTTCTACTTTTATCAATAATTGCTTATAAACCCATTGCTTTGCATATAGTAGAGACCTAATAAATATTCATCAAATCAACAAGTGATTAACTTCAATCTCAATTCTCTCCAAAATTAATTTCTTGGTACACCCTCAAACTGGGGTTCTGAGATCAATTTCTTGCCTTTCCCTGGCCCTTTGACGCTGACAAGCCTTGTTGTGGAGGAGAAATTCAGTAACACCATGAATCTCGTAAATGGCCAATGTTCAAGCAGAATCTGGTTGCAGCAGAGAGCTAAACCTTGGTAGATGACCTGCACCCAAAGTAATAAGTACCTGCATTGCAATATCTTCCACCTAGGAAAGAACAGAGCAGCAGCATAGAAGAATTGCATGTAACATTCTTTTTTTTTTTTTTTAAAGATTTTTTATTTATTTATTTGCGAGAGAGAGAACGAGAGACAGAGAGCATGAGAGGGAGGAGGGTCAGAGGGAGAAGCAGACTCCCCGCCGAGCAGGGAGCCCGATGCGGGACCCGATCCAGGGACTCCAGGATCATGACCTGAGCCGAAGGCAGTCGCTTACGACTGAGCCACCCAGGCGCCCAAGATTTTATTTATTTATTTGAGACAGAATGAGAGAGAGAGAGAGAGAGAGAGAGAGCACATGAGACACATGAGAGGGGGGAGAGTCAGAGGGAGAAGCAGACCCCCTGCCGAGCAGGGAGCCCGATGCGGGACTCGATCCAGGGACTCCAGGATCACGACCTGAGCCGAAGGCAGTCGCTCAACCAACTGAGCCACCCAGGCGCCCCTGCATGTAACATTCTAATGAAATCCAGAAAAGAGGGGTAACTGACATTTCCGAGAAGGAAAAACATCTTGGAGCCCCTTGGAAAGTAACTTAACGTGTCCTCAGTGCAAGGTTGTTCATACCAACCAGCCAATCTGTTCAACTTCCAGAAAGAGGAAGCAAAATGAAACAAATGAGATGATGGATTTGTCTTGTCCAGGAGCTGCCCATTGTGGACAGGACCACGTGGCGGGCATGACTCCAGCGAGAGAAAAATGCTGCTGAAGCAGTGAGTCATCTTGCAGAGGCTCCAGCTCCAGGCGTTGCTACAACGAGGGACAAAAGTTCTGTCAGCACATTCTAATCACTCCACTGTCTAGGGGCCAGGGCAAAAAGAAGGGCCAGGAAAAACACAAGCTTCATAAAGAAAGGTAGAAGAATGGTAGGTTATGCCTAAGAATAGAAAAAGGAAAGTCTTGGGGCTCATAGGCGGCAAGGAGCCAAGTGTAGCCTCAACAAAACACGGTACGGCACAGAGTGTGATGCTGGTTTCCACTCACTGGCTTAGAAGAGAGCTTCCATAGAATTCTCCGGGCCACGTCGTTCCTTACTGGTAGCTACCAAATGATTAAGCAAGGCTGTATGTATTAGGGAAGAATCTAGAAGGGGTGATGAAAATGATCACTTGGGGGAGAGGAAGAAGCCAGGAGGGGCTTGAAGAGAATCAGTTGGCTTCTTAGAATGGAGGTGGGAGAGCTGAGCTGTGAACAGGGTGAAAGTGTGCCCTGGAGAAAGTATCTGAGAGAGGAGCCCCGGGGAGATGCAGGAAGGACGGGTGTGCCCTCTGCCCAGAGCAGGGATAGCTGGGGCTCAACCTGCCTTCTGTTCCATTCTCATCCTCATGCATCATCTCCTTCAGCAGGTGCTGGACTTTTCTCTGGTTCAGTTCTTCTGCATATGAGACAATTTTTCTTTCTTTTTTTTTTTTTTAAAGATTTTATTTATTTATTTATTAGAGAGAGAGAGAGAGAGAGAGAGAGCACAACAGGGGGAGGGGCAGAAGGAGAAGGAGAAGCAGACTCCCCGCTGAGCAGGGAGCCCAATGCAGGACCCCGGGATCATGACCTGAGCTGAAGGCAGATGCTTAACCAACTGAGCCACCCAGGCGCCCCACTCTTATCCCAATTTCTATGCAAATCTGTCATTCCAAAAGGCCAGCTAGGTAAAGTAATAAAGGTGGGATGGGAAAGTCATTCTATTCACCCGGGCAATAATGTGATATTCTCAAAAACCTTGTTTACATGTTTAGTTTTACAAAAGAGTGGTTCAAAACTAGATAACTGAATGAAGAAGGCAACAGAAGGGAATTTTAGAAAAAAGAGCTCATTTTTATCATCTAAATATATCCCTATGTTTACTAAAACTCATGTCCTTTTTCACGTTGAGCTTCGTTAAGGTGGCAAGATGGTATTCAGAACAGAGAAATATATCTTATTGTCCTAAAAGTCACTTGTCCAGTCTTGCTGCTTTTAAATGTTGGAGAGAATCACACTGTGTGTTCAAATACTTCCTTTTATGCTGAATAAATAAACTTGCTTCCAAGTCAGGATGAGCAGATAGTTCCAAACACTAAACACTTCATGGTATTCAACATGAAAGTCCTGAATGTGATTTCTAAAATGAGTGGTTAGGACATTCTGAACCTTTAAAAAAGGGGCACAAATTCATCATATAGTTTTTGGTCCAAGTGATATTCACATATACATAATATTCTCTATCTTTTTATGTTCATATACATATACCTTGCTATGTCACTTAGTAAAATAACCAGGTTTTTATTCAGTTAGGTGTCCCTAGGGCATCCAGAATTCAGCTAGGGCATCAGGTAACCAGACCTGGGAGGAGGGAGGATGAAGCTCGGAGAATTCAAACATCACCCATTTCACACTCTGGCTGGAGGACAATCCTGATTTCCACAGAGGTGAGTGCGCTATGTAGAAGGCTGAGAGACCCTTGGCCCTCAAAGGCCTTAGGTTTGTTCCACTAGTTTTATGGAGGAGTAAACTGAGGCAAGGTGTCTGGGAAATGACTAGCCATTCTTGGTTTTGTGCTTTTTCTGCCCAACAGAAGTTTCTCTTAGTGAGCAAAAGAAGGGAATCAAATAGGCTAAGAACCTTGCCCAAGGTCATTCAGGGCTTTGATCCAAGTTTTAAATGTTGTTGGCTTGGAGATTCACCTGGAACATTCCTGACTAATGACTGGGAGACAAAGGTCTCCTCTAGAATTAAGTGCCACCTTTCCAGAGAAATTTTCCTGCTGAAGCTTTACATTTTAGCTTTTCTTTTCTTTTCTTTTCTTTTTTTCTTTTTTAGCTTGGAAGAGGAGAAAGAAGACAAAAGAATGTATTGAACTATTTTTTTTCTCAGGGTCAAGACATGGATCTGAGGTGTAAAGAGGTTGACAATACTGCACTTGGCTCTTGGCTTAAATGGGTTTGATTGATTGTGAAGGGTCTCCTGCCTGTTAAATCATTTTATGTTATGCACTAGAGCTAGGAAGAACAGTGTCTCAGCTGCCCCCTGTATGGCCCTGGGCAGTCGCTTCCTTTACTCTCTCGCTATTTCCTAGTAGCCAAATGAAGCCCAAGGATATTTTATTTAGCTTGTACTATGCAGGCCCATATAGTGTTTGTAAATAATTAAATTAGATGCCAACATATTAAAAAAGCTGGTTGTGGTTTTTCCCTTCTCCTTGAAAAAAAAAAAAAAGGCCAAAGCTGGCCAGTGGGGTCCCCGTTCTCATGTGGCAGCAATGGCTGGGAGTGGTCGGTGACTGCCTTTTTCGGTGGGAGATGGGCCCCCATTCAGCCAGAGCCCACAGGCCCTTCTACCCTCCCACCCCCCCGGGGCTAAGTGTGCAGCCTGGTCCTGCCTCACAGCCTTTTTCCTCCCCTACTTTTATCAGCACCAATATCTATTGAGAACGTGGTGCTGCAGCCTTTTCTGACTCACTCGTGCATTCAGACTTGCCCCTGCAGAGTTCCGCCCTGGCTCTCAAAGCCCTGCTCTCTTGTAGGTGGCATCCTCACCCTAGACGGTCTTACCGACCAATCAGCGCACGGCTTAAATCTTACACTCTCAAACGACACTTGTTCATCCTCATAGGGTTTCTGGACCTACCGGACAGAGTACAGTGGTGTGAATTTTAGACCAGGTGACAGGCCAGGCGGAGAGAGATTTTTGTACAGCAGATCTGACTGTTGTGCCAGCCTCAGGTGTGTATGTGGCGGGGGGGTGCCATCCCTTCCTGAGAGTGCCATCCCTACCAACATTTGAGAACTATGACCAGGTGGCAGGGTAGTGCAGTGGTTACGCCCCTCCCAGAGCCATCTCAGGAAAGGAGAGAAGGGCTCCGCAGCCCCACAGCCACCTCCCGAGGTCCCCTCCAAGGAACTTCAGTCAGGGCCTCCTTCTGGGGCCGGACCGGCCTTGACCGGAAGTCAGGTAGAATCACCTGTGATTCTGGCAGGGCGCCAGGCCTCCTGGCACATTACCAAGCACTGCTGAGGGAAACACTGGCTTCTCCCTTGCCCTGCAGGTAGAGCTCCAAGGTCAAACAAGGCTGGAGCGCTGCCAAGGTGAGGACAGGCATGGGCTCCCACAGCCCAGGGAGAAAGGGGGCTCTTTAACTTACATTCCCCCCTCTGCCTTGTCCCCTCCATCATGGCTGACCTCTATATGTTCTGTACTATGATCACCAGATGGGCAGCTGGTTCAGTTCCTACAGCTTTTCCTTCTCCTTCTCCAAACTTCTAGCTTTAGGAAGTACTTAACAAGTCTTGTGTTTAAACAAGAACCCGGCTGGGGCCTGGGAACGCTAAGGAACAATAGGCAGGGAGCAATGGCCTTTTTCATAGTCACTTAGTCTTTGTTCACAGCCCAGAAGTTACTGTATGAAAAATCACACTGTGATCCAAGGGACTGCAAAAGAAGGAAGGAGGAGAGACAGAGACGGAACAAACACGGAGTCTGGAAACAAGTTCTTAAAGCTAATGTGTCCCTGGCAAACATTTCTGATTTCCCTAGATTTGCAGGAATGGGAGATTTACAGAGCTGCATGTCAGGTTATATCATAGATTATTACTCTACACACGGGGATTCACAGTCTGATTTAGATCCCGGAGAAAAAAATGTGATAGGAAAACTGAGAGCATGCACCTCAATGCTTAAAAATAAAATTGATGACTGTGTAAGTGTGCACATTTTGATTCTACAGGGAAATTACTGGGCGTCAGAAATGATTTGGGTGAAGTCAGAGCATATTCATTAAGTGGCTGGTAAGTGCATGACCTCTGCTCTCAAGGAATTCCTACATAGTTTCCCAGGTTTCAGAAGGCATGGATTTTGGAAAGGATTAATAAGAAAACAAATATTAACCAAACAGACAGAACAGTGTAGTAATGAGGATATTTCTTAGCAAAAAGCAGTGTTAAGAGTTTTTAGGACAGGGGCGCCTGGGTGGCTCAGTCGTTAAGCGTCTGCCTTCAGCTCAGGTCATGATCCCAGGGTCCTGGGATCAAGCCCCGCATTGGGCTCCCCGCTCAGGGAGGAAGTCTGCTTCTCCCTCTCCCACTCCCCCCTGCTTGTGTTCCTGCTCTCACTGTCTCTCTCACTCTGTCAAATAAATAAATAAAATCTTAAAAAAAAAAAAAAGTTTTTAGGACAAAGAGAAAGTGAGATCCTTCAGGGAAGTTTTTGCTGAATTTGGCATTTACAATGTTTTACCGTCTGCGTGATGTCAACCCAGCATTTGGCCAGACAGGAACTGTCTTTTTTCTAGCATCTAGAACATGTTGACACAGACTAAGTGTGTGTGCTCATTGAATGAATGAATGAGGGAATGAATGAATTCAGGTAAAGAAAGCAAATAGGTCTGAATGTTTTCAGGCATTCCACCGAGGCACACTCCCCGGCAGAAGCAGAGAATCATGAGTCACCAGCCCTCCCCAGAGCTGCCAGGCCATCACTCGTGGTGAGGCTCCTTCACTGGAGCGAGACGGGCTTAACAATTACATTACTTACAGCAGTGTGACCAGGCGAGTCTGCATGTCCCTCGAGCCACTGTGCCGCCATCTGTCAAGCGATACCTATTTCATAGGATTGTGGGCACGTCAAAAAAGAAAACACAGAACAGCTCTTAGCCAAACGCTAAATGGAATATAGTAAATGGACCCTGATTTTGTACAATTCATTCCAATTTGCATGGAAGAAAACTGCACACTTACCTGCCTTAAAAGACTTTTCCAAGTTTTTTCTTAAAAACCTTTTTTTTTAACTGGGAAGAAAAGGGCCAAATAAAGTTTGTTCGTGGGTAAAGGGAATTTTCTGGGGAAACATCTAGCATGGCCAGCCAAGAGAACCATTACGGAAGGAGTTACAGCCTCTCACCAGGGGCTCTTGCTTCCCAGAGCAGGCCAAGTGCTGCCCCACTGCACGACAGCGACAGCAGTCAGGGCGGACAGGGCCAGTCCTGTGGTGAATGTGGAGCGGCACTTCCCTGGCCGCTGCTCTGTAAGCCACAGTCCCCTGCAAGCTGCGGCTCTCCCCGACCTTCTGCTTCGCTGGCAGCTGGCCATGCCATGGGCGGCTTGTTTGAGTGTACGAGCTTATCAGTGAGAAGTTATTTAAGTGGACCGGTTCGAAATGAGAGTGTACAAAGTCCAGGCATTTGGTCACGCACATACGTCTCTCCTCTATGAACTGCCCCCTCAAACCACCGTCAAGCCAGTCTTTACTGACTGTCAGTGATGGCCATCTACGTTTCCACCGTCTTGCTGTCCACGGAGGATAAGAACGAGACCAGCTCATAAGGCTGTTGGGGATTACCTGTGATAATGTATGGTAAACCCTTAGCAAGGTGGGTGGCACACCGTGGGCACTCAACGATTATTAGTGCCAATGGCCCTTATAAAATCCCACAAGGTAATTGTATTAGTTTGGGGTTTTCCGGGAAACAAAACCAGTAGGATATATACATACATAGGGAGATTTATTTTAAGGAATTTGCTCATATGACTAAGTCTCCAAGTCTAAACTCTGCAGGGTGCGCTGGCAGCCTGGAAACCTAGGGCAGAGCTGATGTTGTGGGTCACCTGCTGGCTGAATTCCTTCTTGCTCAGGGGAGGTCAGCCTTTTGGTCTATTCATACCTTCAGCTGATTGGATGAGGCCCACCCACATCATAGAGAACAATCTGCTTTACCCGAGGCCACCAATTTCAGTGTTAATCTCATCCAAAAACACTCTCAGAGAAACATCCAGAATAATGTTTGACCAAATATCTGGCACTGTGGCCCAGCCAAGTTCACACATAAAATTAGCCATCACCATAGACTTTACTAGCCCCATTTTAAAGATAAGAAGCCTAAGGGTCCAAGAGGTTAGGACCATTACACCCAAGTAGTAATTTCAAAAGCTAGGATTCAAGCGCTGGGGTAAATGAGGGCCCAGCACAGTACCTGGCTCATCATAGTCTCTCAGGGTTTGCTGAATGCATTTATGTCTCCAGAGTCCCAGCTCTTATCCCAACACTGGATCCTGGAGAGATAGGACACAGGGAAAGATGATTTTTCTTGAGGAAGAGACAGGAGGGAAAAGAAAGAAATGGGAGGATGTTTGGCAGACGTCGGGGGAATGCTACCGAGTTGTGGAGTGAGATGAAGTGGAGGTGGGGACCTGAGCAGTGGTTCTTAGTAGGGTCGTGGGGAAAACATAGGAAGAGAGGCAAGATGGCAAGGACAGACCTGTGCCCTGAAGTCAGGGCCCTTGTTCCAGGCTGTTCCAGACCAGGTGGCCAGAGACAGGCTCTGAGTAGGTGAAATATAAGTGTGAGACCTCAAACAAAAAAGAGGCTGCTAAGAAGGGAAGGTATCCCAGGCAGCAGGGAGAAGACAAAGGCCTGAGGCAGGTGTGGCTGGAGATGGCAAGGCCCAGAGGGGATGGATTTTGGAGGCTGGGCAGCTTGTGCAGGATTTTGGATTTCCTTCTAGAGGAGATGGGAAGCCATGGGGAAGTTTTCAGCCAGGAATGACATTATCTGGTCTCCCCACTTGCCAGGCAGCTGAGAGGTCAGACTCTTCAGATTTCATCACTCACTGAAGATCCAGGTTCATAGTGGCTGCCCTTGAACCTGAAAACAGATAAATACTTGAAAAGTTACTCAATTTAAAATATAAATATTAGGGCGCCTGGGTGGCTCAGTTGGTTAAGCGACTGCCTTCGGCTCAGGTCATGATCCTGGAGTCCCGGGATCGAGTCCTGCATCGGGCTCCCTGCTCGGCAAGGAGCCTGCTTCTCCCTCTGACTCTCCCCCCTCTCATGTACTCTCTCTCATTCTCGCTCTCTCAAATAAATAAATAAATCTTTAGAAAAAAAATATATAAATATTAAAGGAAGAAGGCTCTTCCCAACCTACTGGGACATCCTTCTGCTTCCTGCTTCCCTCTGGGTTCTGAAGGCCCCTGAGGGAGCAGAGGGCACGGAACTTCGGGGATTCCTTCAGTCCTCGACTGCCCACCCCTCTGTGGGGCTGGGGCCGGGCACTGGGTGTGACAGTGGCCAGGAGGATTGTTGGTATAGAACAAAAGACACAGGCAAAAAAGAAAGAAGTGACTGGACCTTCTGCGGAGGGAGGAACGTGGGGCTAAAATCAGCATTGTCCATTTAAAAACTTAAAAAACCCACAAACGGAGCCAAATCCATGCCTGGGGAGTATAGATGGCAAGCTGAATCGATTTCACCGATGATCAATCATTCCACTAATACAATGCCAAGGAAGGCTGGAGGAAGCAAATTTGAGATAAATGTATGTGAAGGAGAAACGGAGGCACCCCATTGTTTAGCGTTCCCTGGGGACAGAATGGAGTCCTTCCTATCTACAAAGAACCATTCGATTTAGCCCTTCAAACCCAGGATCACCGAGGGAAAAACGACTCAACACCAAAATAAGGACACGTGAGGGAACTATAAGATTCAAGTTCAAAGGGGCTACCTGTGGAGTATCTCATTCCATAGAAAGCCCACGGGTTCCTGAGCGAGAGGATGGCCGAGTCTGAGCTGCCCTTGGCTGTGATCCCGGTGAAGCACAGCTCCATTTTCCTTGTCTATAAATTCCCCTTGGCGTCTGGGTGACCTCCTGGGGTAGTGTGGTCAAAGTCTGGTCGGCCACTGCACTTGGGGTTTCTGATGCAAGCACGGAGAAGCAGCCCTCCCGCTCAGCTTCACAGGGTGAGCTCTGGCAGAAGACCTCGACCCTTTGAAAGGAGGATGGCAGGCAGGTTCCCGGGGTGGGGGGTGCCTGTGGGAGGACCCGCTTTATGAGGCTTCCAGAGTGCAATAGCTGATGCCAAGAAGTAAGAAACCCCACTAAAAATAAACGAAATCCTGGCCCGCAGAACTGGAGTCCTTCAGACACCAAATTGAGAGGATTTCCCTTTGAAACTTAACAAAATTTAGCTGAAGACAGATTAAAAAAAAAAAAAAGTATTACCCCCAACAAGGGGGATGGTGAATATAAATTTAACTAAGATACATCCCACTTCCTTTCAAGGGGATGGCATGTAATACCATAATAAGAAATGCTCAAAAATTCTTATGAGTGGTATAGAGCTGTTATGGTGGGGGATTCTGGTAAACCGCCTCCCTGGACGCGTTGGAGGGCTCAGTCATCAAATCAAAGCTGACTTCGGAGCACAGTGGGAGTATCCTGCATCCCGCAAGGCACAGGACCGCCTTCAGGGGGCTTCGCCCTGTGCTATCTTATTTGATCCTCGTTGTAACTCCATGAACAGGTTTTTCTTCCCTCATTTCATGGGAGAGGAAACAAAAGCTCAGACAAGTGCCCAAGGTCAACTACTTAAGCGTAGAGCCAGGATGAAAATTTGATTCTACTTACTACAAACTCTGCTCTTTTCATCACACCAATGTCAAAAATACAGGTTCCTGGGGCACCTGGGTGGCTCAGTCAGTGAAGCATCTGCCTTCAGCTCAGGTCATGATCCTGGGGTCCTGGGATCGAGTCCCGTGTCAGGGGCCTCCCTGCTCAGCAGGGAGTCTGCTTCTCCCATCTCCTTCTATCCCTCCCCCTGCTTCTACTCTCTCTCTCTCAAATAAATAAATAAAATATTTTAAAAAAATACAGATTCCATGGCCCTAAATCCCAGAAACTGACAGGGCCAGAAATTTTTTTTAAGTGCTGGGCCATTTGTAGAATCCCTACACTAGACTGCACAGCTTATTTATTATCTTTGATTTTGCAGATGAACAGAAGATTGGACATAGGAATTTAATGGACAGCTAAAAAAAAAAAATTCCACCTTTGAAAGGGCATGAAACAGAAAGGCGCTTCGGATGAGGAAGATCCCTAGAGCACTCAGGTAAACACAGTGTGGGTCAGCTCACATCGGGGAAGACTGCTAATGTCGTAAGCAGCATCCTGGATGCTAGCCACTGTTCTGAGCATGTTCACACATACTTTCATTTAAGCTTCACAACCACCCTTCCAGGTTGTCTGCATTTTACAGATGAGAAGCCTGAAGCACAGAGTCACTTATCCGAGGCCAACTATGTGTTCAAGGTGGGGCAGGACCTTGCAGGGCAGGGCTTCTGGGTCCCATGTCAAGAAAGACCTGACGTACTCGCACACCTGTGGCTACATCTTTCCCTTCATCCCAAGAGCCAAGGTAGGCCTCACCCCTGTCTAATGTTCATCCTCCCACCATGCTCTGCACTGTATGTCCTTTGGTTTCGTCCAGAGCCTTCACACCATTGACTCTTGGCCCCTTTCTTTTTTTGTCCTTAACCTTTTCTTCTACTAAGGCTCTCTCAGGAATCAGTGTATGCTCCACCTTTAATAGTCTCTCCCCTCAGCCTCACATGCCCTGTATCTCCTACAATTGATCTCACCCCACCCCCAGCCCGCCCATCTTTCCTGTGGTTACCACCTTGGTTAATGACATCAGCATCCATCTGGCTGCCCAGACCAGAAATCTGGGCATCATTCTTGATTCCTCCCTCTCTGTCACTCAGTCTCCCAGTTAACTGCTGAGTCTTGCAGATGGTACCCTGTAATCATTCCTCAAATTCCTCCTCTTCTCTCCATTGTCACCACCTTCAGCATGGTGTTGTCTGGACTGCTCTCCGCTCTTCTAGTTTTTGCCACCTCCCCTACCTCTCATTCATTAGTTCTCCACCCAGCAGCCACGGTGAGCTTTTCAAATACAAAGCTGATCCTGCCACTGCCCTGCTTAAAATCCTGCAGTGTCTCTGTATTACTCCTAAGTTAAAGTCTCAACTCCATATTATAGGACACAGATCTTTGGTGATATGATCCTGCTCCCACCTGTCCAGACTCATTTCCCCCTCTCCCTAGAAGCCTCTACCCTGCCACCCCTCATTCCAGCTAATCCTCCCTCACCCTTCCAGAATCAGTTTGGATGTCACCTGCCCAGGACGTCTCCTCTGATTTCTCTTACCTGCTTAGATCCAGTGCTTACACCTGATAGATGTGTCCCATCACATCATGGCTGTTGACTTGTCTATAACGCTAATGAAAGCAGAGCTCTTGCTCCTTGAGAACAGGGACTGTGTTGTAACTACTTGTGCTGAGTCTTCACACCATATCTGGTACTCAGTGGAGGCTCAATAAACATAGGTTGAATGAATAAGTGACCAGCAAGGCCATCAGGAGTGACCAGAAGCTGATAAGAAGGACTTTGGGGTTCAGAGTACAAGATATTTTCCTCCTTTAGGGGCCAGCCTGGAAGCAAACGTGGACTAAAGAACTAACAGTTGCTGAACATACGTGCTGTGCCAGCCTCTGTGCTAGGTGCTTGCTGTTTATTATTTTCTCTGAATGCTCGCAATAGTCTTCTGAGATAGATACTGGTTTTGTACTCATTGAACAGATGAAGAAACTGAGGCTCAGAGAAATTAAATAACTTGCTGAAAGTCACCCAGCGGTGATGCTAAGATTCCAACCCTTGTCTATGCACTTCCACTGGGTGACAATGTAGTTCTGCGGTCTCCACGCCCAGCCACCTCCATCGACAGTTCACCTGGACTCGTGAGGGAGTGACCTCTGACTCCACGGGCAGAGCTAACATGAGGAAATGCCTGGGAGGAAGGACAGATCTCCGTCCACGGCTGGCCCCCTCCTGCTGAAAGGCTGGGTGTCTTTGCTCAGCATCTCCATGAACTCAGTTCTGTCATCCTGGAATTGGAGAGCTGAGAAGGACCTTCGTCCAGTTCCCTCATTTGACACGTGAAGGGGCTTGGCCACGGCCACGCAGCTTGTGGCAGAGGCATGGTGGAAGGACTGGGTCCCCCGAGTCTCTTGCTGACCCGTGCATGCTTTGCCCTTCTGGGGCCTGATTTTGCTTATTCGAGTCTCTGAGTAAAACAGCCCTCCTCAAACTTCAAACGACAGATCGTTTTGTCAGAGAAAGAATTTCAGCTTCCTGGATGGCCAGATGTTCTGACAACAGTGGGCCTGAACCTGCTGGAACAAGGAAGTCCGGGGGGAGTCGGGGAGCTCGGGTGAGAATGGGGTCTCAATAGTGGGAGAGCCCGGGAGGAGCAGAGCTGGGGTGCAGTCCCAGCAGCGCCTTCCTCACAGATGCCAAGGGAGAATGCCAGGGGTCTCAAACGGTTCCGCTTACCACTTAGCCCATCCTTGGAACTGGAGAAACTGCCCTCAGGCACCTGCATCCAGAAGCAAATAGGTATGGGGCGGCATGAACCCAGGCTGAGGAGGGCACAGGGGGATTTTGCCTTGGAGAGAAGGCCGGTTTCCTGGAGGAAGTGGCTCTAAGCTGGGCTTGAGGGAGAAGCAGAGGAGGGAGCAGAGGGGAGGGCAAGAGCAGACTTTGAGGGTCCGGGAGGCATGAGAGTGTAAGGGAGAGCAGAGCTTCTCACAGGGCCCTACGGGGCCAGCAGCATTAGCGTTCCCCAGGAAAGTGTTCGATGTGCCCAACATTGGGCCCCACCCAGCCCTCCCGAGTCAGCACTGCTGGGGACAGCCCGGCAATCTGAACGTAGCGAGGCCCCCAGGTGTCCTGACCCCCCTTCAGGTTAGGGCCCACTGAACCAGATCGTCCCTAATTGGAAGTCCACCGTGTCCTTGCTCCTGTGGGAAGGCTTTGGGACAGCAGGGACAGGTGCACACAGAGCATGGTGCCTGTCCCCTGGTTCCCTCCTTCAATGCCCCTTGGGCTCCGGTCCTTCTTGACTTTACTCAAGCATCAGATGCTGCACTTTGTACATTATGGAGGCACCTCCCTCTTCTCTGTGAGGCACCAGAGGACAGGACTTCCTGTGATGCTCAGTGCCAACAAAGCCAATACCGAGTGACATGGCCGTGTCTCCAGAAGCCTTATCATGCCTACCATGCCCTGTGAGGCTTCCTTCTTGCCCTTCTTTATGTCCCTAATGACACAAATGTCACTCTCTCGCATGGACCTGCCCTGGCACCTTACTTGAAATTGACCCCTACCCCCACCCCTTGCTCCCTGCACTCTCTATACCGTGTCTGGCTTGGTTTCTCCCCATCACATTAACTGACATCTATCCCATGTTTCCCTTTTTAGTCGGTTTCTTGTCAGTCCTCCTCACCCCCAGCGGAGAGTGATGTTTGTGAAGCCTGAAGCTTGTGTTGTGTTTTTCCTCACTGCTCTGCTCTGCTCTCCATGCCAGGGTGGAGCCCGGCATGTAGACTCCCACACCTGATGAATGAATGGTTTCTACCATATCACTCTGCATGTGTGGCTTCAGTTACAGTTGATCGAGCTGGGAATTGGCCCCTAACCCGACAGCAGCTTCCCACTGGCTGGCCAATGGCCAAGGTCTGGCTCGAGAACTTTGTTAGGGTAACAGGCTGGACCCATCAGACACTACTGTCGGGGAGTCTGTGAGGCATGGACAGGGAAAAGGACAGTAGGATGGTCCTAAAGAGGGGCCATAGGGCAAAGGCAGCAGAAGCCTGAGGCAGAGAGGAGGGTGATAGAGAGAATTAGTCAGCAGGGACAAGTGGAGAGAGAGAAAAGCTGAGTCAACCCAATGGAGGAGAAACCCCAGTGTGAGAATTCCAGAGAATGACTCTGGAACTGGGGTTGAGATATTTGAGGAGCTCTGCTATCCAGAATGATGTCCTGGGGGGAGGGCACAAAGCGCAGCTGTATGGCTAGGTCCTTCTTCCTTAGTTCTCTGCACATCCTAAAATACCTCACCATTGGCTAACCAACCCAAGGGGTCTCCAGATCCTTCCGTGAAGGCACCTGACAACATGGGCCTGAGTACCAGCACACCTCTTGCCCTGGCAGGGGCTCCCAGCGACTGGTCCAGGCTGGCTCTCGCTGCTGGAGGGAAGGCACCTGCACTGGGAGCAAAGGTGCCAAGGATGGGGCTGGGGTAGATGTTCTCATCCACTGCAGGCAGCAATGCTCAGCTGAGGCATTCCCTTTAAAGCCTAGCAATCCCGCTGGGAAACGTGTGCAATTCCACTTTAAATGCGTCCTTCTCCTTTATGACTGTGCAGGGGGATGGTCAGAAGGAGGCCTTGTTTCTTAGCCAAGTTGGCAAACAGCATCCCATGTTTGACGTCCCAGTGTGGCCCTGCAGCGGCAGCTCTGAGGCAAGGCTGGGGGTGAGGCGGGGAGTCAGAGGGTGGATGGTGTGCGGGTGGGGGATTGTCGCCTCTTCCCCCTACTTGTTTCTTGCTTGATTCCCCGCAGGGCCGGGCCCCTGCCTGCCCGAGTGGCAGTCACTTCCCAAGGATGTACCTGGAAATCATCCCACCAGTCCAGACATAAGACCAATTTTTCTAAAGTTGCTAATGTAACCCTAAAACATTTTATTTGGATTCTGTGCAACACTGAGATTGCTGGGGTTCATACCTTTTTTCTTTCTTTTTTTAAAAAAAGATTTATTTGTTTATTTAAGAGAGAGAGAGAGCACGAGTTGGAGGGGCAGAGGGAGAGGGAGAGAGAATCTCCAGCAGACTCCCTGTTGAGTGTGGAGCCCAACGCGGGGCTCGATCCCACGACCCTGAGATCATGACCTGAGCCAAAACCAAGAGTCAGACACTCAACCGACTGTGCCATCCAGGCACCCCCATATCTTTTTCTTAACTGAAAAACATTCTGTTCAGATAACAAAAGTTCATTCATTCCATGAATGTTTATTAAGTTCCATTAAGTGTTAGGAGCTAGACCAGATATTGAGGGCACAGCAGTGACAACACAGAAACCCTTATGCACTGTTGGTGGGAATGCAACTTGGTGCAGCCATTCTAGAAAACACTATAATGGGTCCTCAAAAAATTAAAAATAGAACTACCATATGATCCAGCTTTTCTACTTCTGGGTATTTATCCAAAGAAAACAAAAACGATCAAAAAGATATATACACCCCCATGTTCTCTGCAGCAATAGCAACAGCCAAGATATGGAAACAACCTAAGTGTCCCCTGAAGGGTGAACGGATAAGAAAATGTGGTACGCACACACGCGCATGCACCTGGAATATTATCCAGCCATAAAAAAAGGAAATCTTGCCATTTGCGACAACATAGATGGACTTGAGGGCATTATGCCAAGTGAAGTAAGTCAGGCAGAGAAAGACAAATGCTATATGATCCCACTTATATGTGGACTCTAAAACAAAACAAAAACAAAACCAAAAAAACCCCTGAGCTCATAGATACAGCAAACAGATTGGTGGTTGCCAGAGTGGGGGTGGGGTGGGGGTGGGGGGTGGGGCAAAAGAGATGAAGAAGGTCAAGGGGCACAAACTTCCAGTTATAAAATAATAAGTCATGGGGATGTACTGTACAGATAGTGACCATACCGTACTGCATATCTGAAAGTCGCCGAGAGAGAAAATCATGAAAGTCCTCATCACAAGAGAAAAGGTTTTGTCATTATGTGTGGTGACAGATGTTAACTAGATTTATTATGGTGATCATTTTGCACTATATACAAATAACAAATCATTATGTTGTACACCTGAAACTTAGATGTTACGTCAATTATACCTCAAAAAATAATAAAACATAAAAATTGCTACAGAAGTTTTTCAGCACTTGTTGATTTTTATGTAAAGAAAGGGAAACATCATTTTCACTTACCCCTAATGCAGAAGTGAGTGTTCTCGTTGGAAATGGTGAAAAGGAACTTCATGCACTGATCTTTAATTAAATATAATTAACTGCCTACTTACCAAAATGATTTTCAGCCTTCTTGACCAATTTTTAGTTGCTTTAGTTAGCATTAGACTCAGCTGAAAATCACAGGGAATTCCATCATCATTAGGAAGTCAAGCTCCTTCTAGCTTCTTGCTCTGCCATCCTCAGTTTGGCTTCTGCGCCATGGTCTGAAATGACTGCTTGAGATCCAGCCATCATGCCCACATTTAGGCAGCCTGATCTTTGTGGACATTATACACGATACTTCTACTTACATGCCCCTGGCTAGAACTTAGACAAATGGCTCTTTCTGGCTACAAGGGAAGTTGGGAAATGTGGTATTTACTCTGTGGCCGTGTATTTAGCTAAAAACAGGTCATCTATTCCTAAAGTAGAAGAAAACAGATACGTGGGCCACTGGAAGTGGCAGTTAGTGTCCTCAGGGTTTGGATGATGTAAATATTCAGGAGGAAATGCTTTTTAAAATGATGTTATAATAATGATAACGACTTTCCTAAAAAGGTCAATTGGCTCTCATTTATTACTCTAGGGCAAACACTGCCACTGTCAAAATGGAGAATAATTTCCCACAGGGAGGCAATACTCAGCCGGAGACTGAGAGGAATGGATTTTCAGAACAGTCGGGGCCCGTGTCTAGCCGGGTTAGCGTCAGCGGTCCGAAGGAAGGCAACCTCTGCAGCACCTCCCAGCACCAGCGGCTCGGGTCACCTGCTTCTTATCTCTTGGAATCAGGACAAATCATGAGTTTTGATGACTTGAAACTCAAGCTGTGGGAAATTTAAAGGAGCCTGTAGTGTTTACAATCAAATGAACATATGAGGGTAATGAAACACAGTTGTGTCCTCCAGAAGATGGAGTGGCTAATCCCTACCCGATTTGCTGGCTACCAATCTCACGTGGTGGGCTAGAGCTGTGCGTTTCATATAATAGAACTGATCCCATGGAAAATGAAAATGAGTGGGCACGACCGTCTCTCCTTTGCTCTGCTGGCCGCTCCTGTGCAGTGGATTCAATAAACTTCTATCTCTTTGTTCTGCCTTGGGTGGATCCCATAGCCCTCGCCACCAGCTCCCACCCGATCGGGTCACCCCACATTTGGTGGCCCCTACAGGGACCCTCGGTTGGTCGGGGACTCATCCTGGATTCTCTGGGAATTTCTGGGGACCTTCCCTGGTGGACCGACCCCAGGACTTCTCGGGGAACTGATGACCTCCGGCGGAGGTTACTCCTCGGTTAGGATCCGAAGCCCCAGGGGAGAACCAGCCAGACCGCCCTTTTCCTGGGAAGGGTGAAGGATTTCCCTTCTTGCCCTTCAGAGGGGCCCTTCCCTCCCTCTCCTTTCTCTTTGTGGACCTTAACCCTAGTACTCCTCAGACAACTGAAGAGCTCTGGCCGGGGCGGCTCCCTGGTGTGGTCTGAAGGTCTGAGAGCCGACAGTCCGACTGCTCGTGCCGATGAGGGCAAAGGACCCCTCTCCTCTCCTCTCCCACTCTGTTCCCCCTGAGGCCTCCGTTCCCAGTGTGCAGAACAATTGACAGCAGAAGCTCATCGGGGCGAATCTGCACGTGTTTCAGACTCGGCTGGGGCCCTTCCTGACACTGGCTGACTCTCAGCCACCTAGCTTCTTTCAGCCCCCTCCCCATTCTCCTTTGTTCCTGCCCATCCAGCAGCCACCTTGATCCACCGGCAAAATACCGTCCCACGTGTCTGAGCGAACCCAACAATCCATATACGAATGACGATTCAGCAAGGATCCCAGCCCATACCACCAGAGGGTCCCCTCCCCCTAAATCCCGTGGACCTGGCCACCAAGGAGTTTCACTGAAATGGCTTGCCAGCGCATTCATATACCACCCTGCTCTGGTCGGTAAGCGCACAGAACCCCTGACGGACCGACAAGCTTAGGGAGGGACAGTTCCCCCCCCCCCCCCCCCCGCCTCCGGCCAGCATGAATAGCAGCTGCTAAAGACGAGACCTCTGCCCGAATGCCAGAGATTTGTCATTGCCGCTCTGTCGCTGGGGGGGGGGGGGGGGATGCAGATACCGCTTTTAGGCACAGGCTTGAGCAATGGACATCTGAGTGAGGTAAAAGGGCCCCCAGCGACCGACCACCAGGCTGAACGCAAACAGGCTCAGTAAGCCACAGGCTCTAACTGACCAATGGGCTACTTCTGACCAGGCACAGTTATGGGAAAAGGAAAATCCTGTATGTCCCCATACTCCCCCCCCCTGCCCTGTAACCGTGGCCTCACCGCCTTGTGGCACACAGTCTCTCCTCTGTGTCCTCCTGGCTGCTCCCTCGTGGTGTAGTCAATACACTTCTATCTCCTTTAAAAAAGAAAAAAAGAAAAGAAAAATGAGTGGTCAGAATTAAAATTATACCCTCCATTGTTCGTGAAAGGTGGCTTAATTTTAAATGAATCCCACTTTTCCCCAGCTTAAACTGTAATTTGAAAACTGATTCATTCATTCGTTTGTTCATTCACTAGGTCAGGCATTGCTTGGATGTCTCTGAGCATTTGGCAGGTGTATAGAGATGACCTTGAAAAACTTAGCCGATTCTGAGAGATTTGCAGACATGCATGGTTTCTAATGACATGATACATTTCTCGGCTCTTTATTCAGTTGAGAAGACAGTGCACGAGAAAGAGTATTGATTTAGGAAACCTGAGTTTAAGTCAGGCCCCATGTAATCTTGGGCAAGTTTCTTAACCGTTTTGGGTCTGAGTTGCCTCAACTTATAATTCATGGTTGAGTTAGATAAGGGGTCCCGAGTCAAATTCCTGCAGTGGCTAGGCATGTAACATCAATACGTGAAGTGAACGTGGCTTGAGAAAAATAAGAGGCAGAGGTCTGTTTTACTTTCCCCTCAACTCAGGTTTAAGAAAACAACAGTCTGAGCCCAGTAACAAATAGCCATGAACACTCAGCTTCTAACCAGAGAAGCAGGGGGAGCAGTGGGGACAGATGTCACCTGGGGCCGTGATTGCTTATCTTCAGTTAGGAATGTGGGCTGAGTGCTGCCAGGTCTTCTGAATTTCCAAGAGAATTGAGAAATATGGATTGGTTTTCCAATGAAATTTTCAGATTTTTTCATTATGGAGCAACCAGTGCAAAACTTTAAAAACCTTTGTGCCGGTTAATCTTTTACGGGCCCAACTAAAACAAGTTGGGCTTGTAAGGCCGCCCATCAGTGATTTCCGGGTTATGCTGTGGTCGGTGGAGCACAAGTTCCCAAGCTGAGGTTTCTGGACCCACCAAGAGCTTCAGCCAGGCAGAACCCTTCGAAATTACACAGTAAGTTCTGTGAGTGTACATTTTTGGGGCGAGAGGACTCATCAGTTTCATTTGAGTTAGGAACTTATGGCCAGCAAACTCTTAGATTCACCAGTGAGCCTCACACAGGTTTCCAGACCCTGCTCTTCAGAATGTCAAGACTGATGATGGAATCAGACACTTCGTTCATTCACTCCCTCGTTCATTCAGCAGTAGTTATGGAATATTTACTGTGCACGAGGCATCTTCTAGGCACTGGGAACATAGAAGCAAATAGAAGAGACTAAGTCTTTGTTCTCAAGAAATGTACATTCTAGAAGAGGGACACAGATACTATCTATAGAAAAAAGAAGGCACACGTTGTGTCAGGCAATGGGGAGGGGTGTACAAGGTGAGGGGAGAGAGAGTGACAGGGCAGAGTGGCATTTTAGGTGCGGTGAGGAGACCTGACTGAAGTAAGCAAGCAAGCCACGTGATTTTCTGGAAAGAGTTTTCAGAGGAGGGAGAAGTGAAGACAAAGGCCTGCCTGAGACAAGGGTGCATAGAGTGGTCTGTTTATGGAGTATCAGGGCTAAGGTTAAATTAAGGTTATATAACTACCAGTGGGTTTAAAGGAAGGCTTTGAGGTTTTTTTTTTTCTTCTATAAAACAAGGAATTCCTTCAAATTGCTTGCAGCACTTTTATCTCTTTATATGGATAAAGTCCAGTTGAGAAGCAGATCTAAGAAAAGGAGCACATACCCACTATTGGCTGGTGCCATAAACCGGCTCCATCTTTCCTGAGAGCTGTCTAGTAAATTTAACGAGAGCTGTAAAACTGTTTACACCCATTGACTTGGTCACTTCACTCTGGAATATTTCCACAAGGCAAAAGAGAGGGAAAGAAAAAAAAAAAAAGAAAAGAAAAACCAAGTCTTACCCACATGTCCCTAGCAGGACCTTGTATAACACACACAAATTTCAAATAATCTCAGTCCTCAAAAATGTAATAAAAACAAGCAAACACAAATGATGAAATGCAACATAATTAGATTCTCTTAAGCTGTTAAAATGACACTTGGGAACAATATTACTGAGGAGAAATGTATCATAGGAAAAACGTAAAGTAGAAAAAACAAGCTACAAACTTGTGTATTGATGCTGATCAAAATTGTGGAAAATATATTCCTGCACATTAACAAATATGAAAAGAGAATCTGGAGGGATACAAAAAAATCTATTGTCCTGTGAGTTCTCTTTTTGGGTGGGTGGGGTTGCTGACATTCATGATGGGTCTTTCGTTTTTTTCCAGTTGTTGGGTAATGCGAGACTTTTTCTTTTTTAAGCTGAGGTTTAGCACCCACGAAGTACCATCCCTCTGCAACAGCACTGAAAGGAATAGGGCTGTTCCGCAGGTGCTGAGCTTGCCACACAACACCAAGGAGTCTGCGAGCAGAGTCCACAGAGACATCGTCTGCCTGCACCACAACTAGAGCTATGGAACAGCAACGTGGCTCTTGGTCACAGCTTTGGTGTCTGCACTATGGACGGATTCAGTGTCTGGGATGGGAAAACCACGAGCAGCCCTAGAGGGGGCCACTAGAACCCAAGATGGCTGCGTGTAGGAGAGCAGCAAGTTCTCTTTGCCGCCACAGTCCCCACTCCCTTCCTGATACAGCCCAGCAGCTGATTTTGTAGCTGTCTCCTTGTGGGGGAGAAGGGGTTCCCTCACTTAGACAGTTCCAGAGCAAAACACGCTCTAGTCCGGACTGAGCTTTGAGATGTTTTCTTGTTCTTCAGGTCAATGGTCACCTCTTGAGAGAGGGCTTCCCTGGCCATCTGATCTAAAGTAGCTCCTACCTGGTGATGGAAGGGGTATCATCCAGCTTTGTGTTTTGTGTATCAGTCCTGTAGACCATCCTAATTAATTTGTTTATTTGTTTCCTTATTGTCTGTCTTACCCCATTATAATGTAGGCTTCTTGAAAACGGGGAGGACCATGTCTGTCTTATCTGTTATTGGTGACTACAGTGATTTGGGGTAGAGAGTAGTTCCTTGGTATTTTTTAGTGGGTTAATAAACTTGCAACGATCAGCAATTTGGGGTCTCTGGACCTCTCCTCCCCATCTGGATATCATTTCTTGAGCCAACTTGAATGAAGGATTTCACACAGGAAAAATAAGACCACATAACTCGGCTGCTGGGCTCATTAGAATCTCAACAGGACCATGACATTATCTTGGGCCTCAGGAAAAGGGTTGCTCTGGAGAAGGAGGGGAACCTGTTTGACTTTCCCTCCTTGGAAAATCCCCCCCTATTTCCATATCCCCAGTCTTTCTTCTCGTTTTCCTTCCCTTTGCTTCTTCTGGAGAATGGAGGCTAACAGTCAGGTAGACAGGTGTACTGGCAGGAAAACTCCATAGCTCTATGGCCCTTCAAGAAGAACTGCAAGCATGGAGAGTGGGGTGGGGAAGCGGGCACTCAGGACAGCAGATTTGTGGTTGTTTGATTCTTGCATCATTTTCAACAAACAGCTCAGAAAATAGCTTAAGACAAAGAGGATGACAGGTATCCTTCATTCCATAGAACTGGAACCTGGCATCTGAATGTCAGCAAGAATTGATGGCTGTGGTCATGCCATTACCGACGAGGAGCTGGTGTCCATTGCCCGCGTGTGCAAATGCTTCTGACTCCCACATGCTAAAGAAAGTCTTCAGCTGACTACCTGGAGTCTTTGCTCTGGAATGTCTGGTGACACGGCCTCCCAGTGTGTGACCATGAAAAAGGTCGCAATGGAAATGAAAGCTAAAAATCTCTCTAGGAGTTCTTGTTGAGAGCCAAGACTTGCAAGGGCTTTTTTCTACTCGGTCATTTCCCCACAGCCTAAACGGAATTGCTAAGAATATGCATGCCTTTCGTAATAATTGCTCACATTTATTGCAAGCTTACTATGTGTTGGGCACTGCTCTAAGCATTGCACATTGACTCACCAATCCTAAGAGGTAGTTGCTATTTTTCCGTTTTTATTGCTGAAACACTGCACACAGAGCAGTCAAGCAACTTGTCTGAGGTCATCCAGCTAAAAGTGACAGAGCCAGGAAATAGATCCAGAAAACTTGGCTCCAGCATCCATGCTCTTAACCATTACGCTACACTATATTGAGAAATAGAGACACCTGGAGCACCTGGGTGGCTCAGTTGGTTAAGCATCTGACTCTTGATTTTGACTCAGGTCATGATCTCAGGGTCTTGAGATCAAGCTCTTTGTGGGGCTCTGTGCTCATCATGGAGTCTGCTTGAGATTCTCTCTCTCCATCTGCCTCTGTCCCTCTCCCTGCTTACACACACACAGACACACACCCACACCCACACCCACATTCGCTCATTCTCTCTCAAAATAAATAAAATCTTAAAAAAAAAAAGAAATAGAGACACCTGTAGATTTAGTTTTATTATATAGAGTCAAATTATGAATGTATGGTCTCTGGTCGAGCTAGGCATCAAGTGTGTTAGGGAGACAAATGTAAATGAAATATAGTTCCTCTCTCCAGCTCTTTTAGTCTGCTGGAAGAGACAGACACACAGGCTCCTTTACCACAAAGAGGTGAACCCTGGAGATTAGGGAAGCTCAGCTGCTGAGGGGGCCAGTAGAGGAAGTCAGGGTAGGCTTCCTGGGGGCAGGTGAGGCTGCAATCTTACCTGTGAGAAATGAGGAGGTGCAGTGTGTGTTGCGACGCACAGCACAGATCCTGCTTTGAGACCGGAGCACTCGCTCCCCTCCTGCCCTGAGCGCTGTCTGCCCACAGCTCACAGTTGAATCCCTCCCCGGCCTTTCCCTTGTCAAAGGGAGCTGCTTCACCCAAGGTCGTCCCCTTCCTCAGATGGCCTCATGCCATAGGTCATTGGTAGGAGTACAAAGGCCATACCCCATTGCCTCAGTTTGGGACAATTCTGAAAGCTGTCCCATAAGCAGAGCTGCGTGGGATCAGTGGACACCCCTGGTGCAGTTCTGTCACAGTAAACTTTCCTTCTGCCCAGGGCAGCTTTCTTCACTCCTTTATGGGCACTATTCCCAACAGCACTCACGATACACTTCCTTCCTGAGAATCTCTCTCCCAGAGTCTATTTCTGGGGAAGCCTGACCTGAGAAAGCGAGCAAGGTGGAAGGGTCTTCTAGGTGGAGAGGCGGCCTGAGCGAGGCTTGGCAGTGTCTGCCAGCACCTAGGTGCCAGGGAGATGTATGCAGTTGGGGATAGAGGGGAAGGCGGCTGCGGAAGGACGCAGGGACAAGATCATAGAGAGCCTCGTATGCAGGCTGACGGGCTGGACTGCATCCTCAGATTGTTCACTCATTCAACAAATAAATTTTTAAAAGTTCATTTATTTATTTTAGAGAGAGAGAGAGCCCAGGGAGTGGGGAGGAGAAGAGAGAGAGGGAGAGAGAGTCCCAAGTGGACTCTGCGCTGAGCACAGAGCCTGACGCAGGGCCCAATCTCATGACCGTGAGATCACGACCTGAGCAGAAACCGAGTCGTACACCCAAATGACTGCACCACCAAGGTGTCCCTCATTTAACAAATATTAATTGTGTGCCTACTATGTGTAAGTCATGATCCAAGGCACTGGGAATACAATGGTAGGAATTCCTCAGCCTGTCCCATATTTGGCATTGGCTGCTACAAACATTATGGTGCATGTCTTTGATGCAAGTATAGAAACCTTTCTATTGAGCATATACCAAAGAGAGGAATTCTGTACCATTTTCAAACGGTCATACCAATTTACCTTCCCACCAGTAAGTGGCAGTTCCTTGATGAGAGGTCCTTGTCAACACTTGGTATTATCAGTCTTTTCAATTTTAGCCATTCTGGGGGCAGAGGGTATTTAGTGGTGTCATAATATGGTTTTATTTGCATTGCCCTGATGACTCATGAGATTCATTGTTTTTTTGTTTTGTTTTGTTTTAAAATAAGCCCTACACCCTGTGTAGGGTTTGAATTCATGACCCCGAGATCAAGAATCACATGCTCCACCTACTGAGCCAGGCAGGCGCCCCTTGTTTTCATATATTCAATGGCCATGTTCTTCTGGACATCTTTTTTCAAGTTTCCATTTAGACCTTTGCTCCTTTTCTATTGAGTCATCTGTCTTCTCCGTATTGATTTGTAGGAGTTCTTCATCTATTCTGGATAAAAGTTCTTTGTTGGTTATTCAAAGTGCTGACATCTTCTAACTCTGCAGCTTTCCCTTTCACTCTATTAATGTTGTCTTTTGGTCTTCTGATTGATACTGAAGGTACCCAAAAATGAATTCCAGCTTAAATGTAGAGCTAAATGTGCGATGAAAAACAATAAAGTAGCTAGGTGAGGAGAATGTCTTCATGACTTCAGGGTAGAAAACGATTTTTTATATGATCGTTAAAGCACTAACCTACAATGGAAAGGTTGACAAATTAGAGTAGATTAAAATTAGGAACTTCTGTGCATCAAAAGACATCACGAAGACAATGTGCTAAACACTTGCATTCAGTCCTTTCGGTGAGTGATGTAAGTATCCCTCTATTACTGATGACAAATTGAGGCTCAGAGAGGTTAATCAACTCGCCCTGGACCACACAGCTTACTAGTGGGGAAGCCAGGGTTTGAATTCAGGTTCCACCTAGTCTAGAGACCAAGCTCCTGACTCCTGCTGGTGCGGCGTCGCACCTGGACCTCCAGAGGGTCCTCTGTGGGGCCTGCACAGCGTCAGGCTCCAGACCTGGGCCATCCCTGGCTTCTCGTCGTGCCTTCTTGTGCGCAGGGGGCACTTAACATGGCTCTTTTTCCTCCCCGTAAATTATTCATTTCCTCCTCCACCGTTTTGCGAGCTTGGCCTGCTGGGAACCATTGCTCTTTGGCCTTTGTCTTAGTCCCGAAGAAGCAAGTCTCCTCTGGGCTCTGTTCACAGCAGCTGTACCTGGAGAAGACTCGGACAACATTCTGTGTCTGGAGCAGGCTGAGTGGCAAAGCCCCAGCCACCCGGGAGGAGGCAGCTCTTGAGGAGAAGTGCCAGGTCCACACGGTCTACTCAGGGGCCGCTGGAGTCGGGGAGGTCCTGGCATCTGGTGTGGGTGCCGCCACTTTTCCTTCCTTCTCTTCCCGGCTGCCAGAGCCCCTGCTGTGGAGCTGAGCACCCTGGCTCTCAGGCAGAGCGCTGTCTGTGCTGTCTTTGTGGGAAGCGGAATGACAGCTGAGTTGGGGGTTGTGGGTAAGTCACCTGGAGCTGCGGCCAGGGTCAGGAGAGGTCCAGGTGCCCGTCAGGCCTGCCTGGGACAGGAGAAGCTAGTAGTCACCGGATCCTGTAGAAGCCTTGTGAGAGCCAGACAATGGCAGGACTCCATCCTGTGTGAGGCCTCCAGGAGGATCTGGCTCCCGTTATTACAGCTCTTCAACATCCCCAGAGTGAAGGGAAGTGCAGACCTGCCTCCAAGAGCAGAATTGAGCCAATCTGGCTTATCACACTAGCTGCCACGTCCTGAGGACTCGTGTCAAGTGCTTTGCTAAGCTTTTTTACACACATTTCCTTAATCCCTAAAAATCCCAGCGAAATACAAACCAGCATCACTTCTAATGTATAGTTCTAGAAATGAACACGCAGAAAGACTAATTTTAGCTTCCTCCATGCCCTCACAGCTGCTAAGTGGCAGGGTCAGGATTCAAACCCACATCTGTGACTCCAAAACTCAGAGGAGTGCTTACCACAAAGCTAATGAAGCATAAACCTCAAGGCCCCCATTTGCGCAGGTCCCTTCGAGGCACTGGGAGGGCCTTAACAGCGTATTCAAACGGTCATATGTTATTTAAAATTTTACAAAACTAAAGAAAACCTTAATAGCTGGTTTCCTTAGTCAGTTAAAACTACCATTTCTTGCTACCGTTCTTCTCTCCCTCAAACTTGCCCCGGTGTTGGGTGGAGCTAGGCAGTTTGGAAAGCTGGCTGAGAGGAATTTGAGCTGGGTAAATATGAGATATTGAGTTTGGGTTTGGTGAGATACACTGATGTAGCTCACACTCACTTCTGTGATCGTTAAGTATTGCAGGCTGTCTCTCTGAAGGAATGGCTTCCAGGAATATTCCTGCTGTCCCCAGTGCCCACTCACCTGGCCTTGTGACTCGAACACACAGGGCCAGAGGCTGGACTGCAAACGTGAATGTGGTGTCTGTCTTCAGCACAGGAGGTATGTGGGAAATGGAGAAGAAACAAGAAACTTTCAAAAAAAAAGAAAACACCCCAAAACTATTAGTAATCAAAACTAATCTGTATCTTTCTATTCCCTTTCTAGACAATGATATCACAAAACTGTTACCATATGAAGAGGCAATCAGAGAATAAGCAGCCAAATAATACAGGAAAAAAAATAGATGTATCAGGCAGTTAATTAATTATAATAGTGTGTGATTTTTCCGGAATTTTGCTACGGTCTGCAATATATATCAGCTTTTAAAACTTTGTAAATTGTGGGAGCTTCTTTTCTCATTCTTTTTTTTTTTCAAGATTTTATTTATTTATTTGAGATAGAGAAAGAGAGAGCAGGAGCATCAGAGGGAGGGGGAAAAGCAGGCTCCCCGTGGGGCAGGGACTTGATCCCGGGACCCTGGAATCATGACCTGAGCTGAAGGCAGACACTTAACCGACTGAGCCACCCAGGTGCCCCTCTTCTTTTCTCATTCTAAATAGTTACTTTGGTAGCTAACATTTTGATTATAATCTTCTTAAGGAGAAACCCCCAAACCTGGAACTGACGCTGCTCAAACTCATGCTCTTAGCAACAGTGGTATTCTGCCCCCTCCTCCGGTAGGTTCACCAGTTCTGTCTGGATGGAGAAATGGGACTCTGAGGTCTGGAAAAGCCCCAGCTTCCTGCACTTTAGAAAGTGCTACAGGCGTCCTCTAAGGGACACGGGAGGCCGCCAGCATCCTCCAGCCTAGGGTGCAAGAGCACACAAAGCCCTGGCCTGCCCTGGGACACATCCAATGTTTTCAGAGGCCAGAAGAGGGGGTGCGGAAACTTACAAATCGCCTCGCTTTTTGCAATGTGCAGTAGCTTTCCGTCCAGCCGCAAATGGAATTTGCCGGTGAGACTTCACTGGCTTTCTCAGGGCTTTTTTGGGCGCTCTCTCAGGAGCAAGGATGCAGGTGTGAGCAGCTGGGAGCGAGTGCAACTGCTGTACATAGGGTCTGTTCTGCCGCCCTGGGGGCTCGGGGGCAGGGAGCACAGAAATAGGGCTGAAGGCAGGTGGCCGCTGGTGCCCTTGGAGTCAGGGGTGGGGCTGACTGCGTCCTCCGAGCTCTCCCAGCCCACAGCACCCTTCGTTCCGGCCAAGGCCATTCCAGCAGCTGCAGGGCGGGAGCCGGCCTTTCCTTCAAGAACTTGTCCTCTTTGTGGTTTTCACTTCTCCACCTGGTGTCTGGACTGCAGATTACAGGAGGGGACGCTGCATCGGTTCTCCGCACGGAACAAAGGGACTGCGGCCGACTGCCGCTCCCGGGGCGCCCCGCCCCCCGCTCCCCTGGCAGCCAAGCAGCGCCCGAGCTGGTCACAGTCGTGGAGGACGCCTCACCGGCCGGCCCACGAGAAGCTGCTTGGCGTGGCGAGCACCACCCTCCTCCTGCCGGCCCACGAGAGGCTGCGGTGGCGTGGGGAGCGCCACCCTTGCCGACTCCAGGGTTAGAGAAAATTATTGTACAGACAGAGCAGGTCTCATCTGGAATTCTAGTAAGCAGAGAGCCTGAGGAGGGAGACTCACAGGTCTAAGAACAGCATAACACAAGCCTCAAAGGCTGGCGAGCCTGCCCTGGGGTATCCTCGAGAGTTATCTGTCTGTTTCTGGCTTAGGAGGGCTGGGCCCAAGGGTTATTCCCCAATCTCTCTCTCTTTATGTCCCCCTCTGAATGAATAGCACACACAAGAGTGAACACATCCAAGATAGCCCTGCTATTCTGCCATGTGACCACAGGCAAATTCAATCCCATTCTGCACACAATACACACATACCATACAATCCCATACACAATATACATACACAATAGCATAAGTGGCATTTGGGCTAATGTTCTGGGCTGAACTGTGTCCTTATGTAGAAATTCTTATGTTGAAGTCCTAACCCCCAGTACCTCAGACTGTGACTGCCTGTGGAGATACGGTCTCTGGAGAGGTAATTAGTCTAAAATGATGTTATTAGGATGGGTCCTAATCCGAGGGCCCTTATTCAAAAAGGAGATTAAGACACAGACATCTGCCAAGTGAAGACCATGGGACACCATGGAGAGAAAAAGACCATCTAGAACCAAGGAGGAAGGCCTCCAAAGACATGAACCCTTTTTCCATCTTGATATTGGACTTCTAGCCTCTAGAATTGTAACAAAATAAGCCCGAGCCAGTCTGTGGTACTTTGTTAGGGCAGCCCTAGCAAATTAATATAGATAATAATAGCACCTTCGCTGTCTCAGACATCACTGTGCAGGAAAAGATATTCCTTCAAGACTAATGTTGCCTTGTGTTAACATACTGATTGCTGGGAATTTCACATTTGGCATTTTGCCCCCACTGGTCTAGGCCAGGCTTGAGGATGCTTCTGTCAGATCTCACAATGATCCTTGGGGAAACTCATCGGCACCTTCAGTATCTTTTGGTGAGTTCCCATGCTTGCCATAACCCCTGATACTATTAGGTTTCTTTAGCCTGTGGAATCCTCTATTCCTCTTCATGTGAGAGTCTTATCATAAAACAGGAAAGAAAGAAAAAGGGGGCAAATGGTAAATTTTCTTGAGTAATCAATTGGTTCTAAATTAGGTGGGCTGGGGCTGGAGAAGGGGGGAAGACCAATATGATGTGATGGGCTGGCTATCTCCAGTCTGGTGGGGAGAAGGGAAAGGGAGAACAAAGTTGCTAGAGCAAAAAGAGAGGATCTAACCTTGGAAGAGAGAACCTGGGAAGAAGTGTGAGCAGGCCCCAGAAGAAGGAACAGCCTGCAAGAGGGAAGCGAGTGCACAATGTCTAGGGGAGTGCTGTCCAACAGAACCTCTGGTGATGATAAAATGGTCTATATCTGTGCTGTCCAATAAGGTAGCCACTAGCCCACCATATGTGGCAACTGAGCATCTTGAAATGTGGTTAGGTATGACTGAGCAATGGAGTTCTTAACTTAGTTGTAGTTATTTTAGGTGTAACTATAAATAGCTGAGTATGGCAAGAGTGTTACATAGAACGGTTCTGGAAGTCATGGCCCACCATTGCTTGCCTACTCAATGGCTACCTTCCTTTACTCTTGCTCATTAAATTCAGTTTTATTCAGGTAGTCAGAAGCCATGTGTTTTAGGGGAGAGAGAACTCCTTCTGAGCTCTCTAGAGGGAGGGGAATGTTATCAGTCTAAGCCAGAAATGATCATTACATTCCCCTTGAGAGTGATTGGTTGAGGAATAGGCAAATAATGCAAGTCCCGCTAGTGAGATGTAACAGGAAGTCTGCCAGAGGATTCTGAGAATGTCCTCCAAAAAGGGTCCTAAAGAGGGCATAGTCTGTCTTCTGGTTCTTATATTTTTGTGCGAATATCTGATGCTTCAACTTGCTGGAACTCTCTCATGCCCCTGAGGGGACAAAGGCAAGTCTGCTGAGGATGGCCGATGTGAAAGGTGGAAGGAACCTGGGTCTTCAGTGACGTTGACTGGCTATGTCATAACCAACCTTGGAATTGTCTTCGTTATAGGGAATAACAATTCCCTTTATTCCTACGGATATTTGAAGCTGGGGGTTCGGTGACCTGCAGTGAGAGGTATTCCTCTGGGATTAGTCCGTGTTTCTGCCTTTGATAGCAGTGCTACGAAACACAGCATTTTTTCTCATCATTCTTCTCAGATGACCATTCCAAGCAGCCACCATCAGACAAGTGAGTTAATAGGCTAGATAAAAATCTGTTTGCTATTCCTGTTCTAGAGCAAAAGAACACAGACACGTGCTCTGCCCCCAGCTCCCCCACGAACACTTTCTTCCCAATGGTCCTGGCTAACAATCAGAAAGTGTTCCTGTAACATCAACAATACCTCAGGACCCATGATCCCGGCCCACAGAAACAATTCAAATAAGCCCGAATCAAGGGAAACAGATTTTCTTGATGCCTAAGCATCGAAAGGACAGTCCTTATTTTTAAAGGGTCAATTCATGCTTAGAAGAGAAGTCAGTCGCACGGCAATCTTTATTTGAATATAATGGAGCAAAAAATGCTCTTTTATTAATAATCCGATGTACATTAAATATCTTTGCAGCTGTTACATGAGTGTTAGGTATCTGGCAAGTAAATGTATGCACACTTCCACATCTGATAGATTTATGCTGTACACGAGTCATCCCACACGGAGCATGCCCGTTCACAAGGATACGCATGGATGTCTCGGGACATTTGTTAAAACATACTTGGTCAAACATTTTGGCTATCGGGAATCAGACACAGAGGAGCATACCAGAAAGATGAGTTCACAATAGGACCAGCTGTAGGGAAGATGGAAACTCCAGAAACCTGAAACAGAATTTATTGGGGTTCACACATGCAGCACATATATACAGTACAAGTGGGGTAACTAGAACATTCACAGCAGGAGGTCTTACAGAGCAGTGAAAACAGGAAAGGAACAAGACAGAACAAAACAAAACAACCGAACGCCAAAACCAAGGACGGGACCCCTGCCAAGATCTCACTGCAAAGGAGAGTGGATGGTGGGCTTAGCATGTGTCCAAAAATGGAGGTTTACCTGAAAGAAAAAAAGCCCTCGCAGGACTTTATTTACAGTATCTAGACATCAGTGAAGGACACATGATCTATTCAACATGTTCCCGGGTCAGGTCGAGGATACATAACCACTTTTTAGATGTCATAAAAGCACGTATCAAGAAAGAACATTTCTTTTTTCTTCTGTTTGATTCAGGACATAGGATTTGGCACAATAAATGTCTAACAACAGTGGTGGAAGTGAGATTAAGCAAATCTGTCCAGTTCTATCCAGGCAGGCCTGGTGAATGTCAAGGGCAAGGAAGGAGTTTCCTTCTTGGACACCTACTTGGGTGTGGGAGGGGAGACACTTCATAGCTTCAAACGAGCTTATTTTTGTTCGCACAGCATACATTAGTCAACTTACTGTACATTCTCCCCGAAGGAGCAATACCCATAGGAAGCGGCAGATTCTCTGCACGGTGGGTCCTGTTCTGAGTCAATACAAATGCAGAAAGAAACCCTTCGTGTACTGACGTGAGGTTGAGCTTGCTAAGTCTTTCCTTCCCTCGGACACGTGGGCGATGCTGACCCACAAACCTACAGGACTCAATTTGGTGTGGCCTGGGTCCGTGCTGTGGGAGGCCACACAGCGGTCGGGGCTTCGGGGCGAAGAGTCTGCTCGGCAGCCTTGGTAGATTTCCACGGTGTAAATCCTCCCCTCCACCCCCACCGGCTGATTCCAAGCTATGAATGTGACGTCACTGAATGTGGAGTTGGGAAGATGTGTGCAACAGTCTACAGCATCTCTACCATCCAGAGACCACAGTGTCCATCACCCCAAGGACACGGGTGATGCTAACGTGTGGTAAAATAATTAGAAAGCGATGACTTTCGCATATTTATTATTGTAAGTTTACATAGTCTAATGTTTAGTATAATGGCTGTGTTTCCCAACTGGCTCACAAAATGCCCGAAAGGACTGCCTCTGGGGAACGGGTTTGAGTCTGCTCCCGCACATCGCTGGCTTTCGGGGCCCCCGTCCCCATGAGCAGGCTCCGCCAGTCACTCTACACCCCTGCTTCTAGGGTGGTCTGCTAGGCTGGCGTTAAGCCCTGTCGGAGTCTGAACAGAGGGCCGAGGGCTGCTTTCTCCTCCTCCTAGTTTTGGGCACTCTTGGCTCTAAGGGGAGTCTGACTGGCAGGGTAGGCAGGGAGCGGGCAGCCTCTGCAATGTCAGCATTTAAATCGGAATAGAAAGCCCCCAGCCTTTGGCACCGAGCAGACCCTCTGCAGGCCTGGAGCAGCGCCCCTACCTCCCAGGGGTCAATGAATTCCGAGAGCCTTGCTGCGGGCTACCTCGTCCTTCTTTTGGGAGTCCCATGCTAAGGTCTCAGACTTCTGCCCCAGAAATGGGCCTCTTTCGGGTCCCATGCCAATGGTGGCCATCTCATCACGCACGGGAGGGAGAAGCAGCTAGAAATCTCTGGTTCACGGAGCTGTGTCAACACCCACAGTCTGGAGCTTAGACTCCCCGCACCCACTGCCATTCAACACCTTCTTCACCCTTTGGGCCTCCACCAGAGGCATGGATGGGCGCACCCTTCAGTCCCAAGTGTGCCAGGAAAGCTCGGCCTGGCCTCTGTGCACGGCTGGAGTGAAGAGGTGACCAGAGGAGGCAAGGAGGAAGAAGAATAGATGGAAAAGAAAGGAAGTGAGTGTGTACGGCCGCGGGGAGGTAAGGAGGAGAGGGTTTGTGGGTGAAAGAGGAAATCGGGGCTCCCAGAGGGGAGGGGGTCCCCACCAATTAATTACTCTCTCTGCTCTGCTTCCCCTCAGGCCCCAGAGCCCCAAAGGTCCTTGTGCCTTCAAGACACTTGGCAACAGCTCTGCACTGGTTTTGAACTGAAATCCGAAAAGCTCAGGCCACTAACGGTCAGAACCCGTTTTCTGGGGAGCTTATCTGCCGAGGAGAGAGGGGGCAAAGCGTCTGCAGCCTATCTGCAAAGACAGTGGACGCCAGTCTTCAGAATCAGAAAGGAAACAGCTCGGGAAGCTGAGGCCAGGGCACAGGGCTGCCGCTGAGGGGGGCGCTGACTTCGCTCTGGGCCAGACCTCCCAGCCCCCACCTCTCGTCTCGGGCCATGGAAAGAACTCCGGGACTTTAAAAGCCAGCGTCTCTACAGAGAAGGGGCGATCTCTGTGGCTGCTACCTTCCCTTGAGTGACACCTCAGTGCGACTTCATGCCGAGGCACTCAACGCAACAGCATGTGTGCCTTCATCTCTCTCATTTCCCAAGGATTAGTTAGCAGTCCCTCCAACAAAGGCCCAGAAACTGAGGGGCCTTCTCCTCCCATCACAGACAGTCCCAATGCCTGAGTAGTTTCTCGACTGCCCACCGTAGGCTAGGGCTTCTTTTAAATTTGGGAAAACAACACTTGGTGTTTATAGGGCGGGGGCGTCCATATGAGACCCCATAGCCGCTGTTTTCTCTTTCACGCCCATTTCCTCTGCCTTCACTCAAGTCCCTAAAGCGTTCACTAGCGGCTTATAACCCAGCACAGGGAAGAGCTCCATCAGTATGTACTGAATAATCACATGAAAGGACAAGAGACCAGGCAATGCTCTCGCCACCTCTTTGCCCCACCCAGCCTCGCCGGCCTTAAACAAGGGCCTAGACAGATCCACGAACCGTATCCTTGTAACTCAGAATTCTGGGATTACTGAGATCTAGGTATTGTCGGAGAAAGAGCCAAGAAGGCTCTGGCAAAGCTGTGTCTGGTTGGTGGGATGCTGCTGATAGGAGGGATGGAGCAAGAGAACATCACACGGAGAACTGGCACTCCATACCCGGGACAATAAAGGGACACATATGTCTAGGAGACACTGAGAATTTTCTTTTGTCTACGTCATACATACTACAAGGAAAGCTTTTCTCAAAACATACATCGTTTGGCAGAAGCGAAAACCGTAAGAAATGTATAGTTCATCTGAGTGCCCTGTGGTGTAGAGTTCTTTCTGTTGTTGCCACATAACTTGTGTTTCTGTAGCTTTGGTCACTGAACTAAGTTCAGCATGACATGGGGGTTAGAGGAAAACCAAATATACACCAATATGAACCTTACCAACCAACCACTTGTCTTTCTAGGATACCAGGTAAAAGCCAAATTCAGACATCTCCGACTTCAGAGCCTTCAGTGCATTGAACAGATGAAGAAAGAGATAAGGGCCATTTTGATATTAAATAGAAAAGACTGGAGACTGTCATATTCTATTTTGGTTGGCAGAGGGAATCAAAAGGTATGCCCACGAAATGACTCTGAAATGATCCCAGGGTTTAGAAAGGCTCCAGTGTGCCCTTCACTGGAAACTTCTCTGCGGTATCTTGCACTGTCTCCGACACTACCTTTCTTTCCCCACCTCTCCCATGATCTCTAAAGACATCCAGAGAAGCAGCGAAGCAGGTTTTGGTGCATACCTGCAGTCTGCTTTGGTGAGATTTGTAAATGAAGGTGCATTTGCCAACTTAGGGGTATCAATTCAAGACTCAGTTTCTGCAGCCCTAGGTCTTCCTATTTCAAGAACAAAAGGGAGAAAAGAGGACAGCTACAGGGACAGCCTTTGGGAGAGCATGGTGACCAGAGAGTTTTCTAACCGTGTCCATGGCGGGGGTGGGTCCCTTTCCTGAGCAGGCAATGATAACCATCAAACCAGCACTGAGTGGAGATAATGTTCAGGATCCTAAGAAGCGGGCAGCACACACACAATATAGGAACTATGTTTTCTGGCCTATTCCTAGGGGCTTCCCAAACAACCTGCCTACTTGGTAATTTGTCCGTTCCTAGACTAAACCTATTTGGTGCTTGCGAAGATGAGTCCAGCATGAAGGAGGCGGCTAGGGCCCATCTATCTTCTCTCCCAGGGTCACTACTCTGGGTGTAAGGTGATCCCCGGCCTCTGGGTTTGGCATTCTGGATTGATTCCAAAGAGCTAGGAGGACATTTTGGATAGAAAAGGAGTCAGAAATACAGGAGCAAGTGGAACGGTTTCCTAGGCTTCCCTTTTGGCACATACTCTCGTTTTTCTTCTTTTGTGGATGAAACGAGATGTTGGTCACAGGTCCCGGCGCCAGCAGGCTGCTCCGTGGACAGAGCTGAGTTCCTGTGTAATCTCACGGCTCTATCTTAAGCCGGCTAACCCCACAACAAGCCAGACAGGCCCTGCCACATACTTCGGGGACAACCTGAGCTCTCTCAGAGAAAATCAAGGTGATGGGAACAATGCAAAGGAGGCAGAGAAAACTGCGTGGAAGGTGGAAAAGGTGGTGACCAAGAAGGTTTGTGACCACAGACTGTCCAGGAGATTAGAATAGATCCCTCTTGGGCCACCTGCGAGGCTTGGATCAAGTGACGGGAAGGCCAAGAAAGGCCCTTGTGAAGGGGATGTATGGTGTCAGGTCTCACAAAGTGGGGTTCTGCTCATTTAATCTCATTCTGACCCAGCCAATGTTCAAATAAAACTCTGCATCTGCTAAGCTCTGCAGCTTGGGAGACTTTGTACATTTAGTGCTACAACAGACATGTGAGACATTTATGATAGTGGACTTTGCTTACCGGACCATCTTAACTTTCAGAAAGCTAAGAAGACTAGAGACAACGACATCCATGCACATTTCTCTTGCTTCTGAATGGGCTGATGAACAAACACATCTTACTTTGGTAGTTGTGATTGTACATGCTGTGTTCAACTAAAACAGCCCTGCTCGGGTCCTCACATGCGCCTTTTTGAAGAAGATGAATCAAGGGGTAGGTAGGTAGGGAAATGAATCCACGTGGAAGAATAATATACAGGCTACCTTCCCGGGTTGTGTGAATGCTAGCTTTGTTCTCCAGGAATATTACAGAGGCAGAAGTGAGAGGCGGTTCCGTTTCTTTCCCTGCTTTGCTGGCATCAGCCCAAGAGATCTCATCTAGTCTTGTCTGATTCTCCCTCTTTCTGCCACCTTTGCAGTTTGGGGTTGGCGTTTTGCTGATGTTCTGGCCCTGGGCTGACCTCCCCAGGGAACCACCCTCTTCCTGCCAGCCTCCAACACCAGGCTGCCCCCTTTACAGACCTGAATGACTTCAAGGGGTGATCGATTCATGGCTATGTTCATGCAAGAAATGTTTCACAGAGTCAGAACTCTGCACTCTGGAGCTCCAGGAGCACCATTAGGAAGGGGAGAAGGAGGCAGAAGGCCTTTGGGGTCAGGATGGGGCTTTGAAGGGAATGGCTATTGGAAACAAAGGCTCTCCCTTCCCGGGGACCCGGGGCTGCAGCCTGCTGGAAATGCTATAATAAGTAACAAGGATAACCCTTTGACAAGACAGAGTTAAAAACAGGAATACTGTTTTAATATGGGATTTATTCCTGGCTGCTGGTCACTGCTGCAAGTCTATAAGGAGGCTTCAGATTTCAAAGAAGATGAATAAAAAGGATGAGCCTGGAGGAGGGGCAGGCCTGAGGGGTGAGAAGGTCGCAGAGCTGAGAGCCCGTGGGAATGTCCTGCTGACCTGTCTTCCAGGGCCAGGAGGATTCCAGAGGTAAAGCAAGCAGCCCCAAACCACCTTGTCCGCCAGAGGGCCCCTTGCTTGGACTAAGCCGGCTGGGGTTCCACTCAAGAGCTGGCAGCCGGGAGCACAAGGACTAGTGGAAGCTAGAGGAAGAAGACCCACTTCAGCGCTACCAGCTAGAAAGCCCAGTGTCAAGGGTGCGGGGGCGCCGTCCCTCAGAAAGGTGGTACCCTCAAGGCAGCATTTTGCCTTTCCAAACGCCTCTAGAGGGTGGACTTCTTCCTCATTTGCAACTTACAACAACGGAGACGACCGACCATCTCTAGACTGAACACAGTTTGGATGAAGGGCAGAATGAGGCAGGCAGACCCAGGGTTCGGAAAGTGGCTCTCTCTCTTGGAATCTGCTCCCTGGCAAGATCAAGGGTAGCTGGGGTGGGGGCGGGGAGGAGACGGGGTTAAACAGAGGCAGAAGATCTGTCTCTGATCTCTGATCTCTGATCTTCTAACATTCTGGCCCCCAGGCCACCATCACAGACACCAGCGCGACTCCCTCCTCAGATTTTTCAGGACTGGAACTGGGCAGAAAGCTGGTGTATGCCGTTCACTCAGATCTTTGCTGCGCAGGGCAGAGCCTTTCTCCGTCTTGTTAGCAAAGCCACCTTCCCTGTCAGGCCTCAAAAGAGCCCCACCCAGCTCCGTTTGGTGACACATGGTTTTCTTTGAAAGGCCCTGCTGTAACAGCAAGAATTCAGCTGGGTGTCCTTTTCTAAGTAAACAGGAAATATCACTCTGTTTGAAAAAAAAAAAAAAAAGAAGAATCCCTCTCCTCAGCACCAATGCAATATATGCCAACTTGTATTTCCCGTGAATGTGAAGTCAGAAGCAGTATCTATTTCTTAGGGCAGCATAGGCTCCTCAACCTTCAGGGAGCAGGATCTCAGGGAGGCCCGGCTGCCGAGGACACTTCAACAACGCTTCCACTGACTGACTGTTGGGAGCCGGGAGCATCCCAGTTCGGAAGGGAAACAAGGCCTGGAAAACACTGCACACTCACATCTAAGGGGCAGGATGGTATGCATCTACATTTCAGTCACGGCAAGAGTTAGTGTTCTGCTATTTTACCACCTTTTGAGATCTGAAAAAAAAAAAAAATCTGAAGCCTTGAGTCAGTCCAGAGGGTCGACACAGGGCAGGAGAAAGAAATGCAGTATTACGGATGGCTTGTTCCCCATTACATCAGGACCTGGGTTCGTGTGTCGGGCAGGCGCAAGCCCACCAGTCCTCCACACACCAGCACAGTGGAGGCCAGCAGGATGGGGATCGATTTGGTGAAGCTGACCAGGGAGCCGAATATTAAGTTTCCAAGGACGGCCGCTGCTTTGCATAGGGCATTCAAGAAGCCAAAACCTGTCGCCCTGCAAGGGGAAGAGACACAAGACAAGGTTGACAGAGTGACTTCCCAGATGCAGCCTTAAACACAAATGTCCTCAAGGACCGCCAAGAAGAGTTTTGTATCTCATGAAGGCAAGTAATGGAATGCTTGCTAGCCCATCCGGAGGTAGAGAACCTCAGCTCTTGGTACTGGTCCTTCAGCCCTCTGCTGATTTTCTCCTCACCTTGACTGATTCTTATTCTGCCCAGAAGTTCCACTTTATCGTGAACAGAAAGAAAAAGGAAATTTCAGGGCAAAAAGTCTCTTCTCTCTTCCAGAGTTAAATTAAAAGACAGGACCATATATTTCTTAAGATTTTTTTTCCCCTCCCTCTTTCCTCATAGCTCCATTAACGTGTGAGGTTTTAAATAACTAAAATCATGGAATTTTCAGACCAAATCAGGGATGACTGGCTTGTGTTCCTCATCTTTCAGGTGCCGTAGAGGTGAATTATCATGCTCTCTCCACACATGTTTTGGGAGTAGGCAGACACCGAATGCTGAGCGGGGGGGGGCCACCAATGAGCTAACAGCACTTCCTCCATCCTCATCAGAGTTCTGTGTGGAAAATCACGTCCAGGAAAATATTACTGGCGAGAATCCGGTCATCGGCCTAGAGAAGCTCTTGCTCATTCTGCTAGTATTTGAGTGTGATTTTACTCTAGGAAACTTAATTTTGCTCATGAGGGTACTGATGTCACGACATACTATGAACGTCCTCGGCCTCTATGTCAGTTCACTTTCTTGTCCATCATGGATACATCTGTGTGTTCAAGGCAAATTGAATGCAAGATCATTGTTGGACACCTTTTTCCCCCTCCAGAGGGAAGTGCATTTTATATGCTGTCAAATGTAGCATCCAGTACACCTCTTTCTTTGATTTGTAAATGGGTAAGTATGGGCTTTCCTTCGGCCAGTCACAACTGCCCATCACTCTCTGAGCTGTTCCTAGTGCCATTTTGTACAGAGTGTAGATATTCACTGTGGTTATTATCCATCCACCCCCCTTCCCACACCACAGAGAGGAATACGCTGAGTTCCTACAGAACTCAGCCTGTGACTCTGTCCAGGGCCAGTGACTTCATTGGTCAGTACGGACCTAAAAAGAGGTAGCAAGCGCTAACTTTATTTCTGGCCAAGACACCTGGAAGGTAGAGTAGGCAGACCTCGGCCGTGTGGCAAAACTGCCAACTGTGTGGAATGTGGAAGGGGTGTAACAGAATCTCTGACAGAAAAACAGGAACTCCTTGAGAAGAGAGTAAGCTAATTTTATATGCTTCTTCTTGTTGGCTTGTTTTTAAATAAAGAGACTAGTAGTAGCAACGACCACTAGAAAGGTAAGATTTAATGTACTGACAACTATTTTCAAATGAAATTGCTGGAGGCGGGGCGCCTGGGTGGCTCAGTTGGTTAAGCGACTGCCTTCGGCTCAGGTCATGATCCTGGAGTCCCTGAATCGAGTCCCGCATCGGGCTCCCTGCTCGGTGGGGAGTCTGCTTCTCCCTCTGACCCTTCCCCCTCTCATGTGCTTGCTCTCTCTCATTCTCTCTCTCTCAAATAAATAAATAAAATCTTTAAAAAAAAAAAAAAAAGAAATTGCTGGAGGCTACCTGCTGGGTACCGCAGAGGACTTCAGTAGAATGACACCATCATCCACCACCTCCCCCACCTCCACGGAGATGCCATGAGGCTGAACTCCTCGTTTGTTCAGTAACACTTTTTCGAGCAGTTTTAGGTTTTCAAAAAAACTGAGTGAAAAGCAAAGAGAGTTCCCACATAAACCTTCACCCCGCACCCCTATTTTTAACATCTCAGTGTGGTACACAGGTTTATAATTGATGAACCCAATATTAGTACATTGTTATTAACTCAAATCCATAGTTTAAGTCAGGGTTCATTCTGTGTTTTGTATTCTGCGGGCTTTGATAAATGTATAAGGCCATGTATCCACCATTACAGTATCATACAGACTCATAGTTTCACTGCCCGAAAATCCCTGTGCTCCCCCTATTTATCCCTCCCCTTTCCCCAGTAACTCTGGCCACCACTGATCTTTTTACTGTCTCTAATTCTGCCTTTTCCAGAATGTCAGATAGTTGGGAGTCCTATAGTAGGTAGCCTTTCAGATTGACCTCCTTCGCTTTTTTTAAACCACATTTTAGTTTCTAGATTCTAGGCTCATAAATTACCAAATACATCTTCTGGTAGTAAGATAAACTGTATCAGTCTGGGAAAAATGGCTAGTGTGTATGGTGCTGATAAGAGGAAAACATTCTTCCGTAGGAAGAAGTCTCTCGATGCTGAAACTGCAGAATGACCCAAACAGAGTTTACAGCTGGGTTAAAATAACTGTATTTTCCCAAGCCATAACTCTGAACAGGGTATAAAATATGGGTGGCTATCTCCTTATGGTATGGACAACTTCCTGAGATTTCTGGACAGCGCTGAAGAGACACGCATTGGGAGCATCTGGTATCTGAAGCTTAAACAAAAAAACCCAAAAAACGAAAATGATCAAATTTTTATATTCTATGACTCTCCATCTTCATTTATCGAACAGAGACAGTTCCTCACACGAAAATCTGGTATGGATACGAAGCATATAGCCTCCTTAAATTAGCATTGGCATTTGAGAAAATGTGATCGTCCTTTCCTTGGATAAGTAAATTCTTTCTTCAAATACTTGTGATCTGGAGGGTTGATTTCCCATGCATCAGACACACAGCTGTGTTACCAAAATCATTCTCGAAGTAGCTCTCCCTTGCTGGTTGTCTGTTTATAAAGTAAATAAGCTTTCAGTTCATTTACTCCCTTGCTCTTACTTAAAGGCAAGCCATGAACTTCTACAGACACACAAAGTACAAGTTACCCCATGCTCATTAAGTCCTCTGAGGGTGGGGAGCTGAGAGTTTGCAGAGCTCAGCATTTCGCTGACTTCTCAACAGCAGGACAAACTACTGAATTTTCTTCAGGCCAAAGATGTTCTGTGCCTTCTCTTAACTAACAAGTACCAAGGAGAAAGAATGAACTGATCTATGGTCTTTCTATAAACTCCATCCCTTGTTCCCCTACCTCTCCAGCCAGAATCCTTTGTTTTCAATTCTTGCTCAACCTACTTAAATCTTTTACATGGAAATTCTTTCCCCAAACAGTACCCTGGGACCCCGGCAGCCCCGTTCCACATTTTATCACGGTGGCCTTGTCCTGCACCATTAACTCCCTCTGAGAGCCCAGTGCTAGTGCAGGGAGCTGGCTCACTGCGGTGCTCAGGCTCCGCTGCCAGGGGCGTGGCCTCCAGAGCATCCCTTGCTGGGCTGTGGCTTCTCCAGGGCCTTCCCAATGGAGTGGGTCCCAGGGCATTTATATCACTTTTAGCTTTGGTTAGAGGCTGGGAAAAGGAAACCACTGGCACCATTCTGGATAGGGTGAGGAAAGTTTTGCCCTCACATTTGGCCTCTTTCTTAAATTTCGTTTTTCTGACTTCAATGCAGGATCAGCGGTGGCTTTTACGGGGCTCCTGGGAAGAAGCAAGGGATGCTGAATAATAGCAACAGGTAGGCCGTGCCCGGCACATGGTAGGCGCCGTGCCACTGTGAGCCATGGTTTCAAACGCTGACTGAAGGATCCGTCCCATTGATTGCTGAAATCAGGAAAACAAATTAAATGCTCATTTTGAAAAGGCCTGAAATGGGGTAGATCCAGACTCAGCTCATGGAATTTACCTTTTAAGGGGTAAAAGGGAAGCATTCTCTTTGCTTAATCTAAACTTTTGGAAAGAACTTTTTCTGGACAACTCAGTCAAATCACTCGTAGAAGTTAAAAAAGGAGGGACGCCTGGGAGGCTCAGTCGCTAAGCGTCTGCCTTCGGCTCAGGTCATGGTCCCAGGGTCCTGGGATCGAGCCCCTCGTCGGACTCCCTGCTCTGCGGGAAGCCTGCTTCTCCCTCTCCCACTTCCCCTGCTTGTGTTCCCTCTCTCGCTGTGTCTCTCTCTGTCAAATAAATAAATAAAGTCTTAAAAAAAGAAGTTAAAAAAGGAATACTAGGGACTTAGCAAGGGGCATTTTGGAAAGTACAGGCAGTCCTTAAATCAGTAATATCATAACCCCGTCTCATCTGCAGGGGAGATGTTCCAACACCCCCAGTGGACGCCTGAAACTAGAGATAGGACCGAACCCTATATATACTATGTTTTTCCTATATATACTTACTCATGATAAAGTTTACTTTATAAATTAGGCTCAGTCAGATTAACCATCACTAACAATAAAGTAGGACAATTATAACAATATAATAAAAGTTAGGTGAGTGTGGTCTCTCTCTCTCAAAATATATTATTATACTGGGCTCACTCTTTTTTTTTTAAGAATTTAAGTAATATCTACACCCAATGTGGGGCCTGAACTCATGACCCAGCCGTGAGATGGAGAGTCCCTGGTCCCACTGACTGAGCCAGCCAGGTACCCCTGTCCTCACTCACTCTTCTCGTGATGACGTAAGACGAGGAAATGCCTACGTGAGGAGATGACGTGAGGTGAGCGACGCAGGCACTGGGACGTGCTATTAGGCTACCACTGACCTTCTAACGTTGTGTCAGGAGGAGGTTCATCTGCTTCCAGACCTGAGGGGACATGAGTCACCAAAACTGCATAAAGGAAAACCTCAGGTAAGGAGGAACTACTTTACATTGTGCTCTAGGGATTCACCCAGAAGTTGGCTCTTGAAAGCACAAAATGAATTTCATTTTTTCTCATGGAAACAGCATTACAAACGATGGCACGTTTCCCAGGTTTATCTAAAAAAGCTATTTCACCACTGGATCCATCCAAGCGACTGGACTACCATGCTAAAAGCACTAGAAACCCCTTGAATATTTGTCTACGAGGCAAAACGGCCCTTAATATGGTCCTAATTTACACATTCTTCTATGCATTTATTCATTTAATGGTCATTCATTAAGCTTTATGTGCCACGCACTACACTAGGCACCAGGGAGCCCGAGATTAATATGACAAAGTCCCCTTTTGCATTAAGACAGATGCAAAAGGATCATGGTAACACAACATGCTAAGGACAGTAATACGGCCAGCCACAGCGTACTACGGGGGTGCAGCGGATGGGAGGTGATCTCAGGGTGGGGGTGCGGCACTGAGGGAAGACTTCTCAGAGGGGATGGAGGTGAAGAGAATTCATCTAGAAGGAGCAGGAGCTCACCAGGTGAAGGATGGAAATGTGGACAAAGGTGTTCTCTGACTCTCAAAACACCCTCACATCTCTCTAACTTATCTCTGTGGTACCCCACTCCGTCTTAGACACCCCCACAAAGGCCCCTTGAGCGCCAAATGGCCTGCCTTCCCCCAGTCCCCAAACAAGTGTCCCACGTCCTCGGCTGTTTCAATGTGGAGTCAGAAGAGTAATCTGGTGGAGCTCGGGTGCACGGCCCTGTATGACCACAGTCTCGCCCAGGGGAGCTCAGAGCTGGGGGCACCCCATCACCCATGCAGCTGTGACAACACGGTTGTGGAGACGCCAATGCCCGGGGCCACCCCCGCAGACAGTCTGACCTTACTGCTCTGATGGGGGCCCCGGCACTAGAGTGTTTGGAACTTCCAAAAACTGGTGTGTCCAGGGCTGACGACCCTGGATTCTTCCAGAGATAACTGCATTATTGAATTGATCTGGATTTACTATTATATGCCAAAAGGAGATTACAAAAGCAAAACACCTACTCCGCCCCTCCAAAAATTGGTTTTCACTTCTGAATCCCCCTTAGTGTGCTTCCAATCATATCCTTGTTTTTTATGAATCACAGGATTTATACAATTTTGCTTCTGCTTTCCCCCCAATCATTAATAAAACCATCCCATGTTGTTTATGTTTTAAAATGAAATGATGGGGCTTCTAACCATTATTTCTGTAACCATACCACTGGGATAATTAGGAGCTTTCCAAACTGGGGGAACATGAATGCTATTGCAATAAACACCTTCACACGCAAGACCTCCTTCGCTTGGATGTGTTCATTAGGAAATATCAGGCAGTGTAACCCAGGCGAGGGAAAGTGTTTATGATATGGTTGGGGTGGGGGGAGACTGTGGCCCCCAGGAGAGGAATCCAAGGCAAAGGCTTCATCCAACCTCTTTTCTTCCCCGTCTTTACTCCAGCTTACGCTGCTTTTCACAGCTTATTTCTCCCAGCGGCACTCTGTTTCTCACGTAACTTGAATCATTTCTTTTTCTTCCAACTCTTATGCAGCCACTGGGCAGGCTGGGCTCTGGGCAGCCATGAAGGTCCCCCTGCTGAAGGAGGTCTTCCTTCCTGCTCCCCCACTAAGGCCTGGCTTGTACCAATCTCAGGGCTCTCCTGTCTGGATTCAGCCTGATTTGGGGGCAGGATTGTAGAGTTTTTCCATCCATTCATCGCTGCCCCTTTAGGACAGGCACAAGATACTTGTGGAATTTCCTGACATCTTCAAAATATGCTGGAAGTAGCTTTCTGTAAAGGGCATTAGTCAGGCCATGTTTGTTTGCTGATTCCAGCCTACCCTCTTGCTTGTTCAGAGGATAGAACTCTAATTTCACATTCTTAAGTCAGAAAAAACTGAATTCAATTACTTTCCTGAGCTTCAAAGAAAGAGAAAGTTTGTCTCATCCAAGTAAGTAGTGTGTGTATGTGTGTGGTCTGTGTGTGTCCTCCTTAACCCGGGAAGACGGCATCCTATACCACTGTAAGCAGGGCTTGCCTTACATACAAGCGAAGAAGGACTTACCTATGGTTTGTGAGCCAAGAGGAATCCCTGGGCCCAAGGTAGCCCTCCATCTCCCTCCCATCCCCATCACCATCAAGGGTCTCCCTAGTGCTTGTGCTGTTGATACGCCAATATTCATGGTCAGGCCCTAATGGAAGTCTTTGGTCTTCCCCTGTATCTGATGAAGCTAGGTGGGAAGTAGGTGAGTTCCCCGGGCCAGAGTAGATAGTGATGGGATGAAAGCAAGCACTGGGAGGCAACTTGGAGTTCAGCTAAGGCCAGGATTCGTGAACAGGACTGTAGATCCCAATTCCCAGGTAAGCTTCTTAGAAGCCAATTCCCGGAGTTCTACCCCAGACCGGCTAGGACAGGGGTCAGTATGTCTGTACTGGGAGCAGCACCTCGGAGTCACAGACCTGGGTTTGAGCCTCAGTGACCCAGGGCAAGTTTCTTCCCCTCTCTGTGCCTCATTTTCCACTCTAGAAAATAGGGTAAGCCTCCTTACTCTTGTAGGCTTGGAGTGACGATCACATATGGGGTAAATGAGATGACCTAAATCCAGGCACCGAGCCTGACATACCTCCGTTTTGCAGATGAGGAAACCAAGCTCCAGAAAGGCTAAAGGACTGATCTAAGCTATCTTCTGGCGGCTCCAGGCCTCCTCCCCACTACTGATGGAGGAAGGCGAAGAGAGGAGGAGAAAGGGTTTCCAGTAGGCAATGCTGTGTGGGCCAAGGGGGAGCTGGCTGCTGAAGCATCGGGAGGTCACAGGCTCTGGACTGCAAAAGCAGAAAGGGGAGCAAAGGCAGCCAGAGGGAAGGGAAGAGGACTATCCCTCATTCACAACAGGCCTAACCAGCTTACCTAGATGGGGGAGGAGGGGTGCGGTGCTGGATCCCACATGGGAAGGAAAACCACAGCCCATAGCCAGGTGAATTTTAAAAAGCATCCCCTTCTCTTCCCTTACTTTCCCCTCCTCCCATTCACCTAGAGCTATGCAAATAAATAAGGAAAACAAAGTCCTGCCCTGAAGGAGCTCACACTGTAGTGGGTAATAGACAGTAAACAAACACACCCCTTAACATTCTATCATCATATGTCCTGGTGGTAATTTGCTTTAAAAGTACTTCAGTACAAAGAGGAGTTAAGTTGTTCTATACTCTAGAATTTAAAACATGTAAACCAGGAATCAAGAGGCCAGAGATAGATATTTAGGGCTTTACACATCATTTTAGAAATCTGCATGAGAAAGTTTGTTAATGCACGCAGAGACAATGTTTCATTGGTGATAGGAGTGGTTGGTATGTAGTTGACTGGAAAGAATGTTCTGCCCTTAGCACCATGGATGAGCAAGCATCCTCCAAGCCCAGTAGCCTCAAACTGGTGGAATGGTACCCTTGGCTCAGACTCCAGATTCTAGAGCCCACTGGTCCTGCACCCTAACACTTAAAGGCCTGACCAGACCCAGGGCTGATGGTCCTGCTGTTGGCATGTCATCATGGTCCCATAGCCCTTTCCTGTAAGGACTTGTTCAGCAGAGAGATGGACTTCCCTGGAGTCAAGAACAGGCTGTAAGACCGCTTCTGTGCCCGTTTGCACGTTCGGAAGGATTTGCCACCATTGTAATAGAGGCGGGGGGTGAAGGACACGTCTACTTCCTACCCCCTCACACTCCTCTTCTCACTGCCAGAGACGAAAAGGGTCTGACATTGCCTGAATGGCCAAAATGACTCAGGTCACATACATATATAATACAATGACAAGGTCTATAAAGATAGAAATGATAGAAAAAAATACTTCATGTCAAGATTGTAAAAAAAAATTAAGTGAGGTCTTTATCTTCAAAACCACGGATGCAGCATGCCGTCATTTTGTCTCTCAAACGAATAAGGCACAGTTTCGCTGAGTGGTCTCGCTGAGGTCACACAGCTGGTCAGTAGAAGATCCAGGCTAGAAGACCTTCAGGATAGAGCATGGGGAGGGGCTTCGGGTGGCTAATTCTGGGCAGATGCTTTGGGTTAGCTCATGGAAGAAAAGGATCTTCCCATGGCGCTGGGTGAAGCAGTGGGTGCCCAGGTCGAGCAGGGACTAGCAGGTGGGAACAATCACAGGCTGCCTTTCAAATGCTTTCTGAGGCCATGTCTGAAACTGTGTATGTGTAAGGGGGAAGAAGAGAGGGGGGGTCGGTGGCCAGAGAAAGGCAGGAGTACATTGCTGGACGAGTACCCGGGGTACAGGCCTGCTGGCTCGGGGACAGCTTGGGTTTCACCATTTACAAGGTGGGAGCTCCTCGCCCTGAGCTCCATGGAGAAGGGGTCAAAGTGGCCACTGGGCCATAAGGACACAGGAAGTGTCTCGCAGTGGAGCTCGGTCACCCCCACAGGGTGGCAGCAGGAAGTCACTGGCTGGACACAGAATGACAGGAAGGCAGAACTGAGAACCCAAATGACCCGGTGCATGAGTCTCTTACGTCAGGTGGCTATGTTTAGGATTTTCAGGTGGTCTAAAACCTTGACCTAAGGAGGAGAGGAAAGGAAGGGAGCTAAAGGATGGGGTTAACGAATACTAGGTAAATCCAGATCAACCTATCATTACATATTGTTTCCTCTTTGAAGATTCAAAGAGATGAGGGAAAAGTTATGATTTTTCTCATAGTTAGAATACAGGGGATAGAGTCTAACCAGCCCTGACTGAACCCAATAAATGGATTGTCTCTTGTGTTGGCATCTCGCAGTCCAAGGAGGACTGAGACAGTTTAGATGGTGGCAGCAGCTGGGTGTGGAGAAATGATGGAAAAAGGAAACTCCCCTGGACCAATGTGTTCCATGGGTGGGGCCCCCTGTTAGATTTCTGGCAAGCTGGGAAAATCTGTTCTATCTCTGGCACAGTGCTGCAGTCATATTTCTCATCTACTAGAATAATCTCATATCTTATCAGTTGCCCTTTGTTTACATTACAGATAATAGGTTCCCTGCTTATTTTTGACACAAGACAGGGGCTGATGTGTGTAGGGATGATTAGAAACTGTCAAAATACTATACAATGACTTGTATATTCAATAATGCTCACACTTCAAAGATCTATTGTTTCGCTCTGCTCTCCATTTCTTCCCTTACAATGCTTCTCAAAGCTGTCCTGACTTCCCAGCCTCACGGACACATACTCAACTTTGTTTGCTTTTTCCATCAGCCCCAGGTCCCAGCACGAATCCCTACTACTCTCTCCTTCAAGGCCACACCTCAGAATTCGGAGTCAGAGGAAGAAGCATCCTGCGTGGACCACTGAGTCCCAATCACTGTGGTCCTCAGGGACACTGGGAACCTGGCCTCCACGAGGATCCCCAGCTGTCAGTGCAGAGTTGGGATGAAGAGGGAGGATCAAATGGAGGTGGTCGGCTAGGGTGAGAGCTGGGTGAGCGTTTTTGGTTCTCTACTCTCCTGGCCTGAGTTTCTGGATTTCTACTATTACATGCTGCGCTGACTCTGGATCTTCTTACCTTGATGGATTTACCCCGACTCGACCCTTTACCTTTTCAGATACATCATTCTTCTGTAGGCCTCTGTTTTGTTTCCTTTGCCTTCAACTACCTGCCAGGCCACTCTAACCCTACTGCCTGGTCTCCACATATTGTCACCAGCCCGGGTGCCAGGAGAGTGATGTCATAAGAGTACAGAAGAACAAAGGGATGGCTGCTTGTCTTCAGACATGCATGTGTGTACACTCGTTGACTGTCCCTAAGGTCCTCCTGTCTCTACACATGGGGCCATTTCTCTCCCACCTGCGGATTCAACCCTGTCTGGGGTGCAGAAGTCAACTAAACCTCAAGGTAGGTCAACCCTGATCCTGCCTCAGGATCAACTGTTGCATGATTGGGAGTCTGGCCACTGGGATTTTGCCATGATACTAGTGAGCAGGCCCTTATCTTTACCGTCATGCCGGTAACTTAGTTGCTGCCATAACCCCAATTCAAATCATCAATTCCCATCATCTGTTTGGTCCACCAGCAGCATCTATCACAGCTGATCAATCCCTCTTCCTGAACTACTTTCTTCACGTGGTTCCTAGGACCTAACTCATGCCTTTTCTCTTTACCTCACTCCTAGTTCCTTCTCAGTCTTCCTTCCTCACTTCTCCTCATCAGCTGGACCTCTGAATTCTCCCGTGTCTCCAGACTAAGTCCTCAGAACTCCCCTCTTCTCTACCTACATGTTGTCCTTTGATGGCGTCATCTGACATCAGGACTTTAAATTTCTTCTCTATACTGAAAGGGCTCAAATTTTTACCTCCCACCCAGGCCTCTTCCCTGAACTCTGGTCTCATACATGCAACTGCCTAGTTGACATTTCCATCTGGATATTTCATAGCATCTCAGACTTAACAGGAAAAAACTGAGCTCCTGATGCTTCCTCCCTAACTTCCCCCTGACACAATCTTCCCTATATCAGCCAAGGTAGCCCCAGCCTTTCAGTGGCTCTAGTCAAAAACCCTAAAGTCATTCTGAGTATCCGCCCCGCGCCCCGCCACCGCCTACCCCCCATACCTCACATCCAATCTTTCAGCAATGTCCGTTGGTCTTCCACATATTTGCAGAATTGAACCAATTCTTACCACATCCACTGGCACTCCTGTCTCTTGCCACAACGGTTGCAATGTACTCCTCATTGTTCTCCCTGATTCCACCTCAGACCCTCTGTAGTATATTTTAAACACAAAAGCCAGTTCTCCTTTTAAACATACATGAGATCATGTCGCTACTTGGCCCCGAACCCTCCAATGGATTTTCATGAAGATCGAAGTCCTTCGTGTCTACTCTGCCCTATTGCCTCTTACCGTCCACCTTGCTTATGCTGCTCCAGAGTGACAAGCTTCTTTGCCCCTCCTCCCACTGGCCTCCAAAACTTACAGCTTAGGACCTTCGCACTCACTGCTGCCCCTGCTGTGACTGTTCTCTTCCCAAGTATCTTCCGGCATCTTTGCTCAAATGTCACCTTTTATAGTTGCATGTTCTTAGACCATCCTGTTAACAATTGTAAGTTCCAGTGTCCAACAGAGGCTGAGTGGGGACTCCAGGGCTCTCTGTGCCCATATGTAGCTTTATTTTTCTCTATAGCACTAAGGACCATTTGATATAACTACTTTACTTATCTAATTGTTTATTGGCTGTCTTTTCCAAGTAGGACATAAGCTCCATCAAGCCAGGGTTTTCTGCCTGTTTTGTTCACTGCTGTACCTCAAGAACGAGAGTAATTGCTGCCACATGATACATGTTCCAAAATCATCCAGAATTTAATGACTTAGTGAAGGAGCACTCTATCCCCCGCTCAGGTGTCTTTCTGGCATCCAAACCTAATAATCCAAATGCCTATCAGACATCATGTTGACATGAAAACCCAACACATCCACAATGGCAGCTCATTATCTTCCCGACCCCAGTCCAAACCTGTTCTCTCTCCCTCCTGTGTCCCAGTCTCAAAATGCCCAACACCATCCACTCAACTCTACAAGCAGAAACTGGAATCATCTTTGATGACCTCTTTCCTCACCCTACCATCTAACTTACCATGAAGTTTTGTTTATTGTATCTCTAAATATCAGTGAACATGTTGAATGTTGATTTAGCTCCTTTCCCACCCACATTTTTCTGGTTCACATCACTATTTTCAGCATCCTAACCAGTCCTCCTGCCTCTTTTCTGGCCACCAGAGTAAACTTCTAGCCCTTCTCTGAGCTTGTCCCTCTTCTTCCTAAAATACTTCAAGGGCTCCCCATTGCCCATAGGATGATGCAATTTACAAGATCATTCCTGATTTGTTCCTTGCTTACCTCTGTTAACTCTAGCCTCCAGAAATTTTCAGATAGTATTTCATATGTCATCTGAGATGTTCTTTCTCCATCTCTTTGCTCAGCTATCACCTACTGTTTTTCAGGTCTCAGCTCAGATGGCACTTCTTTCAAGAAGCCCTCTTCTCTGCTTTCACAACACCATGTACTTCCCTCACAATGACCCTGACACCTCACTCTATTATCTGATGTTCACTTGTCCACAAACTCTGTGAGAGTAATGACCACAAATGGCTTATTCATGGTTGTATCACAGGCACTCAAAAAAAAAAAAAAAAAAGGCTGAATGAATAAGTAAACAATATTAAAATTCATATGGAGATGGAGTAGTCATACTTTCATGAGCATTCCCACTAACTACAGCTAAAAATACTGGATATTAAAAAGCAAACATAAGAAGACTCTGAAAGACAGAAAAAAGGCAGAGATGCCAGGGACCGTAGGTGAATTCCCTGCATTTTCTTTTGCTCCACTGATCTCAGACAAATCTGAGTTTAGGAGTGGTGAGTTCCCTGCATTTTCTTTTGCTCCATTGATCTCAGTCTCGGAACTGAAGAAGATGGCAATGTGGAAATACCATCAGCAACAGATTATTTAAAAAGCCCCAACAAACCCTGTTCTCTCTAGCCAGAGGACCAGGGTAGGGGCAGCCTAGAAAGACAAAAAATGTTTAGACAATAATCTTTCTCCTCCAAATGAACACCAAAAAAATTATAGCCCAAATGCCAGCCATACCAGCAAAAGCCTAGGAGAGAGCCTAGACTTCCACCCTCACAAAACTGTGATGTGGTGACTCCATATCACCACCGAAGTGGTATCAGGGAAGGCTAAGTAGGGAGTTTCATCCTTGCTGGCCAGTGATGAGCTCCTTCCCTTCTCCCTTCTTTCCGTCCATAGTATCATGATCGTGAGGGGAGCCTGGACTCCCACTGCTGGCCAACATGAATGAAGATATCACCTGCTCTTGTGTGTCAACAGAGGCTGAGTGGGGACACTGGATATCTACCTCCACCAGGCAATAATTAGGCACTGTACCCTTTTCTCCCCACAGGGAGGTGTCCAGAAACTAAAGGTTTACAAGAGATTTAAAATCTCATACCGGGGGCGCCTGAGTGGCTCAGTCGGTTAAGCGTCTGCCTTCGGCTCAGGTCATGATCCCGGGGTCCTGGGATCGAGTCCCGCATCGGGCTCCTTGCTCCGCGGGAAGCCTGCTTCTCCCTCTCCCACTCCCCCTGCTTGTGTTCCCTCTCTGACTGTGTCTCTCTCTGTCAAAAAAATAAATAAAATCTTTAAAAAAAATAAAATAAAAAAAATAAAATAAAATCTCATACCGTATTGCATGGAGCACTGGGTGTTATAAGCAAGCAATGAATCATGGAACACTACATCAAAAACTAATGATATACTGTATGGTGACTAACATAACATAATAAAAAAAAATAAAGTCTCATATCATAATAGGAAAATGACTTTTCAATTGAATATCACTCATCCTAAGAACAACTGGGAAGATCTCAAACAGACTGAGAAAAAACAATTAAGAGATGCCAACCTAGAGATGACAGAGATGTTAGTATTTTCAGGCAGTCATGATAATAATGCTTCAGTGAGCAATCATGAACACACTTGAAACACATAAAATATAGAAAACATCTAGAAAAAATAGAAAAAAAAAAAAAAAGCTTAGCGATTAGGCTCAACAGCAGAATGCAGGAGTCAGTGGAAAGAATCAGGGAACTGGAAGAGAACAATAGAAATTTTCCAATAAGAAAAACAGAGCAAAGAGATTGAAAACAAATTCACCGAACATCAAGGACCTTTGGGACTATCACAAAAGATTTAATACTCATGTCACTGGAGTTCAGGCAGAAGAAGAGAAAAAATATTCAAATATATAATGGCTGAAAGTCTTACAAATTTGTCAAGAGACACAAATCTACAGATTCAAGATGCTGAGTAAACCTCAAACATAATAACCCAAAGAAATCCACACCAAGACCAAGAAAAAATCTTGAAAGCAGCCAAAGGAAACACCCCCTCATCTATAGGGGAAAACACTGAGATTGCTAGACTCCCCCCTCTCTACCTGTTGTACATGTTTTCAGAATTCCCCTAACAGCTTCTGAGCAGCAATGCCACCCTCATCCGCTCCAGGGAACACTGGGTTGTATCAGTCTTTAAAATCTTAGCCTTTCTGCATAATAACAGAAAACTTCATAGCATCTCCACTTTAATTTGAAGGGCTCCTAGATAGCTTCTTGATGGGGGCTGGTCTCTGGAAATAACCAACCATGTGAAGAGAGAGTTGAAACTTTCAGCCTCCCACCTCACCCCTGACTTCTAGGGAGGGGAGAGGTGCTGGAGATTAAATTCAGTCACCAATGCCCAAGGATTTAATCAATCATGCCTACATAATGAAACCTCTATAAATCAAGAGAGCTTCCAGACTGGTGAATGCATTCACCTGTAAGGACGGTGGTAGTGTACCCTAACTAACTCCATGGGAACATGGAGGCTCAGGCACTTCGGACTCCTCTGTAGCTCACCCTAGGTACTTCTTTATCTAGTCCATTATCAAACCTGTTCAGGGCTGTGGAAATTCACAAATCTGTAGTTGGCTGGGCAGAAGTGTCCGTTGCCTGGGCACCCCATTTGTAGCGCGCACCTGAAATGGGGCGGTTTTGTGGAACTGAGCCCTTTAACTTGTAGGATCTGATACCAACCCCGCGTAGTGTCAGAATTGGAGAACTGGTTGGTGTTGGAAAAGACACCATATATTTTGTGTGAGAGAGTATCAAAGAATATACTAAAAAGTTTCCCTAAGCTTCTATTCCAAAAAATGGGTTCCCTCACATCTCCGTAAACAAATTGGATCTTATAAGGACTCCACTAAAATGTGTTTGTGAGGGTCCTTCTACCCCCTTTTGTGCCCCTCAAATTATCATGTGCCATAACTGTCCGTGATCTAACCTGGGAGAAAAGCTGAAATGTCATCAGGCAATCATTATGTTATGCTTTCCTTTGATGCTGAGATTTTGAGGATTGAAGAATTATAGTGACATTGACACAGTGGAAAGGTGTGGTCTAAGCAATACATGTGGTCTCTGTCCTGGTTCCTAGCTCCTAAAACCTGAGTGAGAGGCACGCCTTCAGTTATTCATAAGGCACCCCTCTCATGGTGCCTACAGCTCTCCCAGACGTCACCTCCCTCCCTGTTTTCTCTCGCACAGCCACGTCTCCTACTAAAATCTGCGCCCACATTTAGTTCCGTCCTGTTCTCTGCTTCTCAGAGGACCCGAGCAAACACAAACAGCAATTACTGTTTTTACCAACAAAATCTGTTGAATTATAGCAGGTCCATGTTTCTCATCGGAGGAACCTGCCCAAATCATTGTTTCTTGCTTTTTGTTTTTTAAGCCAGATTTTGCCATAGAAGAATATTCATCCTTCCATCCCTTACAGTAGAGGGATAAGCAGCTGATTCATCTAAAATAGTATCAAACTCTTACACGTGTAACATAAAGGTACCCGGCTATGCCATAGTGTTGCTTTAACATTAAGGTGTTTATTTTAAATGAATAGTTTAATCCACATCTGGGCCCAGTTTGCAGGAAGAGAGGTTGATAAAAGAATGCTCAGTGGATACTGCAGAGTCTTAATCTTTTTTTTCTTTCTTTCTTCTTCTCTTTTTTTTTTTTTTTGGCAGCACCCTCATCCCAAGGCCCATGGCATCCACCTCAGGATCTCACTCACAGCAGAGAATTAATGTTTGTTGAATGAATGAAGGAGATGCTGAATGTGGAGTATATGGTTCCTTTCAGAGCCTAAATATTCAATAGGAGGTTACTGAGGGTCTAGTAGAACACTGGATAAGGACAGATCCATAAGAGTTTGAGATGTTCTGCAGGAGATGGGTATATAGTTCCTATAATGTTCCTATACGGTCAGTAATGTTGAAAATTCTTACCCCAAATGCCTCTGCATAATCCTAGGAAAATCCCTCCTCCATTTCAAAGTTCAGAAGATACTGACCCCATCCCTCAGCAGAGAAGGCTCCCATGGTGACAAAGTATACACAAAATAAAAGAAGGAAAAGGCCATTTGTCTTTGCTCATGTCAAATGGGAAAACAGGGCTTCTATTCTTTTAATTATTCAGCTGCTACAGCTCGACCCCAAAAGTCTATCTTTTAGTCCTTTCTCTCATATAAGATGCTTTTTACCTTCATGTTGAGACTGATGCATAACTTTCTTCTAATAGGAATCTTTGTTGTTGTTGTTGTAACTGGAAATATCTTGGGCTTTCCTCCAACAGACCAGGAAGGTCAAGAGATATGGTCTAGAGACTTCTCTGTGGTTGCTTAATACAAAGCTCATGCAGACACTTGAAAAGGAAGGTGAGAGTCCTCTCAGGACTGATTAGCAGCTGAAAATGTGGTCCAAGAGAGGCTATTAAATCCTACTCCTCACAACTGCGTTACAGGTTGCTCATATTGTCAGCCAACAAACTAAGTCATGGACACAATTAAATCCCTTCACTAGTTTCACTGCCTGATTACTTATTCCTGCTAGCAACTATATTCCCTGACATTTTCTTTTTAAAAGGTATGAGTGAAAACTACAACCTCATAAACCAGGTATTTTTTTTTGGATTTTCACTTCCTTTGGGAAATGACAGTTTGGCTTATTTTTCTATGACCTCTCTGTGGCCCCAAGAAGCCCAGAGTGCCTCTTCCCAGAGGCCCATTTCAACATACCTGCGGTCTGTGGGGTACAGTTCCACAGTGATCACATCCAGAGAGTTCCAGGCCGAGATGGTCAATCCATTATACAGACACAGCACGCCTACCATCATGGACTCACTGCTGCCCAACCAGAGGAAGAAACAGCTGATCCCCGAAAGCACCATCGAGCCACCTGCCAAAGAAGCCAACAAAAGGCTGCCACGTTTCCCGCCATCTTAGCAGAGAATGATCCTCGGGTCTTCGACATCTCTCAGCAAAACTGAATCCCAAGGGGAGGCCGTGGCCTGGACTCCAAAACCTCAGTGGTACAGGTAACCTCACCTGTAAAAAGGTTTGCCTCCCCAACTGCCTTCTGAACACAGCAAGCAGGAAATGCACATCGTCAATTACTCAGCTACTTAAGCGGAAAAATATACATTAGTCACATATAATTAGTTCTTCAGTCGGTTAACTCATGGAAGCACCTCAAATGAAATGTAATCAGACATAATTTTCACTGAAATTTAGTCCTAATGAAAGGTCTTAAGGGATTTCTCCTCATCTCTGTGGGATGCAAATCCCTAAGGGGGCAGGGAATATAGTGGGAACCGGCTCCCTGGAGATGGCAAGCGCAGCTCTTTTATTTTACATGAAACCAAGTACATACCTAGCATCGTTAAGCGCCCAATTCTGTCCATCAGGAGAGCAGACACGATGTTCCCTGGCAACACGGCCAATGTCCCCAGGAAGTTGACAAAATAAATCCAGTAGGCACTATAGTCATCATCAAAGGTAATCTGGCATCCCGTCTTGTTGCGAAAAAATGAGCAGTTTTGAAATTCGCTATCAGTGAATTTATATGGCTCAAAATCTGTGAACACAAAGACAATTCATCAAGCTCTCTATAGTTGTGCACCAGTCTAAGAAAGCCAGTCAAGACTTCAGAAAAGAAACGTGGTGCTTCAGGGCCTGGCCAAAGCACAGGGGCTAGTCTAGAACCTCACATTACAAGTTGAATAAAAGAATACATTAAAGAGTCCCGTTATCCTCTGATGTTTTTATGGTTGGCCATCGCTAATTACATTACTTGCTTCCTTCTTTATAATGTTACTTTGTTCTAATTATCATGTTACATAAGTACCATCATTATAGTACTAATAGCTTTCATACCACAATTACAAAAACAATTTGTTTCAAAATGTGGATGAATCAGCCTTGTCACTGCTATTTTATGGGACTTGGAGGCAAAGAGAAGGAACAGGACTTTCCTTGGGCCCACTGAGGCTGAATGTAGAAGTTGGGGTCAAAGTGGAGGAAGGCACAAAGGAGTAAGAGTTGCCCTTAGTGGACGGTCACTAGCTGGCAACAAGGTAGGGCCATACTCCTGCCAGTGCTGGGCTGTTATTTTGGACTCAGAGGACAGACACACCAGAGTGTAGGGGTGGGAAAGCAACGACTCTGCAATCAGATAAAACTGTTAGCTGTTACCAGGTCTAAGAATGTGGCCAAATTGCTTAATTTTCCCAAGTCTCCACTATTATCTCACCAAATGAGATAACGTCTAATGACGGAGAGTAGGAACCAGCATATAGTAGGTGCTCAATCAGTTTCCCCCTGCCCCTCTTTTCCCCTGGGGAGTTTTCCAAACTCCATTACCAGGATTGCACCAAAAAACTATCTGATTAAACACAGCCATGCGTTGTCCATCTCTGTTCGCTGCAGTTCAGGCATGATCACTTAAGTGGACATCAAATTTTGAAGCCAGGATTATAAACAAACAAACAAACAAACAAACAAACAAACTACAGGGTGATTCTTTTCTTCAAACATTACTCAAAGGAGGGGCGCCTGGGTGGCTCAGTCGGTTAAACGTCTGCCTTTGGTTCAGGTCATGATCCCAGGGTCCTGAGATTGAGCCCAGTGTCAGGGTCCCTGCTCAGCGGGGAGTCTGCTTCTCCCTCTGCCCCTCCACCCACCTGTGCTCTCCTTCTCTCTCAAGGAAATAAATAAAATCCCTTTAAAAAATTACTCAAAGGATTTTTTTTTTTTAGAGAGAGAGAGAAATTGTGCACACACATGAGCAGGGGGGTGGGGGTGGGGCAGAGGGAGAGAGAGAGAGAGAATCTTAAGCAGGTTCCATGCTCAGTGTGGAGTCTGACACTGGGCTCAATCTCATGACCCTGGTATCACGATCTAAGCTGATATCAAGAGCCAGACGCTCAACCGACTGAGCCACCCAGGCGCCTCAGGATTTTTTTATTTTAACTTGGAACTTCAGCAAGTCCCATTTGCATTAAATCTGACAGAGACAAATAATAAAAGCTTAACTATGATCCAGTCTGATTAAGGAAATCCATTCCTTTACACTTCAATTTCTACTTTCCCCGAGCGCCTCTGCCCACACTATCACAGGGGTATCACGTTTCTGCCAAGAACTGGGCCATTTAAAGGGGCCCCAGGCACAGCTAAGTAGCACACCTACCTGTGTTGTCAAAAACAGTGTCAATAAATGTGCAGTTCTTGAAGTAGGTGTTGACTGAAGTCACATCCTCAAAGAGGCAGGCCTTAAAAAGTGAATCTTTGAAAGTTACAGATTTGAACTTCATCCCTAGAAATCTGCCCAAAAAACACACAGAAAAATTCTTATCAATGACTGTGTCCATCAGGGTTCAAAGTGAAGTCAAACAGGTTTAGAAATCTGATGCCCCACATGGACTCTCCATAAAGACATTAGTCTCTGGATCTTCTAGGCTCTTAGCTTCCCCTCTTCCTCATGCAGCCTGTCCTTTGGCTATCTCCTGGCTCACCGATATTATTTTCCAGCAGAAGAGCTGGCATTCAAGATAACTTCATTTAGCTTTGCAATGTTGGTGAAAGACTTTGTGGAGTATGCTATTGAAGGTGGAGAGTTTGGAGATTAACTGTGGCTACCGATTCCTTATTTTTAATCCTATCCTCTTGCTCTTGATCATATGCCTTTATTTGAAAATTCTCTATTTGAGGTTAATGGCTCTAACTTAGGAATGTGCTCCCATGCTCACTTTTAATGGAAGTCTGTTTCCTAAGCTAAAAATTCAAGGCTTCTTCATTCTCCTATAGGGATTTCTGATTATTCTGAAGAGACACCATGAGAATTCTGCTTCATTTATATGAGGAATGATGAACTCAGGGCTCATAGAAAGAAAAACTCACAGGTCATTCTCATTTCCATGAATATTTTTCTTCTCAAAGCCAACAGGTATTGCTTGAACCAGGGAGAGTGATGAGAGAGTTTTGCTCTTTTGAAAGTGTAGAATGATGAAACCTGCTCAGATACCTTTTTGGGTGCTGCGGGGCGGGTGGGGGGGGAATTCTAGATGGTGAAGATGATAATAGTCGTGATGATCCTAACATCTTAAAAGAGTCTACGACTCAGATCTGTCTGTGTTGATAAGGACTCCCAGAAGACAGGGATCAATAGTCATACTGTGTCTCGGTAAGTTATTAAGAGACCATGAATGTATACTTAGCCAGTCACTGAGATGAAAATGCTTGTTCAGCTGGGGAATAAGTTATTACACCAAATACCACTCGGGGCAGAAAGGGTCTGAGCCTCCCAGGCAAGCAAGCTGACTGACTTAAAAGCTATATACTCTTTAGTACTTTCAAAATTGTTCTCACCTTAATGCCTGATTGTATTCGTCAGCTCAAGGCGCACTGTGGCCTAACACACCACCATCTTAAAAAGTAATCTTATTTCAACCTCTACTCCAAGGGTCCAGAGTAAAACCATCTAAACCATAAACTTATCCACTAAAGAAGGATAATTAATGGAACTTTTTTTTTTTGAGAGAGAGAGAGAGTGAGCAGGGAAGGGGCAGAAGGAGAGGGAGAAAGAATCCTAAACTAGCTCCACACTGAGTGCGGAGAATGATGTGGGACTTGATCTCACGACCCTGAGATCATGACCTGAGCCAAAATCAAGAGTCGGATGCTTAACCTACTGAGCTACCCAGGTGCCCCAATAATGGCACATTTTAAGAATATTAGCAATTTTCTGAAACAGAACTGAATTTCGAAAGGGAAAACCATTTTAGGTTTTTTATGAATAGATAATATGTACACAGAGTACACAGGGTACAAAACTGAAAACATTGAAAAAGGATAAAGTAAGTCTTTTCCCAGCCATCCTCAATTCTCCCAGTTCTTTTGCCCAGAGATGGCCAGTGTGGCCAGTTTCTCGTGTGCTCTTGAGGAGCATTCTATTTATGGAGTGCTAGCAAGTGAGACACACTATTCTACACCTTTTGCTTTGCTTCATGATAGTCTACCCTGGAGGCTATTCCAGATCAGTACCACAGCATTGAAAAGTGGTGCCATTTTATGATACTGAATAGGAAAGCTCTTTGTAAAAAAAAGAGTTAGCTAGTGGCATTTCCCATTTCCCTGAAAGACAAACAAAAAATCAATAAAAATTCTATCACCTTCTAAAATAAATAGATATATTTTACAGGGATTTTAATACTATTAAAATGGCTAATCCTTACATTGCTAATGTAAAAAATTTCCTAGTGGTGACTGAAGAATCGGTTTAGAACTTTAATAAGCATCATTTAAAATATGTCAGAGACACAAACATATCAGACATTTCTAATGGAGCAACAATACTTTTAAAAATAAATGAAGTAAAATTTTACCCTGCCATTACCGAGCACGGGACTCTAAGGTTTCCGTGGAAAAACAAGCACAGACTCTGGTTGGTATTTTATGTGGGAGGGTGAAGGTGATCCTACATGGCTTGCATAAGGATTAGGCCCCTCGTGGAACTGCCAATTTAAACAATTCTCTCCTACTTCATAATTCTCCCTTTCATTATAGAAACCATAAGCATCCTACAGAATTCTTTTTCATCCTTCCAAAGTGGTTTTGCCCTGCAGAACTTTGTTCAGTTTTTAAAAAATTTTTACTTTTACCATTTCTGCCTTTGGGACAATTTCCTAAGAATGATGTGAACCATCAGGAGCTCACATCAGCCATTATTTGTTCAGAAAACAACTGACAGATAGAAACAAATGGCCTTGTCTATCCCTTTCCCTCCCTGAAAGAATGCACTGGAACCACTTCCTGAGCCAGTTCTCTCTCCTTATCAAGATGCATTCCAGATTCCATCTTCAAAAACGTCCTTTGCTAATTTATTCCGTATTTTCGAAGCCCTGAACTTTGGGGAATCATTCCTGTTCTCTAAGGGAAAGTCTTCCTGATACAATGTAGCGCCACTTCTTGATTCAGCCACCTGGAGAAGGAAGGGCTTCTGAAAAGTGGTTCCCTTTTTCAGGGGTGGGAGACAGGCATCAAGTTACACTTCAGGTTTCTTCTCTGAATTAAGTAACACCATCACCCATCTTATTTCCTCATACTCCTCACTCTTCTATTCCATGACTTATTTCTGTGGCTTTCCAGCGTCTCTCTGAATTTTCTCTTCATACCAGTTAATTCCGCTACTTCACAAATGTGAAGCAGCGTTTTCAGAAGCAGTTTTAAGCGAAGGACTGATACACATACACCTTTTTTTTTAAAGCTCATTTGGACATGTTCAAATTCAGTTTGAAAATGACTAGCGTACAAACTAAAATAACAAAAAACCAAAAATAAGCAAACAACAGTGCATGCTTCCATGCAGCGGAGGCTCAGAAGAAAGACATTTTTCAGAACAGACAGCAAATTAAGTTATTTCAAAGTTTCTGGACCTGCCATTGTCGTATTCCGCTCCCGTGTGCAACTGATTTGCCATTGTAAAGTTAACACTGAAATTTGAAAATTTCTCTCTCTCGATCTTTTCAATGGGCAACATGTTCACCTGCAGATGTTTAATGACATCAGGGAACCACACAGATAATCCATAGTACCTGCAAAGACAAAGACATGGGAGTATGTACAGGTGCTGGCACACCCGGTGGTAGTGACCCCCCCCCATTTTCAGAGAGGCAGGGGTTCCTGGAGAAGCACTGATCTGCTCTCTGCAACACAAGGAATCATCCAGCAGTCATCTGTACTGTCCCCTCCCTGCCATGCATCAGTCTGCAAAAATCACGCTGGAGAGACTGCCTGGGAAGCCCCAGGGATAGGGGTCCTGCACTCTGCCTTTGGGCAGGGACCTGCAACCTACACCAACACAGGGCTCCCTGACCCTGATGTTCTTCTCATCACCCCAGGCCTCACTGAGGAACCCCATCTCCTAGTCTGGTGGTACAAACTCCTGGGCTCCCAAAACTCTTGAGTACTGTTAAAGAATGACCTCTTTACTAATGGGGACTATTTCTTGGTGCCTACATTACTGTGATACTATTAGCCCGAGGGCAGAGACCCATTTCTCAAATGGTTCAAGGCTGGGAAAAGGGTCATTCGGGTTATTATCTGAAAATCCAGGTTATTCCCACGTTCTGCCGTACTCTCTTACGTAGGACTCTAGCAGGGGGCAGCTCAGCCATTCTGCTGTGCTCTTTAGTACAGCATTCTCTAACCACAGGTGGCTACTGAGCACTTGCTGGGTTATAGGGTAGCTCTATTTCTAACTTTCTGAGGACCCTCCACACTGTTTTCCAGAGTGGCTGCACCAGCTTGCATCCCCACCAACAGTACATCCTCCCCAACACCTGTTGTCTCTTATGCTGATTTCAGCCATTCTGACAGGTGTAAGGTGATATCTCATTACAGTTTTGATTTTTATGTCCCTCATGATCAGTGATGGTACATTTCATGTGTCTGTGGGCCATTCGTAGGTCTTTGGAAAAATACCTATGATCCAGCAACTGGGTATTTACCCAGAGAATACAAAAATACGAATTTAAAGGGATACATGCACCCTGATGTTTATAGCGGCATTATCTACAATAGCCAAATTATGGAAACAGCCGAAATGCCCATTGACTAATGAAGGGATAAAGAAGATGTGGGTGTATGTGTGTTTACATACATGTACATATAAATGGAATATTACTTGGCTGTAAAAATGAATGACATCTTGCCATTTGCAACAATGTGGATAGAGCTAGAGAGTATTATCCTAAGTGAAATAAGCCAGAGAAAGATAAATACCATATGATTTCACTTATATGTGGAATTTAAGAAACAAAATAAACAAGCAAAGGGGAAAAAAAAGAGAGAGAGGAAAACCAAGAAAGAGACTCTTAATTACAGAGAACTGATGGTTACCAGATGGGAGGTGTGTGTGTGTGTGGGGGGGGGGATGGATGAAACAGGTAATGGGGATTAAGGAGTGTGTTTGCTGTGATGAGCACCAGGTATTGTATGGAAGAGTTTTAGTTGTACAACTAAAACTAATATTATACTATGTGTTCACTAAATGGAATTTGAATAAAAACTAAAAAAAACAAGAAAGGTGGCTAATCCAAATGAGATCTGCTGTTAAGTATAAAATATCAAATTTGGAGACTTAATGAAAAAAAGAATGTAAAATTAAGTCATTAATCATTTTTATATTGATTATATGTTGAAATTACACTACTTTGGACATAATGAGCTAAATAAAGTATATTTTTAAAATTAATTTCATCTGTTTCTTTTTATTTTCTTTCATGTGGCTGCTAGGAGATTTAAAATGACATATGTGGCTTGCATTTTATTTCTATTAGAGAGCGCTACTCTAAGTTGGTGGTTCCCGAAATAGGATCTCTGGATGAGCAGCATCAGCATCGCCTGAAAACTTGTTACAAATGCAAACCCTCAGGTGCTATCCGGAACGGCTGCATCAGAAACTCTGGAGATGGAGTCCTCCAGGTGATTCTTCAGATGCATACTCATCTCAGCCTGAGGTGCCCCATGTCTAATATCAGAGCAATGACAGTACCCACCTTCCTTACTCTGGTTAAATGGGATGCAAAGTGCCTAGCACATAGTGAGTGCTCAAAAGACTTCAGTGTTTATCCTCATCACTGTCATCAAGATTTCTAAAACATCTCTGCCTTAGGATTCCATAGATCTCCAACCCCTTCTTTTCATAGAGCATGACTGAATCACTGTGGGGGTGTGAGTGGTGGCCACTAAAGCAGAAATGACTCAGGGGTGGAACATCAATCACACTGCTCTCTACTCATACTCAGGACAAAAATCTTTGAAAGTGGCAACAATGAGGGAAGCATGCTAGCCTGGAACATACATCATCAATGATGTGGAGGAGTTTCAGCTAATTTTTCATTTATTCAGCGAACATTTACTGAATATCTACCAAATGCTAGCCACTCTTTAACATTTCAGGGATATTACAAGGAAACCATAAAGCTTAAAATGTGGTCAGCAATAAATAACAAAATGTTAGCAAACCATGTAAATCTCCACATCAAGAATAGAACTTTTGACTACTTATCTTTGTACCTCGTTGAGTGTTTAGAACATAGTAGGCACTTTTTAGCCTTCTCTGCCTTCATTGATTAATGTGTCTTCTAGAACTTGAGTGGGAGTTACTTTACATATTCCGAATCTACCCTCTTAACTTGGAAATAAGGAAATAAAACTTGGTAGTGTCTCCAAGTCACAGAGCAGAATGAGGTATTAGGTCTTCTGATCCACACTTTCCTTGTCTCTCCATTTACCACCCCTCACAGCACTATGAAAGATCAACCATCTTTGATCACTCACCTGTTTTAACTTAGGGATTTTTACAGATAGAACCTGCAGCATAGATGTTGAGCTCTGCTAGGACATTAAGAGCCAACTGACCTGAAAGCATAGGGTATTATCTAACTGCCTCTTTTAAACAGTAAATTATGCAAAATAGAGTTGGACACAAATATTCTAAAGCCATTAGCAAATAAAATTCTGGTATTTTCTTCCTATCTCCTCTTTTCTTAGAACATACATATGGTGGTTCTATTCATTCAGTAACTACTTATTGAGCACTTACTATGTGCCGGGGGCATACAGGAGTGAACAAGACAGTTTAAAATCCCTGTTCTCACAGAGCTTCCACAGAGGGGGAGACAGAGCTTTATTCTCTAGAGAATAAAGAAATTTTTTGTGTATGAGAAGATGGAAGGTGCTTTGGGGGGATAATAAGGCTGAGAAGGGGGTAGGGAGTGCTGAGGGGCTGCAATTAAGTAAGTGCTTAAGGAAGGTGACCCTGAGAAGGTGACATGTGAGCCAAGTCTCAAAAGAGGTGAGGAAATGAGCGGGGCAATGTCTGGGGAGCAGTGCCAAGGCAGTTCCCTGAGATTGGAACGTTCTGACATGTTCAAGGAAAAGCAAGGAGGCCAGTGGCTGGTGCCAAGCGAACAAGGAGAAGAGGGTAGAGAAGCTATGGGGAGCAAACCACCCATAGTCGCATCAGACTTTCCAAGCACTATTGGTTTTGTCACCCAGCGCTGTGATAAGATGAGGTAAGTCATATATTTATGTATTTATTTTAAAGATTTTTATTTATTCATTTGACAGAGAGACACAGTGAGAGAGGGAACACAAGCAGGGGGGATGGGAGAGGGAGAAGCAGACTCCCTGCTGAGCAGGGAGCCCGATGCGGGCTCGATCCCAGGACCCTGGGACCATGACCTGAGCCCAAGGCAGACGCTTAACGACTGAGCCACCCAGGCGCCCCAAGGTAAGTCATTTATAAAAACTGTCATGGTCAGCAAATCTAAACTGAAAAAAAAAAAATCTTTCCTAATATAGTAACAGCATTAAACAGTGTAAGAAAGGAGAGCCGCATGACTGAGAGTTACCGTGTGGAAATGTAAAGATTTCACTCACCAAGAACTGAAATATTACTTACCCAAAGGACAGGGTGAACCAAACAATTGTAAGTTTTATCGTATTTTCCCTGACGGGGTAGTTGAAACATCTCATGAAAGTCAACCAAATCTGTGAAATGTTCAAGAGTTAGTTTTCTTGTGTGGTTATGCAGTGAACCCACTCCCCAATCCCCTTCACCAGTTATAAAAACACTGACTTTTCTTTTAGCCAGATTCATTGGAACTTCAAATGTCAAGGCTGAAGGCTCTAGGAAACCAAATCCTGCAAGCTTCACTTTTTTAGCTGCCTGGAAGCCAAGGGACAAAGTAACTTAAAACTTCAGTGTGTCCCAGCCCTGCCAAGACTCCTTGCCTAGCACCTTCCCTTCCCAAAGATGAAATGTCTTGTCCAGCCCACTTATCCCAGGAGGGTCCTTTCACCTGGTCCCAGTGCAGGCAAATGAGGTGTCCTGGACAGCAGGGGGCACAGGGCCACGCATGGCGGCCACTATCAACCCTGTTCTGACCAACTTCAAAGGTGACATGTTGGCCGGCACTCGGGGCGGGTCTGTTACTTACTCCATAGAGTTCCGTGCGGATCCGGACAAAACACCTTCTGTACCACGTGCGTGTGTCATTCTCAATTTCAATCAGCTCATCTATTTGTTTGGGGGTTTTGATTCTGTGGACCTGTAGAGAACAACACAGTGCCACGTGCTGAGTTTTTTGTTTTGAGAGGAGCAAATCCCAACTCCCACAAAAGTAAGCAGGTATCTGATAATCATTCCATTCCTACATGAGACCATGGGCGTAAGTACACACATCCCAACACCACCTAAAAGAACTGCATAAAGAATGAATAGGAGGGAATACCACGGAGCAAAGGCAGAAGAACAGGGAGGGATGGAATAATATGAACCCCAAATGTCCTTTGGAAACCATAAAGGCACACATTTCACAGATAAAACATTCAGAGAGATTAGCTTCTGGAATAAGAATTATTTTGCTTGGACTGAAGTGATTGTACATACTTTACATTGGAGCCTACTGATTTGATACATTTGGCCCCTCAACATAGTTCTTAAAGCTTCCTCATCCAACTTGTATTCTTAAAAGTTATCTTTATATTTTATGCCCCTTTTCTCCTTTTCCTGTAGCCTAACACCACAGCGGCTGGTCAGCAAATGGCCACAGGCGAGCCTGGTGCAGAGTCGAGAGAATGAATTCTGACAGATTCTTCCGTGACAGAGGGGGCATAAGTGATGGGAGACCACTGTGAAAAGCTGCATCTAGAACTTAAGTTAGCCTCTTCTGCTCAGGAAAAGAACCTAGACATGGGAGAGGCAATGCTTTCAACACAGAGAATGAAGCCTGAAAACAGAAAAAATAGAAAAAAAAAAAAAAAAAAAGAATGGTTCCTTTTGTGGACCTGTCCCATCTTACGCTGTTAGTCAATATTTATGTAACTTCTGAGAGAGAACACAGCAATTGCACAAATGTGACCCCTGCCAGGGATCACTTTTGAAAACTTTTGAACTTTTGAATACTTTTTTTCTGGAGATTCTGCCCACATCCAAAGCAGCACTTCTTTTGTGAGAATCCAGGTACCCAGGCTGTCTTTTGACAGTGGTCATTTGAGGACCCTCAGCATCTTCCAAATTATACAAGGTAAGCAGTAGACTCTTCCTGGCTCTGTCAACAAAGAGGTCTATATTTAATGAAAATAATGTCTGAGTTAAATGTGGGATTCCAAATAGAGTCAGCTCAAAATAATCCATGGAGGCATTATTCTGTGATACTCTAGATTTTTTTAAACCACAGAGGTGTTCTTATCACTCAACATACTATTTTGGGGAGGCTTCTTCTTCTCTACTCATCAATGTTTGTTTGTTCATTCATTCACGGGCACCCACTGTGTACCAGGTCCAGCACTAGACTACGGAGATGCAAACATAAAATATCCATTACTGACATCCTCTCAGCAATTACCATACAAAGAAAAAAACCTCTAATGGAGATCTATATTGGATGGGAGAGATGTATTTTATAGAACACTCAAGTTGTCTTGGGAATGAGAGAAGCCTTCATGGACTGAATCTAAGCTGGGACTTATGGAGAAGTATGTCATTTACCATGTATGTAAACCACTTGGAGGCCATTCCAAGCGTGAGAGATAGATACCATGTGCAAACATCCTGAGTTGTGAGAGAAAACAAGGTATTGGCCAACTACAAAGAGTTTTAGATTCCTGAAGAATAGTCCAAGGGCAGAGGGCAGTGAGTAAAGAGGGCTGAAAGAAACCAGCGGCAGTAGGGTCAAAGGTAAGGAACAATGAGGAGTGACATTTAGGATAGAAATAATAGGACAGAGTGATTCCCTGAATATTATGGGGATAAAAGGGAAGAAAGAAATAGGGTAGTTGTAAAGTTTTCCGGTTTGTGGTACTGGTGGTATCTTCTGGTAGAATTTAGTAAAAAAAGAAGCTTGAAGACTCTTAAGGTGCTAAGTTCAGACTCAGAAATTCAGATTTGAAAGGACATAAAAGGATGTCCATAAAGGCCTTCAACATGTATGTCTGAAGCTCAGGAGAACTGTCCATTAGGAGATAGAGAGCTAGAATCAGCTAAGGAAAGCATATAGGATTAAAAGAGAAATTAGCTAAAAATAGAGTCCTGGAAAACAATATTTAAGGTAGGGGCATAAGAAGAAGAGATTTAGGGCGCCTGGGTGGCTCCGTCGGTTAAACGGCTGCCTTCGGCTCAGGTCATGATCCCAGGGTCCTGGGATCGAGTCCCGCATCGGGCTCCCAGCTCAGTAGGGAGCCTGCTTCTCCCTCTCCCTCTGCCTGACTCTCTGCCTACTTGTACTCTCTATCTCTGTCAAATAAATAAATAAAAATCTTAAAAAAAAAAAAAAACAACAAAAAAAGAAGAAGAGCTTTAAAAGAAGGCTTTGGAGGAATGCATGCAGATTCACTATATTGTAGGCATAATAAGGAAAAAGACAAATTTGTCATGGTGGAATCATGTAATGACTTTGAAAGTCACATAATAAATGACTCTGAGTTTATCCATTCTTTTGGAGTATTCCCCCCTGTTCTCACCTAATCTAGTAACAACATGGATGACCATGTGTGAATTTGGTAACTCAAACCTTCTGGAGGAAGAAGCAGGTAAGTAGCTCAGTGACGCCCTGGAGAGACTCTCCTTCTCAGAAGATCCCTCTGGTAAAGGGTTTTTCCCTCATGTGGCTAAGAAGGGTTAAGTGACATTGAGTATCTAGATGATGCCTCAAGATTCCTCTAGCCTTCTGATCCTTTCATTTAAAAAAAAAAATCCTTCCTCTGTTGTGCATCTGCTTAAAAGAAGGGCCTATTCAAAGACTTTCAGGTCCTCAATGGAGAACATCCATTACTGACTTTCGTTTCTCCATGACATTGCATAAAAAATTGTGCTAATGAAGAATGTGTGGTAATTTAGATAAAGGCCAAACTTAAGTCTATATTTACAATATGAAAAATTTGTTTCCTAAGTAAAAATGAAATAAATAAGATGTCAACAGACTGTTTAATGAGGAACTATTTCATATGTTTTAACACCTGTAGTTGGTGTTATTTATAAGATACTGAAGATCTTATTTATGTCTCCGTATGTCTTACTGTATATCTGCCTAAACCTATTTCAGACAAAACATTATTAGTCTAAATGTATGACTGTCTATGTAAAAAGATTTAAACCACTGTTCCTTCCAAAAAATTCCATCCATGCAATTTTCATTAATTTAGACTGGCTTTCCCCATTGATAATAGACTTGGTAACTAGAAGCTGTAAGAACATTCCATGCAGAGTGAATGGTACACACAGAGCCAGTGAGTGCAACATGTCTAAGTGAAGAGGAATATGAGGAACCAAAAGATGAGTGTAGCTGGTGTAGAGAGAAAAATTTACAATCTGGCCTTTTCAGAAAAGGTTTCCTGGCCCCTGGCATAGAAGATTCACTGAGAAGCAGGTACTCACCGAGAAGACTTTCTCAGGCTGACCCCGTGCTCTCATGTTTGTGTCATGAATTAACTTCAGGATCATCCACGCTTCATCATGTTTTCCAACCTAAGAAATGCGAACAGACACTGAAGGGCTAAAAGGTAAAACACTTATACTCCCTGATTTTCCAGTAACCGTCTTGTGTTGTCAGAGCAAGTTGGGTGTAATTGCCAAATGGGATATCCCACTGGATATCCCTAAGTACCTGAGCAGTTCAATGGATGTGCCTAGAACTAGAAATAGCACCTTTAGCTGCTAAAAGTTCATGCATAAAAAAGACAAAGTCCCTTCACTGAGTGAAAAGTTACTTGCTTGGGGAGGAACATTAGTGCTTTTAGGCCACGAGGCAGCTTCTTCATACACGGGTCTTTTAAAGCATGTCTCCACAAAACCAACCCCTCCATGGTTCCATGGCAGGCAAGGGAAAGTGTACCTCCTAGCGAGGCAAACACACTTTCCTAGAATTAACAAGGAACTTTTTCCAATGTGTGTGGCTCCCTTAGATATGCACAGTAATACATGTTACCTCCAGCAAGAACCGTGGGCTTTCAGGCATGAATGTGAGGGCCACCACCGAGGAGACACAGGGGAGCGCGCAGACTATCACGAACACACGCCAACTGTGAAACTGGTAAGCTGACCCCATGCTGAAGCTCCATCCTAGAAAAGAAAGAATGAAAGAGTGAAGGACAGCGCCTCCCAGATGGCCTGCTGGGAAAGCGAGGACCCTCCCCCCAATCACTGTGGGTATCTACACTGCGAATGTATTGTCAAGTCTTAATACTCACAGAAGAATGAGACGATCTGGGCATTAGCCATGGTGACCAGCTCAACTTTACAACCACCAATAGCAGTGGTGAGAGAAAGAAACCAAAGGGGTCAGGGCTTAAGTATAGGGGTACATGTGTGTTTCTGCACAATCGAATTCCAAAGGCCATGATAAAGTGATCTGGAATATTTTTCCAATAGACCTCTGTGCTGGGACATGTTCTGTTTGCTCTTCCAGGTTACTGCCCCACCCCCCCTCTCCCCGCTGTGTGCCGGGAAATGGACTGCTATGGAGGCATCAACTGGCTCCCTTGACCATTGGCTTCCACTGGGTCTGGCATGGTGGGAACAGCATTCAAGATATTTATTTCCCTTGTTTCCCTTCTCCCTTCCCCTGGCTGGGGGGAGATTTGGCAGTTGGTATGCTCACCCCCTGGGACCTTCTCCTACAGCCACAGCTCTTGTCAGCTTTTGGCAATCCCTCCATCCTGGTGTTCTTTGAGGCACAGGTAGGTACAAGATGCCCCCCTGCTGCTAGCTCCTAGGTGCTTTATTATTCCCTCTTGGTTTCTTTTCACTGTTTCCACGTGACTCTTCAGTGATCCCCTGTGAGGGTGTTCTTGGTTTCCTGCCAGCACCCTGACCCGTACAATTGTGAAGAAATGGCAGGTGCGGTATCTCTCCATATGCACATGTCATAAAATAGATCAAGACAATCTAAAATTTCTAAATAGTATTTTTACTCTAATAAAAACAAGCATAATGGGATACAAACAGAAATCTCTTTAAAAACTAAAAGGAAAACTGCTGAGAATAAATGGAATCCCACTGCCAGAGTCCCCTAGTTATATAGCTAAGTGTAAGAACTAAATAAAAGCTGAAATGAAATAATAAGTAAAAAATAATATTAATAAAATTTAAATAACAGTGAAAAAAAAGAACTAAAGGAAGCCAATATTTGAATGAATATAAAATGGTTGAAAGCTAAATTCAAACATGATTCTAAATGAGAAATAATGAAGGATATCAAATCTAATTGAAAACAGAGCAGAAATTTATAGAGATATAGATGAATTACACACGGCAAAATTTTAGTTTTTGGCAATACTTGGCACTTATAAGGCCTTTTGTGAATAAAAGTCAGGTATTTTATACCCCATCCCCAGGAGAGCAGTGTACTTATTCATTATTTACACAGAAGCCAAGTGAGATTCTGAGGGTGATGTAACTTCCTCAGGGTCACAAAGCTGAAGTTACACATCAGCACCTTCTCCACCAGGATTTGAGGCAGAGTCATATACCACACTCAGCCTCATGTGCATGCACACTTGCTCATAAACACAGAATTTGTTGACAAATGATGTAAACATCAATGACATGGTACATCAATCTTAGATTCATAAACATTTTCTGGGAATTTAATACCTGATGGTTATGCGAATTGGTAAATTAACCACATCATGAACTTTAGGAGGGGATGTCTACTCTCAGTGTTTTCTGTAGCAGAAGTTCCGAAGTCCCAAATACCCAAAACACAGAAAAAAAAAATTGATGGAATAGAGAAAACATACCTTGTTCACTTCACATTTGATCTGAAAGTTTCTTATAATGAATATCTTTTTTAAAAGCTCTAGATCTTATTATTTTACACACTGGATAAAAAAGAAAAGCTTTAGATCGCTGAGTGAAGCAAATGCAAAGCTACAGCACAGGACTACATCACACCAGTGGATAAAGCTGGAAGCTTCTGGCGCTAGGACAGGGCTCCCTCCCTGCCCAAACATGTCCTCGTCCCCATGCCCAGACCTGTGACTACATTACCATATATGGCAAAGGTACCCTGCAGGGGGGATTCAGTTAAGGATCCTGAGGTAGACTGATTACGCCATAGAGTGGGGCCTGACTTACATAAGCAGAAGAGCCTTTTCATGAGAGAAAGAGAGGGAAGGAGATGTGATGAGGGAAGTCGGAGGTCAGCTCAGAGAGAGATCTGAAGGTGCTATAGTGCTGACTCTGAAGATGTAGCCGGGGCCACAAGCCAAGCAATGTAGGCGGCTTGCAGAAGCTGGAAAAGGCGAGGGCTGTCTTCTCCCCTCCCGCCCCCAGAAGCCCTGCCAACTCATTTAGACTTCCGACCTCCAGCATTTTAGGGTAATAAACTTATGTGGTTTAAAACCAGTCAGTTTGTGGTGATTTCTTACATCAGCATTAAGAAAGCCAATGAATCGTGGATCACTACATCAAAAACAAATGATGTATTGTATGGTGACTAACATAACATAATAAAATAAAATTAAAAAAAAAAAAGAAAGCCATACAGCTCTCTGTAGTTACAGCTCTGTTGCTTATATGATTGACAGCAATTAAATTGAAGAATTCTAGCTCTTCTCTATGAAACCTCAGGCTCCTGGCTTTTGCTTGGACTTCTCCAATGGCCTCTCCTATGACTTCAGTCTCCTTTTTGACAGCTGGTCTTAGAAATACTGCCCTTCACTCTCACCACTCCCAAACATCACATCAATGAGGGAAGAGACTGAGTGCAATGTGATTCCATTCGAGCAGTTTTCAGCCTACGGAGGAAATTGGACAACAAATAGAATCTAATCCTGGAGGAGAGCTAGCTGGTCCAGAGTCCCCCTCTCCTCAGCTTAAAATGCAGTTTTTTCAGGTGTAGATTCTTCTGTCCAGCAGCCTAAGTTTAGCCTGATCGTTGCGGTTCACATCCTTCTGTACTTCGTTAGCCGTGAAGTCAGTCTCTGACCCCCTGCTTAGTGTGTGTGTGTGTGTGTGTGTGCTCTTGCTTTATATAAAGGGGGTGGGGTCCACTCCTTTCTCTCTCCGTTTTTTGCAATATGCATTTCCCCAGCCTCCAAAACTCAGTTGTACCCTTCTTCTATCTCTCTTCAAATCTCTAGCCATCTACTCTACTCCGTGCACTTGACCCCCACCTCCTGTTTTCTTTGAGAATGCAAACACAGGGAGAACTACATACATCTCATCTTTTCACTCCTGAATCTTCTCACCCACCTGTGCCTGTCTGTACCCTCCGCCTTCTCTCAGGGGCATTGGCAGTTGGTCTGTTGTAACCAATCCAAGGTCAATCTGTCCTCGTGACTCTCTCCTCCTTCTCTCTCTCAAGGACAGAACTCCTGTAGTTACCTACCCCTCCTCTCTGGTCCTCCTCATGGTGCTCTCTCACCTTACTTGATGGGTCATTCCATCAGCACACCCATCTCCACCATCTAAGAAAAAACCCTACCTTGACCCCCACAGGCCTCTCCAGTTGCACTGCTACTCCTCTGTCTCCATTCTCAAAAGAATGGTCTAGAGCAACGGTCTCCTGCTTCTGCCCCCAAGTCCATAGAAGCTGTGCCAGTCAAGGTAATCTGTCCTGCCAAATCTAATAGGCACTTCTCTGTCCTCTTCTTACTCGAACTGTCTAAATTATTCCATATGGTTGATCATGCTCTTCCTTTGAAGAACTTTTTCCCTTGTCTTCCTCATCATGACATGTGCTAGTTTCTTTCCCGCCTCATTGGCTTTCTCTCAGTTTCCTTAGTTGACTCTTTCTCTGACTAGCTCTCCAAAGTCGGTATATCCTAAATATTGGTTGTCAGTCCTGTTCTCTGGATACAGGTTCTTTCTAGGCAGACTCGTGTATTTCCATGACTTTAAGCACTATCTATAGGCCACTCTCTCTGAAACATGGCCTCTTTTCTTTCTAGAGCTCCAGAAACCCTTCTCTACCTGCCTATTTACATCTTCACAGAGATGTCTACTGGGCATCTCAGAGTTATTGTGTCCAAAATGGAACTTCTGATTTCCTGCTCTGCTACCAAAGAAAACTCTTGCTTTTCTTTCAATGTTCCTGCTTCAGAAAATGACACACTGCCAGCCACCCAGATATTCATGACTAAAACCAAGACCTCATCCCCGAGTCCTCTTTTCCCCTCATCACACTCAAGGTCCAATCTCTCTGCAAGCTCCATCTCTCCAACAGACCTCAAAGCCACAACTTCTCCCCATCTCCCTGGCACACCGAACTCCTAGCTGGCAACACTGTACCCCTGACCTACAGCAGGAGCTTCACTCTCCTTTCCCTGTCCCCCCGCCATGTACCACAAGCCACTCTCCCGACAGCAGCCAGACTTACCCTTTTAACATCGATAAGAGGGGGCGCCTGACTGGCTCAGTCAGTAGAGCATATGACTTGTAATCTCAGGGTCATGAGTTCAAGCCCCACATTGGGCGTAGAGATTACATAAACAAAATTTAGGGCCACCTGGCTGGCTTAGTTGGAATAGCATGTGACTTTTGACCTTGGGGTCATGAATTTGAGCCCCACATTGGGTATAGAGATCACTAAAAATAAATAAACTAAAATGTCAATAAAAGGGCTGAGGTCCAAGATCTATAAAGAACTTCTCAAACTCAATACCCAAAAAACAAATAATCAAGTCAAAAAATGGGCAGAAGACATGAACAGACACTTCCCAAAAGAAGACATACAAATGGCTAACAGACACATGAAGAAATGTTCATCATCACTAGCCATCAGGGAAATTCAAATTAAAACCACACTGAGATACCACCTTACACCAGTTAAAACGGCAAAATTGACAAGGCAAGAAACGACGAATGTTGGAGAGGCTGTGGAGAAAGGGTAACCCTCTTACACTGTTGGTGGGAATGCAAGTTGATACATCCACTTTGGAAAACAGTGTGGAGGTTCCTCAAAAAATTAAAAATAGAGCTACCCTATGACCCAGCAATTGCACTACTGGTATTTACCCCAAAGACACAGATGTAGTGAAAAGAAGGGCCATATGCACCCCAATGTTCATAGCTGCAATGTTCGCAATAGCCAAACTGTGGAAAGAGCCGAGATGCCCTTCAACAGACGAATGGATAAAGAAGATGTGGTCCATGTATACAAGGGAATATTACTCAGTCATCAGAAAGGATGAATACCCAACTTTTACATCAACATGGATGGGCCTGGAGGAGATTATGCTAAGTGAAATAAGTCAAGCAGAGAAAGTCAATTATCATATGGTTTCACTTATTTGTGGAACATAAGGAATAGAATGGAGGACATAAGGAGAAGGAAGGGAAAAAGGAAGGGGGAGATGAACCATGAGAGACTATGGACTCCGAGAAACAAACTCAGGGTTTTAGAGGGGACGGGGGTGGGAGGATGGGTTAGCTCGGTGATGGGTATTAAGGAGGGCATGTATTGCATGGAACACTGGGTGTTATACGCAAACAATGAACCATGGAACACTACATCAAAAACTAATGATGTACTGTACGGTGACTAACATAACATAATAAAATAAAATTTAAAAAAAAAAGAGCACTTCATTCTGCTCCTTAAAAGCATCCAAAGGCTCCCAAGACATTTGGACGGAATCCAAATGTCTTACCATGGTCTCTGGAGCCAACAGAAACAGATCCCTACCTATCTACCTGAGCTCATCTGCTGCTGTTCCCCTTGCCCTCTTGCTCAGGCCCTACCTAACTGCTCATAGTTCTCTGAATATTCAAAGCTTAATTTCATCTTAGGGGCTGTGCCTAATTTCCTTGGAAGCCCAGCCATACATTTGAAAGGACAGTTGTTCTATTTTAGCTGTCCTTTCTCCGAGGTTTGAAAGTGAGAGGGTCTTTCAGGCCAGGTCATCCCGAGTGTAGTTCCCTTAGGGTCTTTGCATTTGGTATTTTCCCTGCCAGGACCGCTCTGCCCGAATATTTGCATATATTGATGCCTCCTTCCCACCTTCCAGGTCATCTCTTCAGAGAGGCCAAACCCTCAATCCCACCCTTTGTCACCAAGGCCTGTCTTACTGTTTCCACAGCACTTCCTCCTATCCAAAGCTATCAACTGAATTGATTTGGTGACATGTTAACTCTCTGTCCTCCCCATCGGGAGCGTAGGAACTCTGCTTTTGTTACTCACCAGTGTATTCTCAATGCCTACAGCAAGTCGTGGTCCATTGGAAGGTTCTCTTTAAACATTGCTAAATGAAAACATACACACACTTTCTCACAGTGTGTTTATGGTAGTATACGAACATGTGACAAATTACTGCAGGCTAGTAAGCCTAGTTTTCTTTTGACGTTTTTTAAATTCACACTAAACAGCAAAACAGCCTTGATTTATTTTTTCAAATTAAATTAGTAATTAATATATGATAAAATTTATTACCTTTTCAGGTATCCAGTTCTATGAGTTTGATAAATGCACAGTCATGTGGACACCATCGTGATCAAGAGCAGACCAGTTCCATCAGCCCAAAACATTCCTTCCTGCTGCCCTTTTGCAGTCAACCCTTCCTCCCTTCCTAACCACCAATGACCACAGGTCTGTTCTCTGTCTCTACAGTTTTGCCTTTTTCCAGAATGTCATCTAAGTGGAATCCTACTGTACACAGCTTTTTGAATCTGGCTTTATCCACTTAGAATAATGCACCCATGCAGACTGTTAGACTTATAAATAGTTTGTTCCTTTTCACCGCTGAGTACAACTGCCCTGTGTGGCTAGATGATAGTTTGTTCACCTACTCACCAGTTGAAGGACAGTGGATGGTTTCCAGTTTTAGGTGATTATAAATAAAGCAGCTATCAACATTTAAATCAGATTTTTTGTGTCCCAAAGTTTTCCTTTTTTCTTGGCTAAATACCAAGGCGTAGGTTAGTTGAGTCAGGAAAAGTTTCTGTTTAGTTTTATAAGAAACTGCCGAACTATCTTCCACAATGGCTGTATCATTTGACATTCCCCTCACTAGTGTGTGAGACTTTTAGCTGCTTCAGACCCTTTCAACCTTGCTTTATCAGTTTAGGTTTTTTGGTTTTGTTTTTGTTTTTGGCCCTTCTAATAGGTGTATAATGGTTTTTCATCGTGATTTTATTTTATTCATTTATTTATTTTTAAGGATTTTATTTATTTATTTGACAGAGAGAGATACAGTGAGAGAGGGAACACAAGCAGGGGGAGTAGGCAGAGGGAGAAGCAGGCTCCCTGCAGAGCAAGGAGCCCCATGCGGGACTCGATCCCAGGACCCTGGGATCATGACCTGAGCTGAAGGCAGACGCTTAATGACTGAGCCACGCAGGTGCCCCTCATCGTGATTTTAATTTGCATTTCCCTACTGCCTAGTGATCACCTTACTTTACTTTGTTTATTCATTCATATTTTCATTGAGTACCTATATAGGCTAGTCACAATGCTCCACAATGTGGAGGCTAGTAAGACTTCTTTTTTGCCCTCGAGGAGTTCTAGTCTAGGAGAAGAGGCAGATTAGTTAACAGACACAACAAACAGTCCCACACATGCTGGAACAGGTTATGAAGAATTAGTGGTGGGAGTGCAGAAGGGGCAGAGGTATCTATCCAAAAGGGTATTTTCTCCAGAACCCCAGAGAAATTTCTTTTCTTATTTGGGTCCTGAACAAAGAGCTAATTCTTAAGTTTCTAACATTCAAGTTAGAGACACAATTCAAATCAATACTTAAGAAGTAGATGAGAGTATCCAAGACAGGTTGTGCCATGCCTGGTCCTCAACTCTTTCCTTCTATATCATAACCATATGACCTGGAGAAAGAGAGGACAGCCCTCGAGTGGGAGGAGGAAATCCTAGAAAGGGAGACCAACACTATTCCCCTTTTAGGACATGGCCCTGGGGAGGGGGCTCAAAGACTGATGGATGATATTCTGTGGCCCCGATGAGGGATAGACAGAGTGCCGGTCTTGAGAAATGGCGCTGCAGATGCTTTGATAAACTAAAATACCATTATCTGGATCCAAAATGAATAAAAGAATGAAGTGGTAAAACACTGACCTCCATAACTATTCAGCCATGAATTCCTGGGACCCCTCCCCATTTCGATTTCAGTATGGCTTACATTTGAATTGGAGAATGATATAAAAACTAAACCACCAACACCAGGAAGCGGGGAGACATCAATAGGAGTGAAGGACCAAAATATGAAACCAGGCCACAAGCAACTAGGAAAGCAGGTTGTTACGTTCGGATACTCATCTGCACTTAGAAAAATGGATTATCTTAAATGAGCCCTCTGTGGGCACCACACCTTTCTTGTCTTAAAAAAAAAAAAAAGTGATTCTTGCGTGGGTGGTCGTTCTAATTGACCTTTGGACTCTGTTAAAAAGTACCCATTAAAATGTCATACTGAGAGACTTATCTACATATAATGTAAATTCCATGCAAGGAAGGCCCTCACTTAGGGTATTACAGAAAGCAGTTACTGCACAGCGCTCATCAGGGTGGTGCTAATAAGAACATCATGCCTGCTGCATAGGAATCAAGGCCATCTACAAGCCTCGGGCCAACGTGCTCTAGGACTGCAGAAACCAGCAGCCTCCCCAGTTGCGTGACTGTCTGAAATCTTTCAGGGTGCCAAGGCAGAAGTATGTGACGCATGTGGAAGAAGAATGCTGGCTTTCATGCTCTTTTTTTGGGCTTAGCTACTGCTGCGCTCATGAATGAGCACCTACTTTACCGATCTATATTTGGGTACCAGTTTTGTGATATTCATAGGACACAGTCTTTGGTAAGAAGGCAGGTTTTAGGTGCAAGACACAGATTCGATGTTCTTAAACATTAGCAATCAGTATTAAAAACAAATAATAGCTAAGAAGTAAATCACCTGTATTTATTTGTCAGTGGTCTTCACTCACTAGGCACAGAGACAACTAAAAATCTCTTTGGAAAAGTAGCTCAAAATCCATTTTCTCAAGTGGCAACACACTTAAGGGCATGATGATCAGATAAATATCTGATTTTATTCCTACAGAAATAACATTTTATCCTCTCAATGGGTCACTCGTTTACAATATAAATACTATCTAATCAACATGAAACATTAACGCTTGGCTAGAAACTCAGGTTGTCATGCACCTAATGTCATCTGTGACTTTAGAACCAGATGTAGCTGGACAGTCCCTGGCGCTGATGGCAGAGATTTTCACCTTATTATTTTTTCTACAATACCTTCTGTGAGTGCTTCTAATATGAAGAGTAAATGAGAGTACCTTTCCAGAAAGAGCTCCTGGTGCAAGTATGTATGACTCATTCAAGCATGGTACGTCCCAAGCTCCACTGAAAGAAGAGTCTAAGGGTTTGAAAAAAAGCTGAAATCATAAAAAGTGTGTATATGTGTTTCTGTTTTCAACAAAGATCCTTTGGGATTTTCTTTTGTAGACAGACATTAATATACTATTAATATGATAATGTAGATCTATTAAAATTTTATCAAAGATTTTTATGTAACTATATACTACAGTAGCCTATAGAATTGGCAAATTTTGACCACATACAAATGAAGCTTATATCATAAATACACATGAAGGCAGCTCATTACTTTGTAAATACACATTGTATATACTCATATTTATTATCTTAATAGCATATACAGGCACACATTGACTTTCCTTCTCTATCTTACTCACATAAATATTTACTTAAAAACAACTGTGTATGTTTGCAGGTTTATATTAATATATAAACTCTTGCATAAGCTGATGCCCAGGCTTAGGAAACTGAAAAGCAAATATAACTAAATATTGAGAATTCTTACATTAGGTAGAAAGTTGGACCAACAGACTCTAAAGCTCATTTTAGGGCTAAGCTCCTCTCTGATTCAAAGATCTTGTGCCTGGAACAGATAAAACCACAAGAAATTCTCTCTGGAGTATAGATCCATGATAAGAAATGGAGCACTTTCAGAACTTAACAAAATAAAACTAAACAAACTTGAGAACTTCAGTTAGTTTGGACACAAATGCCCAAAGGTTGGGAGAAGACTTGTGACAAAATAACAATACTTGGGGCGCCTGGGTGGCTCAGTCGTTAAGCGTCTGCCTTCAGTTCAGGTCATGATCCCAGGGTCCTGGGATCGAGCCCCGCATCAGGCTCCCTGCTCAGCGGGAGACCTGCTTCTCCCTCTCCCTCTCCCCCTGCTTGTGTTCCCTCTCTCGCTGTGTCTCCTCTCTGTCAAATAAATTAAAAAAAAAAAAATCTTAAAAAAAAAATAAATAACGATACTTATTCTGTATATTAGCAACGCAGTCGATCTGCTTTTAAAGTAGCTGTCCTTAAAATACTTTTCAGTTATTTTTTAATTGAAGTAAACACACAATGTTATATACATTAGTTTCAGGGGTGCAACATGTGATTTGACAAGTCTGCTCATCATGCTGTGCTCACCACAAGCGTAGCTGCCATCTGTCACCTTACAACGCCAATACAATATCGTTGATTCTATTCCCTGTGCTGTCCCTTTTATCCCCATGACGTATTCATTTGCTAACTGGAAGCCTGCATCTCCCTCTCCCTTCAACTGTTTGGCCCATCCCTGCACTCCCTTCCCCTTTGGCAACCATTAGTTTGTTCCCTGTCTTTATAGGTCTGTTTCTGCTTTTTGATGATTTGTTTTTCAGATTACACATACATGAAATCATGCGGAACTTGTATTTCTCCGACTTATTTTACTTAGCATAACGTCCTCTAGGTTCATCCACGTTGTTGCAAAGGGCACAATCTCATTCTTTTTTGTGGCTGAGTAATATTCCATTGGGTGTATACACCACATCTTGATCCATTCATCTATTGATACACACTTGAGTTGCTTCCGTATCTTGGCTATTGTAAATAATGCTGCAATAAATACAGGGGTGCACCTACATTTTTGAATTAGTGTTTTTGTTTTCTTCAGTAAAAACCCCGTAGTGGAATTACTGGATATGATATTTCTATTTTTAATTTTTGGGGGAACCTCCATATTATTTTCCACAGTGGCTGTAGCATTTTTATATGCACCAATAGTGCACAAGGGTTCCTTTTCCTCCACATCCTCACCAACACTTGTCATTTCTTGTCTTTTTGATACTAGCCATTCTGACAGGAGTGAGGTGGTATCCCATTGTGGTTTTGACTTGCGTTTCCCTGATGATGAGCGATGCTAAGTGTCTTTTCTTTTCATGTGTCCGTGGGCCATCTGTATGTCTTTTTGGGAAAAACATCTCTTCAGGTTCTCTGCCCATTTCTTAATTTTTTTTTTTGGTTTTGAGCTGTGTAAGTTCTCCATATATTTCGGATGTTAATTCCTTATTAGATATATCATTTGCAAGTATCTTCTCCCATTTAGCAGGTTGCCTTTTCATTTTATTGACAGTTTCCTTTGCTATGCAAAACCATTTTATTTTGCTTTTATTTTTATTTTTGTTTCCCTTGCCTCAGGAGACCTACCTAGAAAAATGTTTCTATGCTCCATGACAAAGAGATTACTGCCTATGTTTTCTTCTACGAGTCTTTATGGTTTCAGGTCTCATCATTGGGTCTTTAATCCATTTTGAGTTTATTTTTGTATTACTTTTTTTTCCCTAAACAGTGCTCCATACCACTTCATGGCCCCTATTTTATTCCAGATCAGGATTTCTTTTTGTTCTTTGCACATGGCCTCAGCAAGATCTTGCGTGCGATCAACAAAAGCGCTCTATCCCTTCCCCAAAGATTCTCAATGATGTGGCACAAAAATACTAATGGAATCCATTCTTAGGTGAAAGATAGTTCCCCAGGGTGGGGATAAGGGGAGGGCCATAATATTTCCAGTGTTATGACAACAGAGGTCAGCCTGAGTGCTCTCTGTGGCTGATGCCAAAGGTCACACTCATACGTCTTCACTAACTGTTGACCTGTCTACCTGCACCTTTTTTCTAGCCCCATTTCTTGCCTTGTAGTCTCTGATCCAGAACAAATCATTTAACACTTGACAAGTGAAACAGCTGCTTAGCTCATGATTCAGGCCCAAAATGACCCTTAGAGCTTTGTCATTCATGTCAAAGAAATTCCATTCTAATGGGCTGGGAAATACAAGCAACCACATGCCCTGGGAGCTCTGGTTTCCGGGGCTGTGCCTCAAGGAAGGGGACGTCACAGGCCCCTTCCAAGTGTAGTGATGGCAGTGCAATTCTGGAGAGGTCCACCCTCTCAGCCCCGCCGCCAGCTCCTGTTCACTTGTATCCGATTCAACACCACGCCCTTCACATTGTCTCAGGTTCCTCGCTTACTGACACCAGAGGCTTCCTGAAAGGCCCCGGCCCAACTCACAGCCTTCCACACCAGAAATGTGACAGTCAGCCTCTGCTCTTGTCCTTCTCTATGTCCAGTCGGCCACTGAGAAATGTAACTCTATTTTCTGTATTTTGTCCAAACCTCACACGTTCTCTCCATCCCTGCTTTAGTTGAGGCCCTTGACCTCCCTCGCCTAGGTCATCCTCACAGGGCTGATCTGCAGCTGGCATGGATCTGTATGGCTGTGCCCACTGCTGAAACACTGAAGCATGCACGTCATGGGGAGCTCCCTGAGCCCTGGTGCTCTGGACCTCTCCACGGGCCAGCACACAGGGGCAGCACCACCCCGGCAGTGGGACTCAGGGACCGGGCTCCAGCCCTTTGGCTTTTCTCCCTTCTCACTGACCACAGCCCTGGTGCTAAATCATTTTAATACCCTCTCTCTTTAGGGCGCCTGGGTGGCTCAGTTGGTTAAGTGACTGCCTTCGGCTCAGGTCATGATCCTGGAGTCCCTGGATCAAGTCCCGCATCGGGCTCCCTGCTCGGCAGGGAGCCTGCTTCTGCCTCTGACCCTCCCCCCTCTCATGTGCTCTCTCTCTCTCATTCTCTCTGTCTCAAGTAAATAAATAAAATCTTTAAAAAAAAAAAATACCCTCTCTCTTTAATAGAGCTCCAGCTTCCAATCTGCCCAGTCTATTCTCCACCTACTTCAAGAGATCTTTCTATAATAAAAATCGGATCGTCTCACTCACCAGCATAAAACCTGTCCAGGGGTTCTTTGTAGGCCCTTCAGGATAGAGCCCAGATTCTTCAGTGTGACCACTGGCCCTCCAAGACCTGGCTCCTCCTTCCGTCTGCATCCTCATTCTGCACGGACCCCTCCTTCCACCCTGTTACCTGCAAATACTTTGACATCCTCACCACCTCCCACCCAGGTCAATCTGGAAGATTCCTAGACTTTAGTCTTCTATTGATCAAGTAGAGAGAAATGGCCTCTGTAAATCCTTCGGGACACACTAAAAGGTATTCACTTCCCCCAATGAGTTTTCTGGGTATCCTGTGAATTCCCATAGTGCTTAGCACAGTGACTGACAGAAAAGCCACAGGAGAGAGTGAATATTTATCTGCAAATCTGTTCCATGAAGCCAGGGTCCATGTCTTATCCATCTTTAGTATAAAATATAGCAAAGAGTAATCACTCAGCAAATGCTTATTTAATTAACCAATGAAGAACCCACTCTTGGATTCCTTCATCATCAGTCTGCCTGATGTATATTCCAAAGTGACTTTCTGAAAACATATCTATTCCCTAATTTCTAAATATAGGAGGGGTTTTTTTTGTTTTTGTTTTTGTAACTGATTTCTAACGTAATTTCCTTGTGGTAAGAGCATACGGTTGGTTGTTTTTTGAGATATGGTGGAATTTGCTCTGGTGCACAGAGGGATCCATTTTTGTTTTTGTTTTCCAGCTTTATTAAGGTATGACTGACAAATAAAAATCATATATATTTTAGGTGTACAATGGGATGATCTGATATATGCACACCTTGCGAAATGATGCCCACAAATAAGTTTCACCTTTTTTGCAGGGGGTTTGCGGACAGAATACTTAAGACCAACCTCTTAGCAAATTTCAGGTATACAATATAGGATTATTAACTATAGTCACCATGAAACATACGGAACTGTAGGCACATTAGATCCCAGAACTTGTTCATCTTCTAACTGAAAGCTGTATAAGCCTTTGACCCATTTCCCCAGCTTCTCAGGGTCTATCTCACCCACAGCCAGTTAGAAAAGGGGGCTTCCCCCTACAGCAATGAATGTATTTTCTTGTGGACAAACTTAATACCTCCCACACACAAATTGGATTTCCTTTTGGAAAAATAAAATTCTCAGGAATTAATAAGCAGGTATTTAACTCAAAGGGACACTCCTGACAACACATCTTTAAAGCATGTGTCATTCAGACTGTCTGAAAACGAAACAGAGGAGCCCACATCGGTTCAACTGTTGGCAGAGTCCCAATTCACTTTTGCCCATCCTTGATTTATGAAGCTGCAGGAGACCTACAAATGCCGTTTCTCCTCACTCGCCCCTTCCCTTTTGTTCAAAATGTCAGGCATCTACCCAGAGTTAAATTTCACCTTTGCTCTCTGGAAATGCTGCCTGCTTGGGTCATTAATCTTGGACCAGAAAAAGCTCCTCGCTGCAACCGACTGGGGAAAGGATTGGTCCGGGCGTATCCCAGGGAATGGTTTTCTCGGGCTATGGCGCCAGAAAGATCAAACCCGGGGTGAATGAGTCTGGGACAGATGCAGTTTTTCATTCGCTATCGCCTTCTGTGGTTGCTGCTTCGGAGAAATGATCTAATAACGCAGCGAGCCCACAATGACAAGGCCCCAGAGCACAAGCAGATGGATGCTCCTGCACAGGAGGCTAGGAAACCAGCTTGGAGAGGATGCTAGTTCCCAGCCCTGAGAGCTTCACATGTGGGCTCCCTTTCTGCTCACGACACTGTACCCGCTCTGATGACAGTTTCGGTAAAAGAAAGAAGATGTGAGTACCAGCTGTGGCCTCCAAGAGGGACACAGGTGGAGTGGATTCATGGCCTGCAGTGTATTCCTGGAATATTTGGAATACACCCACCATTCGCCAGGCATCTCACACACATCATCTTGTTTAATACATCAACAACCCTGTTGCCCAAACCCCCTCCACCCCCATAGGGTGAACAGATAAAAGGCAGGCCACCAGTTAAATTTGATTTTAAAAAAGTTTTTAGTATAAGCATGTCCCATGCAGTATTTGAGACATGCTTATACTAAAAAATTTATGTGTTGTTTATGTGAAACTCATATTGAACTAGGAACCCTGTATTTTTTTTTTTTTTTTTTTTTGGTAATTCTGGTAACTATACCCCAGGAGACATTTGGCAATGTCTGGAAACATTTTTGATTGTCATGATCTTGGAGGAGTTACTCCTGGCATCTAGTGGGCAGAGGCCAGGGATGCTGCGAAATAATCTTATCGTGCACAGGACAGCTGCTCTGCCCCCAAAGAATTACCCAGCCCAAAATATCAGAAGTGCCCAGGATAAGCAGCTCTAAACTAGTCACTGTTTTTGTCTATGTTATGGGGACTCAAAGTTAACAAGCTAACTGAAAGTGGTTTGAAGCTTAAACAGATGTTGGGAAGCAGACTTTAGATTTCATTCCTGATGAAGGCATTTTGTTTTACATTAGTTTTCGTTATTAAGTTATAGCTCTTTCTGCTATAAAATCTATCTATAGGAGTTGTCATTTTCCTCCTTACATACTTTTAAATGCACCCTGAAGAACAAGTAAAGGTGGCACATAGTAAGAAGAGCCAAGAAATCCCACCCCCGGCCCCTCCGCCCCAGGGGTTTTGGGCGAGGGCAGCATTGGCCATCAGATGCTTTCTGAGAACACCTGCAGCTTATAAATGGTTATTACCACAAACAAGGTAATAACCAAATGTTTCCTAGAGGATCTGTATTCTTGTTTCATAAGGGCAGGGGAGGTTTGCTCTTCCATTTGCCTGCTAATCTTCAGGAACGGGGAAACAGCATCCTTAGTAAAAGCACCTGGCTTCAACCCCATGTCCCCGCCAGGTTACACCAGTCAAGGGCGGCTGGCAGGCCCACGCGGGGTTCCAGGAGATCTACCCTGAGGACCCTGGCAAGCGTTCCTCCTCTTCAGGCCCCTCTCGGCTCCTGCCTCCTGGGGGCCGTCTCTCCGTTTGGTCTGTCACCATGCCCCACTGCACCGCGCTAGCGTCGCCCAGGTGCCCTGGCTTCTCAGGGCACTCACGCCCACCGTCTGTTCAGCTCCGCTCTGCTCCCCTGCGCCGGGATCTCTCCTGGGATGCCTGCTGGTGAAGCGCCCACTCTCTGGAGGGCGGCTCCACGAAACCCCATCAGCCAGGAGTGCTCTACTGCAGCCTTACCGTCTCCTTCCCTCTCCCTTTTCTTTTCCAGGCAGTGTCCATGAGTTATTTGCCTTCTGTCTACCTACTGAGCAGAGTGGAGGCCCTTTCCAACCCGGCCCCAGCCTGCTTCACCACACTCCCCTGGAGGCAGGCCCCCCCATTCCAGCTCAGCCACGCCCTCCATGGCACTTTGGTGTGCAACGCAATCACCGGGAAGAGTACTGAAAATGCACATTCCCTGCCTCTGCTCCTAGAAAAAGCCACATTTAGGAGGGCTGGGCTGGGTCCCCAAACCTGCGTCTCAAACAGCTGCCCAGGCGGTTCGCACGCAGGCAGTCCACCCAAGAAAACCCACTTCCAGTCTCACCCTACCACCTTCTCTTGCTTGCACCCCCCTGTGACAGACACCCTGTGTGCCTCAGCTCGGCTCTTTCCTTCTCACCCTTGTTCTCGGCTTGCAAAATTCCTATTCATACTTCAGGGCCCACATCCAAGGTCACCTCTCTAGAGCTCCCTGGGAATGCAACAGACCTGCCCGGAATTAACAGCTTTGTCTTTGGTCTTCCTACAGTGATTTACATGTCCTGCCTCTTCCAGCATTTATCACATATTTGTTTATAGAATGTTCTCTGCCAAATCCCAGAGGCTGAACGTTTAATCTGTTGAATCATGTTAAGCAGAAAGGAATAAACAAAAGGGTACTTTACATTTTGGTATAACTTCCACAGCCCCAAAGGTATGCCAAGTATAGGTCGCCATGTAACTTAAAAACTCATATTGTACTTGGATTTCCCATCTAGGTCTTATTGTAAATCACACATCTGTCAAGTTTTGTTTCCCTAACTATTATTTCTCTGTTATACGAGATTTTTTAAAATTGGGTTATAAGAACCTTATCAGTCATGCATTCCCACGTGTTACTGAGAGCGGTCTAGCTCCTCTGGTACTGTGTCGGGAGATGCCCAGGGCACACATCTCATATGTACCCATGAATGCTGCCCCTCCCACAACCCTGTGCTGTCTTTTGTTTCTGTTTTGGGAATCTACTGGCAGATAAAAAGGCCTTCAATATCCAACAAAGCCCTAGGATGCCGTGCTCACCTGCCACCGCCCAACTCTGAAGCATCTCTGGAAAGGGGTGGACAATTCAGGCGTGAATCAGACCACCTAAATTGGAATCCTCATTCTGCTGGTTACTAGCTGTAAGACCTTGAGCAAGCTGCTTAATTGCTTTTTTATGGGTTTTCACTGTGGTAAAATATACACAACATAAAAATCTACCATTTTTTAATTTTTTTAAAGATTTTATTTTTAAGTAATCTCTATCCCCAACGTGGGGCTCAGAATTACAACCCTGAGATCAAGAGTCGCACGCTCTTCCAACTGAGCCAGCCAGGCACCCCTTACCCCTTTTTAATGTACAATTCAGTAACATTAGATACATTCACATTGTTGTGCAACTATCATCACCATCCATCTCCAGAACTCTTTATCTCGCAAGTTCTATACTCATGAACAGTGACTGCCCATTTCCCATCTCCACTCCCCACCCCTGGCAACCACCACTTCACTTTCTGTATCTATGAATGTCACTACCATAGGTAGTTGATCTAAGGGGAATCAGACAGTATTTGTCCTTCTGTATCTGGTTTATTTCACTTACATTAATGCCCTCAAGGTTTGTCCGTGTTGTAACTTATGTCAGGATTTCACCCCTTTTTCAGGCTGAAGAATATTCCATTGTGTGTATATAGCACATTTGTTTATCTATTCATCCATCAGTGGGCACCGGTTGTTTCTGTCTTTTGGCTATTGTTAATAAAGCTGCTATGATCACTGGGGTACAAATCTCTTTTCAAGTTCCTACTTTCAATTCTTTTGGGTTTAGAGCTAAAAGTGGAACTGCTGGATCATAAGATAATTCTGTGTTTAGTTTTTGGAGGAATTGCCATATGGACTTAACTGTTTAGACTCCGTTTCTTTCTTTCTTTCCTTCTTTTTACTCAAAATGCTTTACTGTTCTGTTGAGATGCTTACAAATACTGAAAATCACCCAGCCCGGGGCCCAGCAGGAACAGCCCAGTAGTAGGCAGGGAGGTGGGCTTAGCGTTAAGGCATGAAGGGCAGAGGCCAGACAGCTGGTGGCCTGGTCCTCTGCTCTCCATTTCTGTCACCCTTCCGAGGCTGAAGGGAGGGCAGGCAGACCTTGGGATCCTCTCCCTCTGCTGCCTTCTCGCCTGCTCAGGCTCCCCCTGGGGGCATCTGAGCAGCCCTCCATCCCTGTTAGAAACTCAGCCGGTACAGAACCCGTCTAGCCTCCTCTCCCACCCGCTCCCTCCTCCTCCAGTCTCTGGATGTCCGAGCTTTGTCCCTTCTGGCTCTAAGCAAGGCGTGAGTGGAAGGGAGAGGGCTGGTCTGGGGGGGGGGGGGCCGGCAGACTGCGCCCGGGGGCCTAGAGACACAGGCAGGGACTAGTGTAAGGATTCGTCTGATGGGATTAAAAGCAGCGCTGTGCATTGCCAAGGCTGCTGTGGGTGCTAGACTTGGCCTGCTCTCATTACTCTTAGGCCTGGACCCAACGGCTCCTTCACCCAGTATCAAAGTTCCCCTTTTCCTATCTTGAGCTCCATTAGGCTCAAATGACTCCTTCAAGGACATCTTTTATAGTTCATCTGCAGTTCCCTCTCACTGGTGCTCATTCTGAAAAAGGATGAGCTGAAATCTGAGGGAAGAGAAAGTGTACCATCTCTTCATGTCCTTCTCTTTGACTGGGCCACTGGGCCAGCGTTGCCTCTTTGGCTCTTCTTCCTCCGTGTCCTCCTCCCCCAGTGGCTCCTCCTCCCTCAGGGGGTCACAGTCCTTACGGACACACGGGTACCAGCCTCTCAGATGTGCTCAAGATAACACACTCACCTTAGGCTCCCCTGTGACATTGCTGCATCCCACTTCCCAGATTAAAAAAGTGAAGGTTCTTCAAAACACAGCCTTAACTTTGAATTACCATTGTTCAACATCATTGGTCTTCAGAGGAATGCAAATTAAAACAAGGAGGTATCATTCCCCGCTCACCATGTGTTGGCAAAGGTGCGGGGCCAGCGGAACTGTAACACATTGGTGGTGGGAGCGTAAAAGGGTCCAACTTTAGAGAGAATTGGCAGTTTCTCAGAAATGTAAACATACATCTGCCATATGACCCAGAAATCCTACTTCTGGGTATTTGTCCAAGAGAAGTGAAAACCTAAGCAGAGCTGAGGCAGAATTCTTATTCTGGTATAAGAATGACCAGAAAGCAGCCTTTAAAATAATAAAAATTGACCCCTCTCCCTCCACACACATAGAAAATCCCACAAAAAACTGGAAGCAACCCAAACATCTATCAACGGGAGAATGGAAGAACATACTGTGATGTATCAATATAATGGTACTATTTTATAACGAAAAAATGAACTGCTGATACATGCAACAACATGGAGGTATTTTTAAAACATTATTGTTGACTGAAAGAGCCAGAAGGTTCCACACTATATTTATATTAATTTCAAAACCGGGAAGAACTAACCTTTGGTGGTAGAAATCAGAACAGTGGTTGCCTCTAGGGTGGGTAGTCAAGAGGCTGATTGAAAACGTGTGTGAGGGCACTTTTGGGGGACATGGAAATGTGTCATCTTGCTTTTGGTGGTAGTTACAAGGATGTATACAATTATCAAAATCCGTTGAACTGTACATTTAAGACTCTTGCATCTTTTTGTATGTAAATGACAACCTCAATTTAAGCAAGAGTGGTCTCAGGACAAGCACAGCAAGATTACAATACTGGGACTATACCAAAGCTCCAGGCAAAGCACTAGATACTTTATCAACTAATCTGATTTGGAAGCATTCAAGTTGTATTACTTTGGGCTTAGCACTATTTCAACTGGTTGCATTTTAACAGACAACAGTCTTTTTGCTTTTCACAGCCGAGGTGACCAAAGGTCAGGCAGGGCTCAGGTTCCAGACTGAAGCTCCTCCTCTCCTTTTGGCCAAGCTCTCCTGGCCTAAGGTAACTCTTAAAGAGGGAGTTCCCAACCCTGGAGAACTAAGGAAGTGTGAGCCATTCCTCCTTGCCAAGGGGAGATTTCCTGAGGCCGTTACCCTTCTGACCAGGATCATGCTGCCTAAAATGGTCTTTAGCAGTCATCCAGATGAATCAGGTACAAACTACATCCTGCTTCAGCACCATCCAGTCAAAAGGGTGGCAGCAGAATTACTGTTTCTAAGGGTTCAAGCCACAGAAATAGGTAGTTTTGACTTTTGTGTCTCAGTGAGTTCTTTGCTCCCCACCACAGCCCTCACAACCACACTTCTGACACACACACACACGCACGTGCACACATGTGCACGCTGGAGCTACAGAGAATATTCAGCCCCAGAGGCAGCAATAATTGTGAGCTGAATGAGTAAGATGTTTTAATTAATAAGATTAATAAATAAGGAGGAAAAGCAAGGAATTTCTTTGCTTAACTCAGTGGTTCTGGAAGTCTAGTGCACAGAACACTTGTGAAGGTTCCTAAACCATGCAGGTGCCTGGAGGTGGGTGTGCTGGGAGGTCTGACAACCGGCCTGATTAAACAAAATGGGAGGCATGCTTTGTATAGTGGTAGATGAAGGAAGATTAAAAAAGGTTTTCAGAAGTTTAGAAGTCATTTTCAGTTGGGTGGAGGCCGGTAGAAAAGGTTCACGTGCAATTTTAGAGACTTAAAATTCTCATCAACAAGAAGAAACTTGTCGGTCAAGTCTGTTTGATCAATGCCTTTGCCTTCCGAGGGCCAAGTAGAAAGGTGACCCGGCCGGTTTTTCCACTTTCATGGATGTCTTGAAAAGATAAATACAATGACATTTTTTAAAAGGAGGCACATTAAAAAATAGATTTGGGAGTGGGAGAGTTCCTGGCTAGGAAATGAATTTCTGTGGAAACTGTTCTTCTTCAATCAGAGTCCAGTTTGCACAAAGGCAAATGAAAGTGAGTTTTTCAAAATACCTCACGAGGCCTCCGAAAGACTGAACTTCTTGACAAACACAAGAAAAGCGGCTGGCAGAAAGTTAGGACTGACAGGAATTACCAAACCAAAATGCATCTCCCTCATCCATGCTAGGGTGTTCTAAGAAATGGTGAACTGTGATTAACCCTAACCAACACTGGGGGGCACTCTGGGTTCAAAAGCTACACAAAGATGTGGTGCTCTTAAAAGCCTCTTGCCTGGTGACTTTTACTCGCCAGTCTGAGGGGAAGCTTGAAGCAATTCAGACTAGGGCTCAGAAACTGTTGTGCTTTTTTTTCCCTCCAAGGTTCTCATCAATTCTAATTCAACCACTGCGCTCTTAAATGCAACCTGGTAAGGCTCCCCTGGGAGATAGATACAAAGATGGAAAGACAGGGCCCTGCCCTTCAGCTCTGAAGGCCAGAGACCCAGTCACAAGGAGCCAGAGCACAAAGCAGCCTCGATGCGGGTCTGGATACAAGGTCAAGGCCTCTGGAGGAAGTGCAGAGGATCAGAATTGTTTCAAGAAGAAATCCTTGCCCACCATTTTGTAAAAACATCCCAGAACATAGTCTGCACCCTGCCCCCCTTTTGTCAGGTTTTGAGTTTTTAAAAAAGGGATTAGGAAACATGACCTGACAGTGTATTTCATTCTTATACCAGGTTCTAAAGAGAACCCAAGCACTCATTTCTCCTAGAAGGGCCAAGATGGGAGCCAGGGTGAAAAAGAGGCAGGAAGGACTCAGAGGATTCCGGATGTTTGGTGGGAGGTGGCCTCAGGGATGAGGGACTGAAATGAGGCAGTCCCTCCTCTGGTGGCCCTGAGGTTCAGTAGACCCAAGGGGTGAGCTGGGGCTGGCCTGGCATGCCCACTCTGAGATTTCACTGGGTGAGGGGGTTTGGTTTTAATGGGCATGGGCTGCAGATGCAAGGGTTATTTGAAACAAACCTACTCTCTGGGATTTGGAAAGGAAAAGTCTGCTAGAGCAAAGGAATGCCCAGCTACAAAAACACAGATCCAAGCTAGGACACTGGAGCCAGAGGGCAACTCTGGGATCACAGTAAAGAAAGAAGGGTGAGTCTGTGAGGACAGTTTTAAGAAAAGGACTCTAAGACCAGGGGTGAGGGAAGGGGTTACCGCAGACATGCTGGGGCAGAGGAAGGCGGGGCCAGGCATGGGAGAAACGGAAAGCATGAGAAGACAGTCTCAAGACCCACTGGTCCTGTGTCCAAACCGCTTGATATCGTTAGAACCACAGGACAGCAGAATACATTCACGAATCCTTGTCTGGGAAAACAGAGAAACTCAACAGAAAAGATTGAGCTAGAAACATATCTTAAGAGGTAAAGCATTAGTGGTTCTGATTATTCCTGGCAGCGAAAAAACACAAAACAAAAAACAAAAACCTTTCTTGTATCTGGGGGGAAAAAAACCTCTGGCTAATTTGACTTATTAGGAATTAATATAGAGTGTCATAGAACTTAGGAAGGGTCTTTAATGCTATTAAGAATGATTAGCATTATATCAAACAGCTGTTTTTCCTCTTTCCATAGGCTAGAATAGCAGGGAAGAGCTTGAAATTTTTAGTTAGCTGAGAGTTTCCTGACCGTGAATATCAAAAACTGTAGACAAAACAAAATCCATTGGAACAAGGGGATGGTCTTATAAAGAGAGAAAAATCAACCCTGAGTATCTCATTTGTCTGGTATGACCTGGAAAGGGGGTGAACTTGACTCACCTCACCTGCTTAGGATTTTTTTTTTTTTTTTTTTTAGATTTTATTTATTTATTTGACAGAGAGAGACACAGCGAGAGAGGGGACACAAGCAGGGGAAGTGGGAGAGGGAGAAGCAGGCTTCCTGCTGAGCAGGGAGCCCAATGCGGGGCTCGATCCCAGGACCCTGGGATCATGACCTGAGCCGAAGGCAGACGCTTAACGACTGAGCCACCCAGGCGCCCCCTGCTTAGGATTCTTTTGATCATTTTTCTTTACCCTCAGATAGCAGTTTTATTGTCGTTTTCTCGCCATAAAAACAATACACCCTTATGTGGCAATTCAAACAATATAGAATATGGTTTAAAAGAAAGCAAATCACCCCAAGTTTCAGCACCCAGAGATAAACATAAGTAAGATTTTGGATTTAGTACAATTATTAGTATTTAATTAAGCCCTGAGAAGATTTACTGAGAGTCTTGGGAAAGGAGGAATTTCATTCACTAAGATTCTTGAAACACGAATCTTGGTTCACAGTATGTTGGAGGCAATCTGCATAATTCACAATGACTATTTGGACCTATCTGCATCAGACATTACCTTATAAACCTGGACACTTTCATAGAAAACAGGCAGTTCATAAGGGCCGGAAGAATGAGATCAAGAGACACATCATAAAGCTAAATATGGAGGTTGGAGTCATGCTCACATTATGTCTCATTCCAGTTGAGGTGCTCAAAACCGGCTTCCACCACCATTCTGGAGGCGTGGAAGAAAAAGGAGGGGCACCCTAAAGCTGTCCTGCTGCCCGGCTAGATTTGTAGACACATTACATTTCTACCTCCTGCCAAGTCTGATGAGGAAAGTTGAGATTTTTTAAAAAATCAATGGGAATATTCTGCAGTAGTTTCCCATCTTCAGATAGGAAGAAAGTTGTTTCTTTACTTCTTATAACACTTGGCAAACATTGCTTCTAACTTAAATCATGCCTGTAGGTAAAGCTTAAAGATTTCCACCACGTGTCAAAAATTCTGATACCAATTCCGAAGGGGGAAGAGGTGTTTCCCCACACACCCAAGCAATTCTGACAGCAGCTGGGTGTCCTGTAATTCAGTTCAATTCTGACACTACCTGGAGAGCATCAAATTCCACAGGTTAAGGGCAGTCCCACAAGACTGTCCCCCACCCCCTGCCCCCTCAGGTACCAATTGCAAGCCCAGGTTGTCACCTGTGTTTCTGACCGAGGCCAGAGATTGGAGGTTCCGATGACCCCTCTCCTTGGGTTCAAATATTTTGCAAGAGCGTCTCACAGAATTCAAACATTCTACTTACTGGATTATGGGTTTATTATAAAGGATATAACTCAGGACCAGCCCAATGGAGGAGACACGTAGGGTAAATTATGGGAGCTTCCATACTCTGAGAGCTCCACTTTTCCTAAAATCTCCATGTGTGCCCCAATGCAGAAGCTCCCCGAGCCACATCCTTTCAGGTTTTTATAAAGGCTTCATTACATGGGCATGACTGATTAAATCATTGGCCATTGGTGTTTCAACTCAATCTCCAGTCCCCTGCCCTCCCCAGGAGGTCAGGGGGGACTCGAAATTCCATTTATCAGGTGGGCTCTACTAGGAACCAGCCCTTATCCTTAGGTGTTTTCCAAATCACTTCATTAACATAACAAAAGACACTACCACCAACGAGGAAATTTTATTTTATTTATTTATTTTTTAATTTTTTTTATTGTACCAACGAGGAAATTTTAAGGATTTTTGGACCTCTGTGCCAGGAACCCAGTGGAAGACCAAATATCTATTTCGTATTATAACTCTTAATATCATCGTGATAATAAATGACAAACATTCATTTCACAAAGATGAAATCCTCATGGGAGAACTGTAAGAATTTCAGGGAGGGTGAAGGAGATGAGGCAGGAAAGGAAAAGAACAGTCCCAGAGACACTCATCTCTCTGGGAATGTGTGCAGCTGGTTCTGTGTCAGAGAATCAGAGCTGAATGTGGAACCAAAATTCGTGCTCATTTGATCCCACAGAATTTTGAGAAACCATCCCCTCCACCAACATTTCTAAATTGACAGTTACATTTTCACCTTAGCTCTGGATATATTTGTTACTATGGGTAAAATTTCTGGCATATTGTAAATAATATTACAGGCTGTCACTCTTAAAAATGGAGCCAATGAAATCTCAATGCCATAGCAATTTGGAACGGTCATCAGCCACTTAATAACCACAGGATCAAGCTCTTGAGTATAAAAAAAAACAAAAAAAGGAAATTTTACATGATCTTTTCTCCTTGAACTGGAAACTTCATTCCACTTACCCCACCGAGTTCTAACCTCATTTAAGTATATTGTTATGCATAAATCATGCATTTATGATTTGACTGACCAACCTATTAGACCTCTCTGTAAACACATTTCTAAATTTAAAATATAAAATATCCTGACCACAAGCTTTCTAAATATCTGATAAAGAACATTATTGTGACTGAGCCATTATGACACAATTGGTCCATATAACAAGATATATTTTAGCTTTTAAGTTTGACAGTTTTTAAAAAAAGATTTACTTACACACACACACACACACAGAGAGAGAGAGAGAGTGGGAGTGCGGGGTGGGGGTGGGAGGGACAGAGAGGGAGAGAGAAACGAGAAATTCAAGCGGAGTCCACGCTGCACATGGAGCCAGATGTGGAGCTCAATATGACGACCCTGAGAACACAATCTGAGCTGAAACCGAGTCAGATGCTTAACCGACTATTTTTAAACTAAAAAATAAAGTTTTATTGGAAGTGTATCTTTCAATAACATGAAATGGAGGGCTTTTTTTTCCAAATGGCTCCTGTATCCATGGGTGAATATTACGTATTGCTAAAGTGAGAGAGTCTGTCATTAATTCTTATTCACGTAAATAAGTAAACGTGAATGGAGGGAGTCTGACTCCCAGCTACATGGTTCAATTCTGGGAACTCTCACGTCTCCCAGTTTTCATCAAATATTGTTAATGACCTACCAGCTTCTTTGATTAGATCCTTCTTCAACCTTGTTCGACGCAAAGAATTAGAAACCACTTGACTGCAAATGGGTTTATTCCTTGATCACTAGAGTCATTTTCCAATCCCCTACACCAACATTTTGAATTACCCCTTATTCAGAATCTAGGGGTTCCCAGCTGAGGACACGAGTGAGCACTACACCTCTCTTGTAGAATAGGAGAAGGGTGTGTCCTTGGGTACATCAACTTTTTTTTTAATATATATATATTTTTAAAGATTTATTTATTTATTTATTTGACAGCGAGAGAGGGAACAGAAGCAGAGGGAGTGGGAGAGAGAGAAGCAGACTTCCCGCTGAGCAGGGAGCCCGATGTGGGGCTTGATCCCAGGACCCTGGGATCATGACCTGAGCCGAAGGCAGATGCTTAACAACTGAGCCACCCAGGTGCCCCTTGGGTACATCAACTTAATGGAGGGCTGCTTATGGAAGTAGAACTGCTTAAAATTAGCCTTTTAAAAACTATCATTGCATATGGTCTCCTCGGACAGTGAATTCGTATACCCTCGTGTGAAGATCAAAGTCTCTGGAGTTAGCCTGTAACAGTCCTAATTCTACTATCTCAATGACCTTAAGGAAGTCACTTGCTCTTTCTGAACCTTATTTTTCTCTAATAATAATAATAATTATTATTATTATTATTAGCAGCAGCAGCCTTGGGGTTGTTTGAAGGCTTGAATGGGATAATGGAAGATGTAAAATTCTACGTCAGTATTAGATACTATTTTCCTTACTGTTTTTGATACCAGTGATTCAAGTTTAACAAATTAGGACCCGGGGTCTTGTACAAAAGTGATATCAATGCCAGGAAGAAGAAAACCTTGTTAACAAGTTCAAAACACTAGTCTCCCAAACCTGTAATGATAACGAACAGGAGCATGGATAGTTCTAACACTGGATAGCACTGGTTCTCAAAGTGTGGTCTCTGACCCAGCAGCCTGAGCATCACCTGAGAGCTTGTTAGAGATGCCCGTTCCCTGGTTCCACAGACCTACAGAATCAGAAACTCCGGGGCGGGGACCCAGCAACTTGTATTTTAATAAGCCCTCCAGGTGACTCTGTTACGTGCCAGAGTCTGAGAACACTGCTGTTCAGGATGATTTATGTGTGAGGAACCGTACTGGATTACCCAGAATAGGTGGTGGCAGGAGAAGGCAGGAAGAAGCATTTAAAGCGAATCAGTTCTGTATCAGCACGCCAGCAAATGTCGCAGAGGGGGTAAGTGCTCCTTCTTTCATTTTACAGATGATGCCTATGCTGCCATTGGTCAGGGTAAACAACAGGACCGTCAGCAAAGGAGATCTGATGTCTACACAATTTTCAGAGTACAACTGAAGACCTCTCAAAATACATAAGCTAACGGCTGATCCTCTTGTGGGCAAGGACAAGAAGTCCTCTTGGTCTTCCCTTTTACACAGAGAAAACCAGAATCAGAAGAAAACCATCCATGGGAGTTCTAAGGGAAGATGTAGCTGTGTCCACCTGGCTACAAAGAACTGTGTTTTATTCTTGACAATACTGTTTTCAGTTTCAGTGCTGTGCCAGGACAGCTGGGCCCTCCTCCATCCATCACAAGGCTCCTAAAGTTGACCCAGGAAGTCTGCCATCAGACAGTCTCAATCACATGCACAACAGGCTGCCTTCAGGGGGCAGGGATGGAACCCAATCCAGAATAACTCACATAGGAAGAATGCAGCTGGACAAGTGGACACATAGCTCCCTTCTTCCAATACAGCGTATTTAATGCATCTAGAAAACCGATGGGAAGAGGTGGTTCAGAACTACTGATGTTAATGGGGTTTGGATGCTGTTCCCGCAGGATGCTTATTTAGCACAAATGAAATAAAGTGAAACAGCAGGAACAACTCTAAACCACAGTGTACTCAAGAAGAGAAGCAAGCTCTCAGTCACAGTATCTCTGATGGGTTGGCTTTGATATAGGACTTTTATTTTGTTTTAAATTTTTTTTTGATGGGGAAAGAAAGCCCTGAACAGTGTTTTTGGTTTTGCTTTTTTTTTTTTTTTTTAAATGGGGAAGAAGATATAGGACTTTTGAAAAACAAGGAGTGTTTTTGTTGACAGCATATATAAGAAACAAAAATCAAATTAAAGAGCATGCTAGTCATTTTGTTTTTTATTTTTTTGAGAGCGAGCGAGTGAGCGAGTGAGCATGCAGGGGAGGGGCAAAGGGAGAGGGAGAGAGAGAATCTTAAGCAGACTCCATGCCAGCATACAGCCTGATGTGGGGTTCCATCCCACCACCCTGAGATCATGACTTGAGTCGAAATCAAGAGTCGGGTGCTTAACTGGCTGAGCCACCCAGGCGCCCCACCATTTTATTTTTAATACTAGTTAGGTTTGGATTTTTCTTAATATTGTAATAAAAGTAGGACCTAAGACTAAAGAATAGCCACAAGAACACGGAATGGAGAGTGAGACAAAGATGAGGCATCTGTTGACTTTTCTTTACCAGTGAGGGAACCTCTGAGACATGGTACATAAGCAGAACTAAAGTCATCAACCATTTGGTTTTCACAGCTGACTTCTGCATGTCAGAGAGAGTGACTCTGAAAGACAATGGAGAGACCACACCACAAACCAAGTATTCAGAATAAAAGGTTCCAACTGTGTAGCAAATGCCACAGTAACCCACTGAGGGTTAATATTAAGCTGATACCATTGAAAAATCTCTCATTGTGAGGACTGTGTTGACAACAAATGGAGCTGCTGTATGGATGACTGAGTGCAGACTGCAAAGATTTATATGCCCCAAGGTTTTGCAGCGTCTTCGATCGAGTCTAGCACAGTGCTACCATGGACGCCATCCAAAAACACAACCACGCGCATCAGCGACACACTTGTCATCATTGTCCTAACGGCAGAGTAAGGCAGTAACATCCCTGCGCTGTCTTAGCACATCAAACAGAAAATCTGTACAAATGGACATCTAAATAACCAGGTGAACAGATCTGCAGTGTATTTTCATTAAAGACAGTATTTATAAAATGAGTCACATTTCCAACCAAATAAAAGCTGCTGCTGGTATTAGCACAATTATTTAAAAGCCTCAGATCATATTAAAATGCTACCCAAATTGGCTTTAAGTTATAATGTTACAACATTTTTCAAAACCAACATTGAATATTTAATGGGTAATGGGATTGCATCATGCCTCTTTTCAATTTATTTCCCATGTTATTTTTTTTAAACTTGGTGACTATAAGGGACCGTAAAATTGATAAATGTTTTGCATCTGGCATAAGACATTTCCTGTTTCTGTGAGAACATTAAAAATAACAAAGGACTCTAGAGTAGACAACATCCACTGAAGGGGCTTCCAACCTCATGTTTCATAAACTCAGAACAGCTGTTAATTGCTTGCATCTGCTTGGAATCATAATGCCCAATGGAAGTCATCTTAGAGATTTCCTGCATCCCTCCGAGAGAGGCTCTCCAAGTTCCTTCTCTTTGTCTCTTCAGAGCTGATCCCAAATTTTATTTTTCTTCAGGTTTAATCATGGTATAACTATTTTAAAAAACCGATGGCTATTCTCTTGAGTGGCCCACTTGCAGCCTCAGCGGCTACTTCACTTTTACCCCCAACGCCTGCTCCTTCCTCTCAGCACAGCGACTTGTGGCTCACACATCTTCATTCCAGTCATCCAACAATGGCTGACTGAACATCTGTCATGGGCAGGGTTACCAGGCTGGAAAGATGGCTGCTGTTACGGGCTGAGGGGGGTAAGAGGGCTGCTGTGACAGGCTGAGGGGGAGGGTCGCCCACAAATCCTTATGCTGAAGCCCTCACACCCAGTACACCAGAACGTGACTGGTGTTGGGACACAGGGCCTTTAAAGAGGTAATGGAGTTACATGAGGTCATTGAGGTGGGCACTAATCCAATAGGACTGGCGTCCTTGGAAGACAAGGAGGTTAGGACACAGAAAACACAGAGGGATGGCCATGTGAGAACAGAGAGAAGAAGGCCATCTAGAAACCAAGGAAGGAGGTCTCCGAAGACACCAAACCTCCAAAGACCTTTATCTCAGATGTTTAGCCCCCAGAATTGTGAGGAAGTAACTTTCTGTTACTTAATGTCTGTGGCATTTTGTTCTGGCAGCCCTAGAGGACTAACTCAGTTGCTTCATGTACATGTATGCTAGGCTCCTGAACGACTGCAGATGACCACTCCACACAACATGAATGTGGAAGGCCAAAGTACACAATGACGTGTTCTTCTCTTAAGACTAGTACCAGTTCTGCAGCATTTTTAAGGTCACTACAACATGTATGTTACTGGGTCATCAGAAGTCCTGGAACAAGAATTTTCCAGGCTTGGGGCAATTTTCTCTCTTCAGTATGGCCTTGCTTCTCTTCTTCTAGGTATTTAATAATCACTGGCATCAACTGTCTCTGCAGGTGGGGAGGGACTGGCTGAGGCCTGCCTTGAATTTATTACTTTACCATCTACTTATTTATAAAGTACCAACATACATGTAGTCTTTAATTTTCAAATTTAATCTTTTTTTAAAAAAGATTTTATTTATTTATTTGACAGAGAGAGACACAGCGAGAGAGGGAACACAAGCAGGGGGGGTGGGAGAGGGAGAAGCAGGCTTCCCGCTGAGCAGGGAGCCCGATGCGGGGCTCGATCCCAGGACCCTGGGATCATGACCTGAGCCGAAGGCAGATGCTTAATGACTGAGCCACCCAGGCGCCCCTTCAAATTTAATCTTAAAAGCTAATGATAATGGCATTGTTGGGACTCTGGGTAATTTAACAGGTTTTTTTTTTTTTTTTAAGATTTTATTTATTTGAGAGAGAGAGAATGAGAGAGAGAACATGAGAGGGGGTAGGGTCAGAGGGAGAAGCAGACTCCCCGCTGAGCAGGGAGCCCGATGCGGGACTCGATCCCGGGACTCCAGGATCATGACCTGAGCCGAAGGCAGTCGCTTAAGCAACTGAGCCACCCAGGTGCCCAACAGTTTTCAGTTTTAATAGAAAAAAGAAAGACCACTTTAGGTCCACAATTTTATAAAACTCAAACTTAAATGGAAAATTCGAATGTTCTCGATTTTCCATAGATTGTTAGAAGAGAACTAGTTCCCAGATGCTGTTCCTGTCCTCCCCTTGGTATGTAGCAATTTTAAAAATTAACTTCCGTGCACCAATGCACAGCAAATGTTAAGAAGGAATTCTATCACCAGCAATAAGAACTCATTATCTGAAATAAGCACACAGATAGTAAGTAATCACCTCACAGGAAAAAATGAGCTGTGCTCAATAAAGGTAATTTTTTTTCTACTTTTTGTCCACAATTCACAGGATCCGCTTCTATCCTTACATGTGAAAAGGGAAGCTGGTTTTGAGTGACAATTACCGATGGCTAAGGAGTGAACATGGTGAGTGAATAGGAGCCTACGAATCATCAGCATATGCCCACGGAACACCATTACTCCATTTAGATATTTACCTGCAAAATTTCACGGTCACATCTGCTGGACACAGCAGCTCGTAAGACACGATCCTTATTCTGACTTGGCTATTTCCTCGCATCGGTCGCATGTTCTGAGGTCACTCAGCACTCTGACAATTAGTGAATCCCTTTTCAGGGTATGACAACATCTCTGGCTCCTCTCTTACCCTTGAGGAAACTGGGACAGTAGCATTTAAAGATTCTGAGTTTATTATTTTTCAAGTCTGGCTCTTCAATTTCCACTCTGTCAAGGTCACGGATTTCGAATCATTTCCTGGCCAGATCGTTTCAAAGGAAAAGTAAGGATGACACTTGACTCTCCCTATAGCCTCTGTCCTTACCATCATCCACGGGTCCTAACTCACGAACTCAGGATCCAATTTTTAAAACCATTTTGCTTGCACAAGTAGGTGGCATTAGAGCAGAAAAGAGCAGTGCTTGTTCATCCACGTGTATATACTGGGGTGGGGAAGCGAGACAATGGTGGAGACGCTGAGTCTTCGTGAGAGGGGGGCAGAACCACTACATCTTGCTTAGTTGGTGTATGGGTCCCTACAAAGTACTTCAAAGCACTCCCTTGCTCCCTCCCCTTCTACCCCGATTTGTCAAGCAGAGTGTCCCTTCTGCATTCCAGAAGTCTTTCCACCCTGCTGGAGGTGCAGTTAAGGTGCCCACAATAGGCCGGGGTGGGGGGTGGGGTGGGGGGGGTGGTGTTACTGTTTAGGATTCATGGAGCATGTACCCAGAAGAAGATGTCTGTTTCCACAGTCTCAACAATGAGTCAGATTTTTCTCTTGAAAGGAATGATCCTGAGCAGCTGTTCTGACAGTCTGCAGAAACTGAAAAACTACGGCTAGGTGTCTGTCGGTGTCAAGTGTTCAACAATAAATAAGACAAACACAAGACTCACTTAACTCTGATGTTAATAAATCAACAATTATTCAAGACAATTACTTATGTTATTGTCATCTTTTTCTACTTAGATAAATACTAGGAAATTTTGACTTGCGTCCCGGTTTCTTGGCGTTAGTCATACTGGCAAAGGGAACTGCAGCCCCTGACAGAGCAACAAAAGGAAAGGGATCCTCAGGGAAGCAGAAAGGCTTAGACTCACACTGGGACCTTAAGAATATAAATAAAAGGAACTACTCTTCGTATTGTTTTTTTGCAGACATTCTCCAAACACCTAGGAGCTTCTCTGATGCAAACAAGGAGCCAGGAGCTCTACATCTGCAAATGGTGATGGGGAGTGTCAGCAAACTTACAAGAGAAATATAAGTCCTGAAAAATCCCCCAACCCCCAATCTCTTATAGGCTAGAAAATCACCCTTTCACATCCTGTGTGTACACGTTCACACACACACCCCTCTTGCCTCAGGGATGGAACCAGAGTTCTTTTCTGCTTTTCACTGCAGCGTTTTAGTGGGGCCACTTGTCTGCTCTGATTAATCACATCTCTCTCCCTGGCTCCAATAATTCCATCCTTTATGTATCTTTAGATCAGATGCCCATAAATCACACAGCACCCCGAGCCTGCTATGAATCGCTCACAGTTTCAATTAGCATACAGACTGAATAGCTGCCATCAGTGGGGACTGCAGTCAGTGGAAGGAGCACAGCTGACCCCACATGTAAGACTGGGCAATGGCCCTAGAACCCAATCTACTCACAACATTTAAAATACCTACCATTCTTAAATCAGGGTTGTCTGTGAACTTAGGTCTGTCTAAATGATTCTGTGGATTCCCATAAAAATGATCCTCCGGTTACTAAATCTGGTGGCTTTCCTTAGCTCATTCTCTTTGACTCCCCAGATCCATTTGACCCGAGCGGCTCAGTGTCCTGCATGAACTGAGCTTCCTGGTGCCCTTTGACACCTTGGCATCTCTGTTCCAACAGGGTTAGCCCTACCTCCTTTTTCTTCCAAGTTCTGGCTATTCAATTAATTCATTCATAATTAATTTATTCATTCCACAAATATGTATTGAGGGCCAAGCACCGGAGAATCAAAAATGACCACATGGAACTTATGAATTAGGGAAATACAAAAGTATAACTATCTAGATAAAAGTTAGAACAATGCATGACAAACTGAAGACAGAGGACATATAGGGTGCTCTTACAGCTTACAGTTGACAGGACCCATTTCAATTTGAGAGTATCAGACAAGACTTCCTGGAAAAGTTGATATATCAGTTAAGTCCTGAGAATGACAAATTCTTGTCAGGAAAAGGATATGTGCAAAGACAGCATTCAGACCTCGCAGCTCTTCTTTATATGAACCCTTCATGAGTGTGCTCATGCTGTATGTTTAGATGCCTTATCTATCCCACTAGACCTGTGCTTGCAGGCCAACATGGCCACCAGTAACCACATGTGGCTGTTGGGCCCTTGAAAGTGGCTAGTGTGCCTGAGGAACTGAATTAGGAGTTTTACTTAATTTTAATACAAATTTAAATGTAGAAACTGATGCTTGATTCCGTTATTAGAAAACGGTCAGGGCGCCTGGGTGGCTCAGTTGGTTAAGCGACTGCCTTCGGCTCAGGTCATGATCCTGGAGTCCCGGGATCAAGTCCCGCATCGGGCTCCCTGCTCCGCGAGGAGCCTGCTTCTCCCTCTAACCCTCCCCCCTCTCATGTACTCTGTCTGTCTCAAATAAATAAATAAAATCTTTAAAAAAAAAAAAAAAGAAAACGGTCAAGTATGTTTCAAGCAACTTGAGGATGAATCTATTTTTTCAACTGTAAACCTTCTAAGTGTGGCAAGAAGCCAGTCCCTATCTGAGGAAAGAACATTCCAGAAGAGGGGGATGGCACATGCACACACTGAGAAGGAAACGTGTTTGGCATGTACAGAGCAGAGCAAGGCCAGTGTGGCCGGAGCACCACGAGCAAGAGAGAGCAGTAGGATAGGAGGCAGGCCAGGGACTCAATCTGGTAGGTCAGGGAGGCCAAGGCAAGGACTTCCAAGTGTGACGGGAAGACACTGCAGGCCGAAAGCAGGAAATGGCAGGATGGACCTACGTTCTTAGGATCGTTCTGGTTGCCCTACTGAGAATAGACTGGGGAGTACAAAGGGGAATCGGAGCCAGTTAGGAGGCTTTGGCAGTGATGATAGCAATTTATTGAACATCTTGGGGTACATGCAACAGGAAAGGAGGACAAGTTAAATCTGGAACTCTGCTGAGTATCTTACTACAAAGTGAAAACAGTCATCATTTAAAAAGCCATCTTTTGAAAAAGTCACTCTTGAGGCAACAGTGTCACAGCGAGCCCACGGTGTGTCCGTGCAGGACTATCTCTTTGCTCCTAGTCTTGTCTTCAACTCAGCTGAGGAAGTGTTAGAGGAAGACTTGCAGCTACATCAGGTAGTAAGACCCCTTGGTATTTACTGACTGTAGAACTTACTTGGGAGTCCTTGTGGAACCCTTCATTGGATGTTTGCCAGTGGCCGACAGACTAATTCTGGTTTTAGAAAACACGTATTTTTTCAATTCAGTGCCTCTCTGTAGTGCAAACATACCTACACATACACATTGCTACCATGTATCGAACACTTGCTATGGTGACTTGCTCCTCACCAAGCATTTTTTAGGAGTCATTTTTTTTTTTTTAAAGATTTTATTTATTTATTTGAGAGAGAGAATGAGAGAGAGCACATGAGAGGGGGGAGGGTCAGAGGGAGAAGCAGACTCCCTGCCAAGCAGGGAGCCCGATGTGGGACTCGATCCTGGGACTCCAGGATCATGACCTGAGCCGAAGGCAGTCGCTCAACCAACTGAGCCACCCAGGTGCCCCTTTAGGAGTCATCTTATTTAAATTCTACTAATTACCCAGTGAGTAGATGCCACCATCTTGATTTTCTTGAAGAAACAAAATGTTCCAAGGTATTGCAGATGGTCAGTGCAGAGTGGCTTCAGAGTGGATTTAAATTCCAGCTCCACACCCACTATCTGCACGACCCCAGAGCTTTGTGTTTCTGATGTTTCCCCATCAGTTAAGGAAAAACAAAAAAAAAAGTGTGTCCAACTTGAAGCCAAAAGGCCAGTGTTTCTTAAAATATAGTCTAGGATCCACCCATATCAGAATCTCCAGGGGTCCTTATTAAAAGCACAAACTGGGGTCAGTCCGGAGTCTACATTTTCAATAAGCAGTACAGATATTTTGTCAATATATTATTTATTTAGTATCTACTTGTAGGGTAAAATTAATATACTTTAAAAAAATCGGTCATTTTACATTTATATATTACTTCTCTGGGATACATGGAACTTCACAAAAGCTTCCCATTTAGAGGCAGTGTCACAGTTTGGTGTCACCTGCAAAGAGCCCGAGACAAAGACTTGGGTGCAGGTAGTTTATTTGGGAGGTGAGCCCAGGACACAAGTATGAAGGAAGGCAGAGCGAGAAGGAAAGAAGGAAAACATGTATAAAGAATGCCTTACTGAAGTGCTTTCTGCTAGGGGCAACAGGAGCTCAGGCCCACGGGGGCTCTCTAAGGCACCATGTAGAATGTGTCACAGAATGGTCCCTCCACAGAGGTGAAGCTAAGGCAATTATCCTCCACGTCCTTTTACCTACTAGTTGAGGCTGACCCCTGGGAGTAAACTCCCTTGCATTTTATGGCTGCATCTGTGTGGGGCCTAGAGGTCTTTGGAAAGAGCCCTGAGCCCAAAAATCAGAAAGCCCCACAGCAAGTGCTTGGGGTGGGACACCGGTAATGTCTATACTACCATCTACATTTCACTGATATAAGGATACTGGGAACGTGGACCAGGGAACAAAACACATCTGCTTCAGGCCGAATTTATCACACACCTGCCACTTAATTGCTCAATTTGGGGTGGAGGATCAAGAAATACATTGGCTGGTACAGAAACAAGAGCATATTCTTCCCCACACATGCCACACTTTTATGCTGTGATGGAGCTACCAAAACATCTCTGCAGCAAATAGAGTCTTAAAGAAAAAAGACAAACAGATTCTAAGATTTAGGGGGTCTTCAGATGAAAGAGACTACCCACTTCCAGGAAATGCTATGCCAAGCCACCTCCACTCATTACCCCTAGTCAACAAGCTCCTTGTGCTCACAAAATTTTCAGTCAGATTTCTGGTGTTTCACTCTTCAATATGAACAGATAGCTAAAGATCTCCAGATACTTAAGAAAAGTTCCAACATCAGAGAGATCAAAACAGAAGAAACTCAGAAAAACCGGTAATGCAAGGAAAAACACTGCCCACTCCACCCCCTCAAATCCCATAGCAATGCTCTCAGAGATGTAAGAGAATATAATGTAGTCATGCAGTACGAAAAAGTTGCATACAAAAGGGCAAAGAACATACTGATCTCTTAGTTTCTCAAAAAGTAGTAAGACATGAAAACTCAATAGAATGGTTGAAAGGTGGAGTTGAAGAAAGTGCCTAGAAAGTAGAATAAAAAGACAAAAAGATGAACAAAAGAGGAAATTAAAATATTAGACAATCAATCTAGGTAGATCAACACCCAATATACAGACATTCTAGAATGTTAGAACAGAAAAAGTGGTGGAAAGTAATTACTGGGCAAAAAATTTTATGAGGGAACTTCTCCAAACTGAAGGACTTAAGTGTTCAAATGGAAATGGCTCAGTAAGTCCCAGGAAAGTGAGAAAAAGAGAAAAAAGACACATGAAGGCCTATTATGACCATAACACCATGAATAAAGAGAAGTTACAGAGAGAAAATACAGGTTATATGTAGAGCAAAGGCAGTCAGAAAGGCATCAGATTTATCAATAATTCTGGATGCTGGAGGATAGTGGAGCAGTATCTTCAAAAATTCTAAGGCAAAATGATTTTCAACCTAGAATTCTATTCCCAGCCATACTATTAATCTGGTATATACTATGATAAGGACCAAAAAAAAAAAAAAAAGGAAAAGAAAAGGTAAAAAGATTATATACGTCAAAAAGTCTATGGGTCCCAGAAATAAGGAATCAATTCAGGAGAGCTGTGAAGGGAAGTCCCAGGATGACAAGTATGTAGCAGACCCAAGAAACACAATGACCAAAGAACTCCAGGAGAAAGGTCTTCAGTATTAAGTAGTGGAAATGATAGGTCATCTAATATGTTTCATTATGTTGAAAACCATATTGAGAGGTTGTACGTGTACAAAGACTTCATCAAACATATAGAAAGCCAGCAAATGAAAATACAATGTAATTATTAACTCCAGGAAAAGTAAAAGTTACATAAGAAAGAAATATCTAGAACACTACTTGGCTCTGCAGAAATCATAATGATATAAATTCTGATTACTGATTCAACCAAACATTATGAGTTTACTGTATTGACAGCATAGGAGAAAAAGAATTTGGGGGTGGGGGTAAAAACACGAATTCTCCCTTTCCATGGTAGTCAACAGATAGTATGTAACAGACACATTAAGGGAAAAACAGTGTATCTACATAATTTAGAAAAAAAAGAGGCAAATACAGAGGAAACAATTCTAATTGTTGAAAGTAGCTGCTCCTGAAGGGAAGGAACGGAGGGTGGGGAAGGGTAGGACATAGAACTATTTTTTATTATAATCCCTAAGCGGTGTTTGATTTTTAGGACAATGGACAAATGGTAATTTGATTTTTTAACAATTAGCTAAAAAGAAAATGTATTCTGAAGCTAGAAAGTAACTTTTGTGTGCTATCCATGGTGTCATAACACCCATTTGGTTGGATTACTAGGTGTTATAGTAAATGTTTTGGGCATGCTGCTGACATGGTGAGTGGACCATCTGCTACAAAAAAGGGATCCATTTCATCCTAGAGGAAAAGTGGCTCAGCTGAGACAAGGGATTTATTTCTCTGTAGGAAAACGTGGGTCTTACCACTCAAATCTGCAGCATGCAATTTCTAGATTAAGATCGGTCTTTAAAGTATATGCATCTTTTAATTTTGTACAGGATGGGGCTGGGGGAGATAGCTCATATCACCAATTGTTTCTTCTGTACTTTCATCAATTGAGATGCCAGTGGAGTCATCTAGAGCAGACACAATTAATGAAATATACTAACTGTATCTGTAAGCAAGGACAAAAGAAACAAATGCGGATTTGTAAAATGATGTTTCTCTCTGGATTCGAAAATGGGTCAGATGACATTTTAGTATGTTTATTTTTTTTAATCTTGATTCATCTTTTGCACTAAGCAAATCCCCTGTGAAATTGATAGCCTGAGATTTCCAATCTAAGCATTCACCATACACTTCAATGACAAGATTTTATGTCCTGAGTTTCTGCCATGTTGCCAACAGTTGCATTGTAGTACTGTTTATATATAAGATTTAGATTGCTGGGATTTTTGTTTTTCTTTATAATTTCTATCTTTCCTTCCACACATGTTTAGCATATTACAACTGTCCCAACTTAGAAATGCTTTCTTTCAGCATGGTACAGAAAGCTGTGCTGTGTTTCCCTTTACCAAATATGTATATCATGTCTTAGAAAAATCCATAATGTAACAGGAAAAAAAAAAAATCTACCAAAGCCTTTTTGCCTCGCCAAAACATTTCATGGCTTCTCTGCATTTTACTAAGGATATCCATTTATTCCTTGACTTTGTCTTTTAAAGTATCAAAAAATATCTCATTACCATTTTCTTATTTACTTTTTTTTTTTGCCCTTTCTCCTTAGATTAACCTCCCTTTGTTTTGTCTTTTTTCTGATGCTTTTGTGGAAAAATATCATTTAAATTAATCTCACTTAGGTGATTTGATCCAAATTAATAACCACAGGAAAATGAGAATGTTGGCTGGCTTTTTTTTTTTTTTTAAGATTTATTTATTTATTTGAGAGAGAGAATGAGAGAGAGAGCATGAGAGGGGAGAGGGTCAGAGGGAGAAGCAGACTCCCTGCCGAGCAGGGAGCCCGATGCGGAACTCGATCCCGGGACTCCAGGATCATGACCTGAGCCGAAGGCAGTCGCTTAACCAACTGAGCCACCCAAGCGCCCGGAATGTTGGCTGGCTTTAAAAGTCAAGTGAAAAAATGGAAAATGAATGTCTTGCCATTTACCTATGTTAGTTCTTCCATCTCAACTGATCAAACACCTTGGTCTTAGGAAATGCAGTACATAATTCTCATGAAGTCTGGCCAGTGCGTGTAGTTTCTCCAGCTTTTATCTCTTGATTACAGTTACTGCAGGATGAGCCATGTGAAATTGCTCACCCGTATCACCTTCCATTACAAATCAGGTAAGCGCAGGCCGCCCTTTTGATTGGCTGTAATATACTGCATAAAGGAAGTTTCAATTTCCCACTAAAGTCTGAACCAGAGGGAGAAGGGAAAAAAATCAGCAAATCAATAACCTTTTCCCTGAAATGAAACTATGATTTATAATGCTCTTACAGAGTGTCAGGATGCTTGTTTTTTTAGGGCGGAGGCCGTCATGCTGCGGGCAACCGATGAAAACAGAGGCCTGAAATGAGGTTGCTACTTGCTGTTCCAACCGCTGCCGTGTTGAGGAAGCAGATGATGTATCATCATAAACCTTGTCTCTTTGGATCCCTCCAATTTGGAAATCACAGGAACACAGCCACAAAGCATTTGATTCTTTGAGTTAAAAACCCCAAATTACTTTTCCTCTGCAAATTTTTTTTTAAAGATTTTATTTATATATTTGAGACAGAGAGAATGAGAGACAGAGCATAAGAGGGGGGAGGGTCAGAGGGAGAAGCAGACTCCCCGCTGAGCAGGGAGCCCGATGTGGGACTCGATCCTGGGACTCCAGGATCATGACCTGAGCCGAAGGCAGTCGCTTAACCAACTGAGCCACCCAGGCGCCCCTCCTCTGCAAATTTACTGTACTTTTCCTATAAGACCACTGCAGGCAGACCTTGAAATATGCTGTCCTGGGTTTGATAAAAGGGGTGAGTTACTTGGAATTGGGCTTTAAAATTTGAATAATTTTCTAAAGAAATATGTATAATAGGGACTATCTCACTCATCATGAATTTTTGATACATATGCTTAATTTTGTTGGTGGCAAAAAGGACACATATTGAATTACTATGGCTAGGCAGTTCTAGAAACAGAGTAGGTGCTTCTAAATTATTAGCTCCATTAAATTTAACTATTTATTGACTAGCCTGCTATGGTCATACAAATCAAACTGATATGCCCATTTACATCCCAGCTTAGAACAATGCAAAAACACTTTAAACAAACAGCATTTGTTTAGAAGAATTATACGTATGGAAGCCTTCCTAATAAAACTTGTCCCTCCGTATCGTGCATTAATGCAGTTTCACTGTTGTGACATAAAAATGATTCAGTAACAATCTTCCCAAGACCAGAAGAACATCAGCCGTGAGCTGCAAGAGCTCCAGTACGTGAACACAGGTGTATTTGCAGACCAGAAGGCAGGTGTTTTGGAACCCTGGCAATAATTCTGACTGTACGATATTCACAGGTGCTAATTAATCCTGCAGATTGCTGCACTGGACAGAAATTTCCCTTGGAGATCTCCTTATCCACTCTTCAGCCTTTACAAATTACCTGCCATAGCACCTCAAAATATGATGTTGGAATTAAGAGGGATGTGCACAGTTTCTAGTGCACGTGTGTTAGGGACTGAGGCTTGGAGAACGGAAGGGCATGGAAGTTTAAGAAAAGAGGTCACCTGATTCTTATTCCAGGACTCTCTGCTACTTGAGCTCTGCCCCACGCTTATCTTATGCTCAGAAAAATTTTTTTATTTACTAAATAAACTCCAGTAAAACTCTTGGTATTTTTTCAACCTTAGGTGCAGGGGATTGAATTAATCACCCTCCAACCACCACACTATCAACAGGATTGTATGAATCATGTGCATATTTATTTCCCTTTTTTCAACATTCCCCACTCTTTGGTGATCCAGCAACATCCCCATAGCCACTGTGGTTTTTTAAAGAAATTTTTCTTATTGAAATATGGTTGACTTATCATGCTACACCAACTTCAGGAGCACAACATAATCATTCGACAATTGTATACACTATGCAATGCTCCCCATAGTAAGTGTGGTTACCATCCATCACCACACAACATTATTGACAATATTCCCTATGCTTTACTTTTCCTGTGACTTATTTATAACTGGAAGTTTGCAACTCTTAATCCCCTTCACCTAATTCACTCATTTCTCCCCCCCATCCCCTTTCCCTCTGGCAACCACCAGTTTATCCTGTTTTTGAGTCTTTGTTTGTTCATTTGTTTTGTTTTTTAGATTCCACATAAGTGAAATCGAATGGTATCTGTCCTTCTCTGAGTTACTTATCACTTAGCATAATACCCTCTAGATCCATCCATGTTGTCCCAAATAGTAAGATTTCATTTTTTTGTGGCTGAGTAATATCAAATTGTATGTGTACACACACAAACACACACACACAATATTTTCTTTATCCATTAATGTAAATTGGTACAACCATTGTAGAAAACAGTATGGGGTTCCTTAATAAATTAAAAATAGATATACTAAATGATCCAGTAATTCCACTACTGGGTATTTATAAAAAAAAAAAACAAACACCCTGAAAACACTAATTCAAAAAGATAAAGCCAGTGTGTTTTAACTGTTGACTCAAATTTGAATAAAACTCTTGTAAAAATAAGTAGTAGGTCTTGTAACTTACAAAATGGCAACAGGCTAGGGCCTTCACTTTTTTCTTACTTTTCACTCAGCATGGTATCATGTCACCAGTACTGTTTCTAACTGATGCCAAGTGTTCCACCACCTTTCACATACCCATCCCCCTCGTGATGGATGTACATATGCATTCCTCGGGGTATATACCAGGAATGGAGTGTATTTACACATTTTGACAAGCATCATCTGACCGCTCTCCAGAATGACAGAGTACACTTCCCTACCTAGGTTAAAAGACTCCCAGTTCGGGGCGCCTGGGTGGCTCAGTCGTTAAGCGTCTGCCTTCTGCTCAGGTCATGAACCCAGGGTCCTGGGATCGAGTCCCACATCGGGCTCCCTGCTCCGCGGGAAGCCTGCTTCTCCCTCTCCCATTTCCCCTGCTTGTGTTCCCTCTCTCGCTGTGTCTCTCTCTGTCAAAGAAATAAATAAAATCTTTAAAAAAAAAAAAAAAAAAGACTCCCAGTTCAAGGCTCTCTCACCCCAAACCTCCTGCTTCCCCTAGCTTTCAGTTTTTAGTCATTGAGGCCCCACCTCAGCATGGCCTTGAGGTGGAAGGAGGGCTTTGTCTCCTGCCATCTGATCCCCAAGGGAATATGGGCACTGTCCACATGCATCACTACTCGACATACATCCTCTCTCCTCTGGTGGGCATCAGCTCACCCTCTCTTAACAGAAAAAGACAGGGGCTAATTACACATTTAGAGGGCAAACTTAGAGTTTTCATGCCTTAACTTTCTAGCTGCTCAGTTCTGGATTTTTCCACGCTCTCCACTCTCCTGCCAAGTCTTCCTGGAGTGCAGAACGAGCCGGCTCTCCTTAGTGTGATAGTCCAATTTCTCATTTTCCAAAGCCTCTCCACTGTGAGATGCCCCTGCTGAGAGCCACAAACTCTCAGGTCACCACAGCCCATCTTCCGCCCTGTCCCTCTGCAATCAGGCTCTCCCTGCTCTTCAAACCATTACCATGTGCACAAGCTTTTCTTTGAGAAACGCCCAGGTGGACCTGATTTGACTGGAGTGGATTGTTAATAGCAGGGAAAGTCTCCCAGACCGTGCAGAGCCTAATGAAGGCCTGACGCTGTAAATAAATGCAATAGTCTGGGTCCCCTGAGCAGCCGGCAAAAGCCACTGACAGGGTGCTTTAGAATCCAAACGTGTGTCAGAGGCCAGAAGATAAAAGGAGAGGAGCGGGGGCGGGGCAGAGACAGAAACAAACAAACTACCCAGAAGGAAGCTCGAGAACCACTTTAAGTTATAGTAACTTAGCAGCAGCTCAGCAGTGACAGAACCTCAGGCAATGGAGAGCTACTTCTGATTCTGCTGTTTTAAGTCATTGCTCCTGCAGAGGCTTGGACGAAGTGAACCAGGGTGACATCAACCAGTTCCTCCGCCCTAAGCCGCATCAGCCCCAACTATCACCAAGATGGGAACTCGTTCCTCAATAGGCTGAATCACAAAGGAAAAAAAAATAACCTCATAGCACAAGCTTAGTTAATGAAACTAACTAAACTGGGAGCGGTTATGTTGGATCAGATGCATGGAGGGGTCTAACATCCCTGCTCAGGTCATTTGGTGACTCAGTTCAACAGAACACTCATTGTGAGACCCATAGTCTGGGTCAGGCATCGTGTTCTGGTACCATGGAGACTGTAAAGATGACTAAGATTTGATCTTTGGCTTCAAAGAGTCACAGAAATTGCTTAGGGTACTTAAGAAAGGTGCATTTTTTTATGGAACCTATAAATAATGGCTGTGGAATAAGGCAGAGCTGTGCCTGGGGCACACAGAGCGTGTGAGGCCCCCATGAGGGCCTGGGGTCATGGTGCCTCCTACTTGGTTCCACTGGTATACCATGTCTGGGTCAGAAAGGGGGAAATGCCCTTGTCTACAGTCTTTTTTTCTCTTCTCCAGGGGTCCTCTGCCCTCTATCCACTGCAGAAAGAGACATTACCGCTGGCCCAGGATATCCTCGAGCACAAACCACACGTGGCAGAAGGAAGATGGTCATGGGAGGAGCTGGTCCTGCTGCTTGCTTACCTGGTGTCTTCTGCCTGGTCAGCTCCTATGCAGGATGGGCTGTCACACAGTTTGACTTTCATCTGGGTTATGAGAGGATGCTCCTGAAAATCTTCATAAACCACCAAGGGCAATGCTCATGCAGGATGGGGACACCTGCCAATCAGACATGTTGCCTCCCACTACTTCTCAGAAGGTCCCTGAGGTCCTTTGCCCTTCTGAAGGCCACTGCTGACGCCCTGCCCTTCTGGGGCTACTAGCAGGTCCAACCTCTGATCAAAACTAAGCTATTGCTCCCTCTGGTCTTTGGGACTCCACCCCAAAGCACAGCTCCATTTCCGCTGGTTTAAGGGCACAGCTGCCCCACAGGTACTTGATGACCAGGAGTCCCACCTGCCTTTCTCCTGAAGACGAGATCTTCCTCCCACCTCTGATTCCCAGAGAGGCACCATATCTCTGTCAGCAAAAGCTGATGACTGGTCTTCTCTCCTCCAGGTCAGGTTAGCTCCTTTCATCTTAAAAGTGGCTCCTCCTGTACCAAACTTAGCACTTGGCTTACAAGTATGTTCTGTTTGGTCCATACAGTGTTTTGAAAACTTTTTGAAAAGATGAGGTGATTGTGATAAAGCCAGTAAGGAAAGCAACTTGGCAGTTTCTCATCAAGTTAAAGATATACGTACCAAACAAGTCCAGCAATCCCCCCTCAGGTATTTACCCAAGAGAAACGAAAACCTCGTTCACACAATGACTTGTACTCAAATGTACATAATTAATCCTAAGAGCCAAACTGTAAACAGCCAAAAAGGTCCATCACCTGGGGAAAGGATCAACAAGCTGTGACCCATCCATACCATGGGATACCACTTAGTAACAACAAGGAATGAACCCCCCCCCCCCAAAGCCCCAACTACAAGGAAGAATCTCAAAGGCAATATGCCCAAACAGAATCCAAACACAAAAATTATGTGCTGTATGATTCCATTCATAAGAAATTTTATAAAAGACAGAAAGCATATCATTGCTTACCAGAGACCAGGGATAGTGTGAGGAAGTTGACTGCAAGGGAGTACAAGGGATCTTTTTGGTGATGGGAGTGTTCTGTATCTTACTGGGGTGGTAGTTACACAATTGTAAACCTTTGTCAAATCTCATCACTTAAAATGAATTTTACTGTATGTTATATTCATTTCCTATTGTTCTGTAACAAATTACTGCACACTTGCTTAAAAGCCACACAAATGTATTATCTTACAACCCTGCAGGTCAGAAGTCCAAAATGGATCTCACTGCCCTAAAAGCAAGGCGTCAGCAGGTCTGCCTTCCTTATGGAGACTCTGGAGGAGACTCTGGTTTCCTTACCTTTTGCAGCTTTCTGAGGCGGCCCACATTCCTTGGCTCACGGCTCCCTTCCTCTATCTTTAAAGCAAGTAACATCAAACTGAGTTCTGCCCACGGGGTCACTTCTCCATCTCTCTTCCCTACTCCATCTTCTGCTCTTAACAGCCCTTGTGAATAGATTGAGCCCACTGGAAAATGCAGGATCATCTTCCTATTTGAAGGCTAGCTGATTAGCAACCTTAAATCCATCTGCAACTTTAATTACCTTTGCCATGGAAACTTACACTCACAGGTTCTGAGGGTTAGGATGTGGACATCTTTGGGGACCATCATTCTGCCTACCACACATGTAAATTATATCTCTATAAAAATAAATTTAAAATTTGATAGATTAAAAATCAGATACTTCGTATAACTATCCAGAATTCTGCTTTTTCCCAGTAAATCTGGCCACACCAGGTGTCAATAATTGCGTGGCTTAGATCTGTTGCGGCTGAGTAGTTGCCCACCCTCCACAGAGGGCACTGACACTCTCATTTGCCTCAGTTCTCCTTCTTGTCTGCTTCATTTATACACATCGCCTGCCTGGGCACTATATTTAAATTGGTCACCTCAGTCTTACCCTGTTGAGTCGAATGAAACCAGGACCCTGACTTTTCACAACTCATCTTCCCCTCTTGCCTAAGTTTTCCCCAGCTTTCCACCTAACCCATCAGGCTGATGTGTTCCCTCCAGCTAAACTGTTAACACCATTTTATGTTAAAGAACACATGGAATTCAAGTGGCCCAGGCAAGGCCGAACTCCCAAATCCACGACAGTATTTGAGAAAGGGGCCCTTTGAGCCCATAGGCTGCTACAGGAAAGATGAGAAGCAAAGGTTGATTTCAAGGCTGTTCTTTGTTACCCAAGACCAGATGTTTCTGTAGACTCCCAACTTAGCCTAGAAGCTTCTCCAGCTTCTAGCATGGGGCCAGTCACAGGGTAGAGGCCCCCAAAATGTTTGCTACACCCAAAGTGTTGTGTTACTTCTCATCAAATAATTTCAACGAAGGCTCAATCTCTGTTCGTTTAGCAGTAATGAGGATCCACTTCTAGGACCCACTTCTTTGTGGGACAATTTAGACTTAGGAACAATACATGGGTTCTATGACCTTCAACCAATTTCCCAACCCTTGCCAGTCACCTCATTAAGACATGCTTCCAGTTGTTGAGAAGACTGGGTGAGGGAATGTGCAAACGGCTGAGACAGCTCATCTCTTCACTCTGAATCCCGCAACCAGCAAGAGCATCTTCTCGTTAGGACAGTTCATTTGATTCACATCTACAGGAACCAGCCCACTCTGCTCTGGCCCACATTTTCTTTTGCCATATTTTGCCTCCTTTAATTTTGCCAAATTTAGAGCCTGGCCACTGCCACCTCCCAGCACAGAGTCCTCAGGCTGTTTTCCAACCTCTTTTCAGGTATCCCGCTCAAGCCTCATGACTGACATTTGTCTCGTACATTACACAGTGTGATGGGCAGCACAAACAGCTTGTTGAGGGGTGAGCATGAGAGTGAGGAATAGTGGACAATATAACTCAAGCTGTCCTCCAGTGGAGACATGTTCCAATGTTGCATAAAAGATCAGGCACTTCCTAAAGAAGAAGTGCCTCCCAAAATTGAGAAGGATCCCTTTAGGAATTACTTCATTGCATAATTAGATTCCCCCATCATGCTTTCAACCTCAAACTCTGTCCTATTTAATCATCTATTTTTCCAAGGTTCCATTCTAGGCATTAATTGTGCATCTTATGGAATTAATTATATAGGTATCCTCTGCATGGTCCAGTTGCACCAAATGGCCACATTTGCTAAAATGCTACACCCTTGGTCTTTAACTGGGATTGCCTTAGGACCCTCAAAAAGCAACTCAGAGCAAATCTAAGCTCGATTTTGACAGAGACAGCTGTATGAAATATAGATACTAAATCAGCCCATAAGAGAATAGGAACTTCCAGGTTATTCGGCAGTTTGGTTTACTTCTTACAAACGGAAGAATACTGCACTTGTAAAAAACAGATGGGCAGCTCTACAACCTTTCATCTTAACCATCTGGGCAAGTGGAGGGATCACACCTTTTGGGGACTTCACTATGCATATGGAAGAAAAGTGATGTCCAGGTTCTCTAGCTTGTACCCTAAGATGTCAAGGAAGCCTTCTCTACCTCTCCACAGCACTGTGAATATCTCTTGCCCTCTAAGCCAGTTCAGTATTATTGATGGAAATCCAGGAAATGGTCACATCCTCAAACAAGGAACATTTTAGTAGATTACAATTTTTATGTCCCTCCTCAAACAAGGAACATTTTAGTAGATTACAATTTTTATGTCCCTCCTCAAACAAGGAACATTTTAGTAGATTACAATTTTTATGTCCCTCCAGGTGGAGGTTAATTTAGAAGCACTGTAATTAGTTATCAAGACTTGGTAATGGTGCTAACTATAAGCCTCGGATAAAGGATCTAATTAGGTTAATGATGAATTCAGCCCAGCAAGGGTACTTTCAGAACAGTTCTTTTCAAGGAAACACACACGCACATGCATTTTGTCTAGTTCAGAATATATAAATGTTCAGGGAAATGAGATGGGCAGTTCTTATGGAAACATAAGGATATCATAAGACCTTATTTAAGATAGAAAAAAGATCAGTGTTGCAGAGTTAAGTGTGCAGTAGGGTCTAACAAGAAGAACATTAGAAAAAATTCTTAACTTTCTTCAATGCCTTCAAAGGGTAGGTGAATAAGCATGTACTTCTGATGACTGGAAGGTCCCCTGTTTGCTAAAACCACAGTTGGTGGTGCTATGAAATGAACTGTGTCTCCCCAAAATTCGTATATTAAAGCCCTAATGCCCAATGTGACTATATCTGGATATAGGTTTCTAGGAAGTAACTGAGGTCATAAGGGTGGGGCCCTAATCAAACATAAGAAAAAAAGAGATCTCTGTCTCTCTGCCATGTTGATGACACAGCAAGAAGATGGCCAGGAAGAGAGCCCCCAACCGGAAACCAAATCAACTACCACCTTGATCTTAGACTTCCCAACCTTGAGAACCGTGGGTAAATAAAGTTCTGTTGTTTAAGCCTCCCAGTCAGTGGTATTTTGTTACGGTAGTCCAAGCAGACTAACGCAGGTGGGGTATGTACGTTTAGAGCTAGAAGCTGGGCAGAGCTTAATTTCTCCGCATAAGCTAGGAAAGCAGGGTGGCCGATGCAGTTAGATTCCCAGAAGAAGGAGACAAGCCAGTGAAGTCACATGCTGTGGGGGAGGGGGGGGAGAGAAGATGTAATGCAGCCTTTGAAAGGCACACAAGTATCAAATAAAGATTGACGAAGTTGTGGGTTTTAAGGCATGTGATGTTTTATGACGTTTTCAGTAAAGTAGTTTTTAATGACCGAATTCTGGGTTTAAATGGTTTCTCCTGAGGTAGAGCATGGAGGCATAAGTCTTGCAATGCTTGCCAAGGGGCTGGGTCAGCATTACCCAGAAAGGCAAGGGGACCGGTAGTTGCCACATGGGCTGTATATGCACACTGTAGAGACCATCAAACAAGCTTTTGGCTCCAGACAACCCCGTGGGCTGCTCTTCGAGAACGTTTCTTAGCTTTGTCATGTCTGGAGGACATTTTGAAGAAATGAAGATCAGAAGACTCGTTCTAATTTCTAATCTTCATTTTCTTTGTCACTTTGGGAAACGACGAACTTTCTATGCAACGGGCTCACCATTCAAAAAAATGGGAACAACACTTACTGTTGCTTTTGTTTCTAAGATAATTATAATAAATAAGCTGATAGATATAAAAATGCCTTTCAAAAAAGGCATTACTGATTTTGTTTTCTCCTTTTTATTTTGCAGTAACTAGAGTCACAGACACTTGCAAGATAATACAGAGAGATCCTATATCCTCTTCACCCAGTCTCCCTCAATGGTTAGAAATGCTTTGATCTTAAATTACCATGTACAATATCAAAAGCAGGAAACTGACAGTGGGATCCTGTGTGTGGTAGTTCTATGTCATTTTATCACACGTGTGGATTTATATCCATAATCAAGACAGACGCCATTCCATCAACTCAAAGACCTCCCGGGAGCTAGCCCACTGTAATCACACCCGCTCCCTTCTCCTCACCCCCTCTAGGCCCTGCTAACCATTAACTTTTTCTCCAGTTTGATATTTGTCATTTCCAGAATGCTATGTACATATACCTTTTGAGATTGGCTTTTTCACTCAGCAAAATGCCCTCAAGGCCTATTCAAGCTGTTTATCAAGTTCCTTTTGTGGATGAGTAATAGCATTCTGTGGTATTCTGGGACATTTTAGTTGTTTCTGGTTTGGAGGTATTGCAAAAAAAAAAAAGTGTTATGAACAATTATGTGTAAGTTTTTGTGTAGACATAAATTTTCATTTCTCTGGGCGATGGTAAATGCCTAGGAGTGCAGTTGTGGGTCATATGTTAGGTGCGTTTACATTTTTTTTAAACAAACTGCCAAACTATTTTCCAGAGGGGCAGCACTATTTTGCAGCCAACTATATGAGACATGCAGCTTCTCTGAATCCTTACCAGCATTTGGTATTGCCATTAATTTGTTAAATAAAATTTTTTATACTATCTAATGTTTTCACTATTGTTCCCAAGGCAAACCTTAATGTCAACAGCTCTTGGAGAAAGCATCTTTATCTATATATAGTAAGTGCAACCAACTTTTGTGGTTTTATTTATTGTAGATATAGGTGCTTTTATCTCTACTGGAGATCAAGGTCTCCAGAATTCATGGAAGATCTAATCCAGTGATTAGACTGAGATTCACATTTGCTTTGGGGAGGACCCAGAGATCTAGTCAGCTGTAATCTGAGGATGAGGAAAGTCTGGTCTGCTGAAATGCTGCAGAGGATTCCCATTGGCTAGGGCTCTCTAGAATGTTGTACCTAATTTTCTGTAACCAACATAGAAAGGCCACACTAGCCCAAACTGTACCCACCCTCATATGGACCCAGATTCTCCTCCCTGGCACACATTATTGTATGTCCAGTGCCTTATCCTAATTAGGCCCTTAAGGTACCTTGTCTATAATGTCACATGTTGGTAATCATGACTTTCTAACAGAAGGTCAGTGCCTCTGAGGACTGTATCTTGCATAGAAAACTCTCTCCACCGACTTTGAAGAACAATTACACCACTATCAAAGCTCCTTGGTGCAGTGGAAACTGAAGCTGTGTACTTTGAGCTAATTTCTCCTAGACCGTATGTGGGGTTTTTTGGGTCTGGGTGCTGAAATTTTGAGTTTGTTGACAAGCCATGCCAGCCATCTAAGGAAGGATTCCCTTGGCTCCTGCCATTTCCTGAGCCTGGTTCTCTAGGCTTCCTGCCCATTCTGTGAGCTACTCAGTAGCTTTCTAATAAATTCCTATTCTGGTTAAGTTAGCTCGAGCTGCTTTCCATTATTTGCATCTAAAAACTGACTAATACAGAAGGGCCATACTAAAATTTTAGATTATGAACCACATGGACACTTTTAAAAGATTTTCCAGAGGAAGAATGAAGTAGAAGAACAGAGATGGCTAGTTGTCTCCCAATATCCACTCTATCTGATCGGTGTTCTCTTTACTGCTTGGTATTGAAGGCTACATTTCCAAGACTCCCTTGCTGCTAGGTATGGTCGTGTGCTGAAGTTCTGGCTAATGAGATTTAAGTGGATTTGTGTGGGATTTCCAGGGAGATTTCTAATGGCAGCCCAGGTATATCTTTTTTTTTTTTTTTAAAGATTTTATTTATTTATTTGCAAGAGAGAATGAGAGACAGAGAGCACGAGAGGGAGGAGGGTCAGAGGGAGAAGCAGACTCCCCGCCAAGCAGGGAGCCCGATGCGGGACTCGATCCCGGAACTCCAGGATCATGACCCGAGCCGAAGGCAGTCGCTTAACTGACTGAGCCACCCAGGCGCCTGCCCAGGTATATCTTTATACATCCTTCCTGCTTTGTCCTGCCTAGAATGTGGACCTACTGGTTGAAGTGTGCTAAGAATGGTGGATAAAAGGAATTTTGAGATAAAAGGAATTGGGCCTTTGATGGGTAGAGAACTACCATCCCAGCACTGGACAGCCCCCATCCGGGCTTCTTTTAATATAAAACAAGCTTGTATCTTGTTTTCTGTTAATTTGTTTTTTTCTCTCATATTCATCAATTCTAAAGCTTTCTTTTTTCCCTAGTCAATCCTAATCTTAACTAATAGATGGTAAAGAATAGAATGTGGGATTCTGGGAGAACCCAAACTCCAGGGGTTTCCTAGGATTCAGGAGAAAGGATTCGTTGACTTCCAGCTTCTGTGTCCATATCTACTTAAAAATGAAGGTAGCTATTAGGCCTGATACTAGGAGTAGTTAGCTCATATGCTAATACATTTTGCTAACAACTGGGTTCATTTATAATCCTATCTCTTTCATTCTCTGCACTTAAAGGCCTTATTCTGAGAGGAGGTGTGCAGGCTTCGCTGGCTGCCGACGGATGGATGAGTAGCCCAGCCGTGCAGGTCACCAGCACTGGACCAGCACCGGCAGCAGCATACGCACCTGCAGCTCTTCACACCCCACGGGGGCGGGAAACCTGCCATGTTTCTAAAGGCCCTACTGCTGTCTTCAGACTGTGAGCGTAAGATCAGGGTGCCCGGCACAATGGCTGGGACACAGAAGGCTCCTAACAAGTGACCGCTGCCCTTCTGCTTCTGAGGAGCTTGAATGGCACTGGGAGGACCTGAGCACCATGATGACTGGCTTAATGCACAATAGAAGAGGCGACTCCCCTGAGTTCCCCACGCACACTTCCACGCCTCGGAGCTCAGAGTGAGAATGTTGCAAAGCACTTCCCAGAACTGTGCAGGACTGGCAGGGTGTGGGATGGGTGGCAGGTGGGGGAGCTACCTGCACACAAGCTGACAAACATGTTTCCCCAGGTGATGCACTTCACGCGACGAGAGTGGCGGGAGGGCTGTGGGTGGGAAAGCTTGTGGCTCCGTCTAAGACCGGGAGGCTTCCAAAACGCCTGAACAATGACACACACTCACTAAAAACACGGCCGTACACTTAAACTGTGAGAATGCCTCATCTCCATTTTTTAAGTCCTTAAATAAAGGCTTTATCGTTATTATTTTGGGGGCTGATGTATCTTCTTAATGCTTGGGGAAAACTGAACCATGGAGTGGAGGAAATCTGAGCCCAAGAGTCATTTTGTTGAAATCAAAGATTAGATGGAACCCCAAATGGACAAATTAAGAAATAACACTGGTGTACCCTGATGTACCAAGTGGATTCCCCTTGCAAGATCTTACTGAGATACTTGAGCATAAAATCTTCAGCGCTGTGACATTCATCGAGGCACGGCTAAGGTGAGTGGCAGGGCTTGGGGCCACTTGGCTGGGCTAGTAAGTGGGACACAGCTGTCACCTGTCACACAGAGTGGGCGCAGAATACTTGGCATGCCTTCTAAGCTCTGTTCCTGCACCCTTCCCCTTCTCATCCACCTCCACAACCTTCAAATGATAAGCACACAGCTGAGAGAATATGGTTAGGAAAAGGGGAGTAAGGTCTCTTTACTATTCCAGTTCCTTCTTCATAGCCTTATCTCGACGTTAGCCGCATCTGTGGAAAGAAAAGACTGCACGTAGTGCCCATGCGTATCAGACACAGTGTACTCACTTTTTGTACACGGTGCTTGAACGCGGCAACACTCTGCGGTATTATGCCTGCTTTATAAACAAGGAGACAGAGGACCAGACAGCCCAAGTAACTGTCCTAGAGGTGACAAAACTAGACAATGGCGGAGCCGGCTTGGAACCAGCGCATGTCTTACATCTAACCTCATGCCACTAGCCACTGAGCCTCCTGCCGGGGTCCAGGGCGTAGGACGCCTTGCTGCAAGACAGAAACGGCTCAACCACGGTCCCTGTAACCCGCAGGGCTGGCCAGCATCTCTGCCAGCAGGCTGGGACAGTCAGGTTCTTGTTCTTCCTACCTGGTGAGAGTGGCCCCGTGGCCTTTAAGGTGGGTCTTTGTATAGTCTGTGCCCTTCAAATATTAATTCATCCAACAAATAATTGAATGGGAGATTTGGATTCATTGGGTTCCAGGTAATCCAGGTTTTACAGTATTAGTTTTTTCCTTGAATCCCTCTCACTATCTTAAATTTTTTTCCTATTTCTCCTTTCCTCTGACTCCTCTGATCTCGTCACCCGCTAGGTGAGGTTTACCATTTGGCACTCTTTAGCTCATTCTCCCTCTTTTCCTGTAGCTCTGAGCTCGCGCTGGACCGCGCTGATGGAGTCTGGGTATCTGATGTAGATGAACCTGAGAGCAGTAAGAGCTACCGTTTTTTGAGCACTAGTCATGCCCTGGGTGTTCTAACATGACTGTCATGCTTAACCCCCACCACGACGCAGAAAACGGGATGGGAGGAGACTGAAAAGCTTGACAAAGCTCACACCCAGAAGCAGTGCAGCGGAGACTCAAGATCAGCACTCACTCCCCCACCCCCTCCCTTGGCCGCAGTGCTTTTCCGCCTGTGAACAAAACCTGCCTATTTCCTTCTTCAACCAGACAGCCATTCGACTATACCATTCTCCCTTCACCCAGTTTCATCATTAGGGAGAAGAAATGTATTAGCTTCACACATCTCGGAGCTAAGGAAGTAGGGACATCTTGGTCGTCGAAACCTCAGGAATATGTGCGGTTGTAAGCCCAGACCTTGTGCTGTGGCTGGCGGGGGAGCTAGGGGTGGGCCTGGGCTTTATGGGTGCCCCCAGCTTGGCCCTGGAAAGTCTGCAGTGAAGGGCGGGGGAGATGGAGGCTGTGGGGCGGCTCCAGTGCAGAGGGCAGCCCCATGTGCTCTGGCTTTAAGAGCTGAGGCATTTTGTGCTGAACCAAGAAGCTTCCCACTTAGCTAATTGAATGTCCTTGCTGCATACTGTGGTGCACCTCAGCAGGGCCCAAACCTCATCTGATGTGCACGCGAACTGCAAAGAGAAAATGGCGTTGGAGGGTTTAATGGAGCAGACAGTGCTGCAATCCCAGGGCAACGCCAAAGCCTGGGCCAACGTGCAGGCTCTCAGCCAAAGAGGGAAAGTGCTGTGAGTCAGCAACCTGTCCCATTTTCCTCTGAGGCCCAGGGGCTTCCATTAAATGCTGCAGTGTCCTGATTACTGAGGGGAGGGAGGCTGAAGGAAAACCGTCATCCCTGTGCTCTCTCTCCTCTCACAGGGATCCCAGAAGCTGAAAGGAACTGGTCCCAGGGGAGGTGGCCGGCCGGAAGGGTGATGACATTCAAACACTCTGCCTCCTAAGGCCGTGTCAGAGTGGGCGAGGTAATTTTCTGCTGGGAACCTTCACATGTTGGTGACTGCCTGCGGGGAAATCTTCAACCCCGCCAGCAACGGCATGAAGGCAAAGCACCATCATGATCCGATGCTGGTCCAGGGACGAGGCCCCGGCGGGCTGGGTGGATCCCTCTGTCCATCAGCAGACCCCGGCCACAGCCCACATGTTAACTCAGGAGCCCTTGCAGCAGTCCAAACCCCCTTCTGGCCTTGTCTGACTTTGTAAGATTCCTTCCAGATTTCCTTTCCCATCCTTAGTGACCACTCACAGTCTCTTTGCGTACGAGGTTTGTCTGGACTCGGAAGGCAAGTCTCTGGTCTCTCGATACCAGGCTCTGGGCTCTGTACCCTGACTCTTCTGCCACCACAAAGGCAACACCACAAATACCTTCTCATCGGGATCACTTGTCATGCAGACGCCAGTTTTTGATTCTTTCCCGCTAGCACAAATCCTGTTCACGGTATGAGGAGGGCCAGTCCCTGGCTCTGAGTCGCTTTATCATGCTCCCAAATTCCTCTCCTGCTGGGGGAAAACTCCATATGCTATCCAGGTGGTGGTGCTCGGAGGTCTCCTGAATGAAAGAGGATGGGGGCCAGGACCCGCATACTCTTATTTTTCTATGGGCTGTGACATCATTTACACAATGCAGAATTTCAGAGGGAAAGGGGACACCTTTTCGTTTTCTCAGAGGCTGCAGGGAAAGTGGATGGACTTAACAGCTCTTGTCTGTTTTAAGTAAAGTAAAAAGATGCGGTGTTGAGAAGAAGACAGAGCAAGATGTCAAAGTTACTTTGTAAGTGATTCTAAGCCACGTGAGCCGGAAAGCCCTTTAGCCTGGATAAAACCAACAATATGAAAACCTAAACACGCACTGAATAAGTCAACCGTGCCGGTCAGGCTCACTCTTCTCTTTGTTCCCATTTACAGCCCTCCCTGTACATACATGATGAAGTTCCAGGGGCTTCCCAGGTCACCCCCTGGGAGAGGTAGGAAGCTGAAGAGTCTCAAAACTGGCTGCAGAGAACCAGCTTTAAATGGCTTTAAAAACCATCCATGCAGAGTCCCCAACCCAAATGATCAGATTCGACTGATCTGGGGTAGGACCCAAGCATGGATATTTTCAGAGGGTAACGGAAGTGGTAAACTTTTATGAGAAAGTATTTATAAAAAAAAAAGTGTAACATCCATATAGTGACGTACGCAAATCTTAAGTATCCAGCTTAATGCATTTTTATAAATGAATATACCCTCCCCCACACCAAGATACAAAACATCATCATCCCCTAGAAGCCTCAACACAGGATTTTTAAAACTAAGTGCTTTTCTTCTGAAATAATTAAAACTCTTCAAGTTGCGAGAGCATAACAACGAACTCAGCAAGGGTATTTAAAAGTCTCCCCTGTTGATTTTAATATACGGACAGGCTTGTTTGCATTAATTATTGCTTTTGCCACATTTCTGGCCATGCAAAGCCTTCAATGAGGCATGGGTGTAAGGTTTTAATAATCTGTTACTGATTTCTTAAACAGGTCATTATTTCTCAAGGTTCCTTTAACATAGAAATTAATGTCAGCCTCAGATACACTTAATTTTGTTATATTGTCACTGGTTTTTTGGTAACTTTTTATGAATTGTTTATGATTCACAGCCTCAGCTCTTTCCAGTTATGTATGGACTAGGCAGCCCTTTTTGCCATAAAAAAGAATATCTTATGTGTGCTTGAGAAAAATAAAGGTGAGATTACACTCATTCTTTGTGGGTCAGCCACTGGCTGATGGCTGGCAAGTCCGGGGGCAAAATCTGGAGCCTGCCATAGCTTGAGGGTAGGGATGTGTGAAAGGCAGGAGTCTGAGGAACTAAATACCTAGTGAGAAAAAAACAAAAACATAAACAAAAGCAATCATGCCCAGGCCTGGTGGAAATGTGCAAACTGCAGAAGCCAGTTTGAGTTAACGAGCTTAGGGAGAACAGCAGGAGGAATCCTGACACAGGATGGGAAGGGGACCAGGGAGGAGACAGCAAAAACCCCGGAGCCAAGGAGCCGTGCTGCCGTCAGAGGCTGAGACACAGGCTGGCCTCGGAAGGAATCCAGCTGCCGAGTAAAGCTGTCAGCAGTAACAGAGCTGGCCAGTGGGGCTGCAACCGCAGCATCTCCTTTTTTTCTCCTTACACAGAGTTCTTAAGAAGCAATTTTTTTTGGGGGGGGGGCGCCTGGGTGGCTCAGTTGGTTAAGCG
>NW_023270426.1:47517963-47614309 GCF_011800145.1 Mirounga leonina | reverse complement strand
TTTTTTTGGGGGGGGGGGCGCCTGGGTGGCTCAGTTGGTTAAGCGACTGCCTTCGGCTCAGGTCATGATCCTGGAGTCCCTGGATCGAGTCCCGCATCGGGCTCTCTGCTAGGCAGGGAGCCTGCTTCTCCCTCTGACCCTCCCCCATCTCATGTGCTCTCTCTCTCATTCTCTCTGTCTCAAATTAAAAAAAAAAAAAAAATCTTAAAAAAAAAAAGAAGCAATTCTTTTTTTTTTTTTTAAGATTTTATTTATTTATTTCAGAGAGAGAGAGAGAAGAGGGGGAGGGACAGAGGGGGAGGAGGAAGAAGCAGACTCCCTGCTGAGCAAGGATTCTGATGTAGGGCTCGATCCCAGGACCCTGGGATCATGACCTGAGCCAAAGGCAGAAGCTTCACCGACTGAGCCACCCAGGCGCCCTGAAGCAATTCTTTACATGGCAGCTGAGTGGCTTTTCCATTCAAAACAGCCAGCTAGGTGGGGCAGCAGCTAGATGCCCGCCTACACAGAGCAAGTTCTGAGGGTGGCTGAGGTTGTCAGGGCCCGGACAAAGAAGGAGAATCACCTGTAATTCTTTGGATGGTGGGAGAAGACAAGCCTTAGGGTGGACATGAGTAACTGCCTGTGTGAGGGTATCTCTGGCCCTGAACCGACTAGAGTTTAAAAAAGGAAAACCCATCACTTGAGCTTGGCACGCCACACTCAACTTAAGTGTTTGGCAAAGAAAAGTTCTCTTTAGGCCAAGTAACCAATTCCTTATGTCTTCCTTGTTATTGTTATATACAATTTTGATTTGCATGTAACTTTTTAGGTTTATTAAAAGAAAGAGTGTGACAAACAGGAATTTTGTAACTCAGTACGATAAAACAAACTACAGCGCATTTGAATACTAAAGTCTACATCTTGTCTTTGATTTCATAAATGAATCAAATTTACCCATTGTTGTTCCCTAACAGAACTAGGTTTTATAGTGAAAATCGCTCTGTTATAAAACAAAAGCAGGAAAAAAAGAAAATGATCCAAAAGTGAATTTTTGAAATCTAATTTTTTACCCAATGATCAATTAGATTTTAGGTTGAACAAAGAGTGAGTTTTTAAAGTCCACATGTGGTTTTAATTTACACAATATTGATAATTTGCAAACTTTAACATGTTTGCTCTCTCTCTCTCTCTCTCTCACACAGACACACACAATCAGAACACCTCCCCTCCCCTTTGCCTTATATATTGAATTTGGTTCCTGGATTCTGTGAACCTCTCCCTGCATTTCACTGTTTGTGGGTGAAGCACCTGGAAGTTTCTGGCTTCCAAGCAGGACAATGCTTACTGCCCAGAAACAGGAGACCTTTAAGTGTTCAGAGATGGCAGGAACAGCAAGTGCTTAGAAGAAACTGTGGAGGGATCCGGGCAGCAAGGACAGTCGAGTCACCTCTTAAGCTCCGCAAACAGATGGTCCATGACAAGACAGGAGTCTTCCTGCTCTCATCCTGATTCTGAGCTGCCAGCAGAGGCGGGGCTGACAGGGGGTTGAGCTTTGGACTGGACCCAGAGGGGATGAATAAAGGCACTTGTGTGTGCCTGATGTGTACGACAGTCCCCCAAACAACAGTAAGTCCTGTTGCCTTACATGCTGATTATGACCTGTGTCTCCTCTCATGTCCATTTGGGGGGGGACCCCAGAGTTGATAGTACACAGAAAGCCAATGAAAGTGATCACTTGAAAAACAGCAGAAGGCAACAATATTCCTACAGGACCACTGGTTCTCTGTACTAGAGGGAAAATCCTAGATATTACAAAAGGGAAAAACTTGATCACGCCAGTGTCATTCTCAAACCAGCATTTACAAGACAGGAAAGGGACAGAATGGAGGCTGAAGTAAAATAAGATGGCTGCCGGCTCGCGTCAGGCCAGCCTCTTACCATAATACGGGATGATGGCCCAGGCCATGGCAGAGGCGTAGATGCCACCAACCATCCAGAACATGCAGAGCCAGCTCAGATGCTCCCCCCGCTTCTCTCGGGCCAGCACTTCAGCAAAGTAAGAGAACACCGTGGGAATGGCTCCTCCGATCCTGCCAAGAGGGACAGAGAATATCTGAAATCAGAGCCAGGACAGCTATGGGAGCTGCAAAGGGCAGAACCAAAGCAAGCTCTAACAACACACGCTCTCTCTCTATCCCAGCGCATCCAGAGATGTATATTTTCTATCATTTTAGAACTTTAATATTATAATCCGCTTAATATAGGTTTATTATCCCTCCAGAACCTGCAATTAAGGGGTGTTACCAAAAGGTGGCAGTGGTGCCCTAGTCATGGGGTTTAGAGATCTTAACCTTGCCTAAGAATCTGAGGGGCTTTCCACTCAGGGTTGCATGTTCTACATATTTGCAAAAATTACACTATTGGGTCTAATCTAGTAAATATTTTAATGAACACATTTTTAAACAGAGAGACTAGGACATGTCCTACCCACGACATGGTGACTTTGGAAAGAGCTTCAGACTTTGCTGGGAGGCTGTCCGCAGCTGGACTTACTCCCTGTTGCCCTGCAGCAGCTGGTCCTGCAGCCCGTCAGGCTGTTGTGCTGATGGACACAGGCCCAATGGGGTTGCTTCCTGGGCTGCTCTGGTCTCAGCCCAGTAGATCTCACTGCTACCTCAGTACCTGTGTATGCGCACTGGTGGCATCCAATCAGGTGCTGCTGGTTTCCACACCAATAGAACGGGGTACAGCGCTTCCTTCCAGTAGGGTAACTACAAGGGATGTTGCCATGAACAGTGACTTCCATTCAGGTTAAGGGTTCCCCAGTGAGGGTCTACGGAATAAATATTCTGTTCATTCTAGGCAGATGGGCCCTAGGTCTCATCCAAATTTCAAACAGGTCTTGACCCCCAATTTTTAAAAAACCCTGTCTCAGAAAGTAAGAGAGAATGAGAAAACATTACTTACCAACATTCCAAACAGTATATGAGTTCTTAAATATTTTTTGAAAGATGTACAACAATATACACAAACAAAGTACAGAGAAAACACTTAGCAATACAGTTTTAAAAATATGTGCCGACTCCTTTATGTTCAGATTTCCGTAAGGTAAATTGCTATTGACATTTCATGTCAAGAAGTAAAACATGTATTTATGCAGTTAGCAATAACGGATTTCCTCAGAGCCTTTGATGTGATAAAGAAGTACTGGCAGTGACCTTAGCAAAGGAAATTTAAAGAGAGGCCTTATCTGTAGCAAACTAGATGTACCAATCGAATCACGGGATTCATAACGTCATTCTGCATCAAATGGTAGGTCAAAATATAGCAGCACCACTTCATTCATTTGCCCCTGCTTAAAGTGATACGGTGGTTATCTACTGCTAGATATGGGCAGATCACTTAGGCCAATGCTTTTCAATCTGTGGGCTATGAAATTAATTTAGTAGCTATAAACAGAATTTTAAAAATTGAAATAGAGATGAAAATGGTTACGTACAACTCAAGTAATAAGGATGAGCAACATTTCATTAAACTTTTGTCTTCATGACGAACATATTTATAATGTAGAAAGTACATACATATACGCATATACGTGTCTACATATAAATGTATATATAAACAAATAAATATGTGTATAAATGTATATTGGATTGCAATATGTTTCTTAGTGGGAATTGCTATTCAAAGACTTGAAAAAAGACTAGCTTGAAGCATCTATATCTGCTCCTCTGGGCCATGAATGTGGCAGTTCTACCCCAAATTCCTGAGCTCCACATGACCTCAGATACAGCACGTGGTGATTTGGCGTCATCACACTAGGGGTAGCCAAGCAGTCCCAGGTCATCAAGTGGACCCCCCCACACAAGAAAGAAATGCATGTGGTGGGCGTCAGAGCTGGCTCTATCCCACACCACATCAGGCTCCCACAGTTCTCTCCCTGGCTTCTCAAGGACCAGAGACCATGGACAGCTGGCTGAATTTTAAAATTCCACAAAGCTCTGAACAGATTTAAAGTGGTTTCATTACAACACACAATTTTAATAGGAAATAAAATGGCTGTGTCATAAATCATTTAATGCTACTGCTTTTTTCATTTGATGTGAAGAATCCGTTTTTCTGCATCATAAAGTCCCAGGTCCCTAATCTATGCCTTCACTTCTCAATGCATAAAAAGAGTCCTGGTTTTTATGGACTTTTCACGTCCCAATTAATGTTTCATCAGGATTCTGGACATTCCCTATGTTAAGAGCTATCACTCACACTTCATGAAGGCACAATTGCATGTAAGATATGCCAGGCCACTGGGAAATGAGATAAATGTACTCTGGGGTGGCTCAAGTGGCAAGCGGAAGACTGTAGACTTGCCTGTTGGCTTTACACAAATTATTGTTGTGTAAAAGAATACCAACTTTTGGGCGCCTGGGTGGCTCAGTTGGTTAAGCGACTGCTTTCGGCTCAGGTCATGATCCTGGAGTCCCTGGATCGAGTCCCACATCGGGCTCCCTGCTCGGCAGGGTGCCTGCTTCTCCCTCTGACCCTCCCCCCTCTCATGTGCTCTCTCTCTCTCTCATTCTCTCTGTCTCAAATAAATAAATAAAAAATCTTAAAAAAAAAAAAGAATACCAACTTTTAGGGGAATATAAGCAAATCCAGCTGGTTCTGATTCAGTGCCTCTTTTTCAAGGTGGTTATTTTTGCATGGATGTCCCGCAATATCTGTTTGCAAAGCAGATTGCAAAGAACTCTAATACCAATGGATAAATGAGTCTGAAGAATGAGTGAGGGAGTCTATTGAAATCCTTTGCAAAGTTCTTCAGATTCAGAGCCCTACAAAACAATGCAAGCATTCATACTTCTCACTGTGGGCTGATCATCCATTTTAGGGAAAACATTACTCCTCGTGTTACTGTGACAGTCTTTAAGCAGAAAAAAACACTACAGCCTGCTGTAATGTTAACTATTACTAGTGTTTCATACACCGGCAGAGATCTTAAACATTGTTTACACTAGACTGAAGGCTCCTTGAGGGTGAGGACTATATCCCATTCATCTTCGAATCCCCATTACCTGGCCCACAGGACATGCACTCAGTGCTCCTCAAAAGAGCTGGATTTCTCTGCTGATGGAGGTGCCACTCCAAAAGGACTGGAGTAACTTGTTCTGAGGACGTAAAGATCTCCCATGAATGGAAACATACATCTTATGTTCTGGGTCAATGTAATTATGAGAGAAGTTGTGGGTGCTGGAATGGAGGTTCCGATAGCAACAGAGCCCCCCAAAGAGTTCCTGAAATCAGTCTATGTCTGAGTTGCATGGTCACCTCTTGACCAGGTGCCCTGGTGAAAAAAGTTACTTGGAACCCCTGGGCATAAGACACTGTGCAACCCTCTTCGGCACTAGGAACTTCCAAAATACCTTGGTACTTTATTATTATTTTTTTAAAGATTTTATTTATTTATTTGACAGAGAGAGACACAGAGAGAGAGGGAACACAAGCAGGGGGAGTGGGAGAGGGAGAAGCAGGCTCCCCGCTGGGCAGGGAGCCCGATGCGGGGCTCGATCCCAGGACCCTGGGATCATGACCCAAGCCGAAGGCAGACGCTTAACGACTGAGCCACCCAGGTGCCCCAATACCTTGGTACTTTAAAGAAAATTGCTGCAGAATGCTATAATTACCAACAACAATAAAAATTCAGATAAGAGATAAAGCATAAGTTTTCATCACAATATGATTTTGTTCAAACTTTAAGTATTGAAGATAGGAAAAAGCTGCCCCCCCCCATTTTTGTAAGTAAAAAAAAAAAAAGAAAAGTTTTCATTGTTCTACATCAATAGTTCAGTATTTTGTGTGAGGGGCTATGCATTTCCTGATTTGTTTTATTGTATCAAGATAAAATTTCTGGGAATACATGAAGAGATAACAAATATTTGAATGGCAGTTCTCGAAGTCCCATGTATCAGTGGTTCTTAAATACAGTTGATTGTGTTCTCCCCCTCCCAACAGACATTTGGCAATGGCTGGATACATTTTTAGCTGTCACAACCCAGGAGGTGTTACTGGCATAATAAATAGAGGCCAAGGATGCTGCTAAAAGTCCTAAAATACAGAAGACAGCTCCTTGCAATAAAGAATTATCCATCCGAAAATATTAATAGTGCTGAGGTTGAGAAACTCTTGTAATGGGGATTTAATATGGAAATATACCTTGTTTTATACTAAAAATTCATAATATAAGGCATGAAATGGTTATCTTTTACATTACCTGATATGTAATATATCTCTAAATCCAGTTAGCACAGGGACCTTTTTATTGTTCATTATATAATGATCAGTTAGCTACTGTTGAAATTTTCTCAAGTTCATTTTTGATGGAATGTTTACACAATGAAGCCATCAGATCAGGGTGGTTTGTAAAGAATTTTTCTCAGGATCAGATATTAAGTCTATTTTACTAACTGTCAAAAAGGGTCAAATATTAATTATCTTCAGTAAAAGGAGGCATAGAGGGAACAATAATTGAAATCCACACTCTATAGAGGTGGAGGATTAGCCAAATTCAAAATAATTGAATCGATACAACTGAAACAGAGCACTGATATTTGGAATTTCAGAGTTGGAGTTATTCTTAAGTAAGCTTAAGTTTACATTTTTACAACTTTAATTGTAGAAATATAAAGAAATTTTTAAAAATGTATTAAAACACATTCTAGAATAAGTTGGGACCACTCTCCAACCCCATTCTACATGCACATGCGCCCACATGTGCGCGCGCACACACACACACCCGACCTCAAAAGGCCTACATATGACTCAATACTAGGTGTCTGGTGAATATCACGAAACATATTTATTTCCCTCAGTAATCTAAGGCAAATTCACAAGTGGGATATTATGTAAGGCAAAGGGTACAGCTTTACAGACACAACTTCTCTGTTGGGAACATGAGACACATAAATGTAAGTCCGTTTAGCGTAGCAGGATGAAAGAGAATGCCAAATACTACTGTCTGCACAAACTTCACTGAGAAACTGGGAAGCCTGACTGTTGGAAGGCTGCAAATTTCACTGCCACACCTCCCATTACTCCGGTGCAGATGGCAACTCTGGTGGACTATGTTTGTCCCTGTACCTCATTATACTGACTTACGCTGGCTATTGAAGTAAAGACAGGGAAGGGCTCAGGGTTCTGCAGTGAAAGAGGGAGGCTGTGGATAAAAAGAGTAGTTGGACTTAAAATGGGAGGAGAAACTATGAGAGTTTAGAGGAGAAACTGTGGAATGTCTGATGACTTCTCGTCCCAAGGAGGGGTTCTCCTGAGTGATTCTGTTCTGCCGAAATTCCCCAGCAAGCATGTAACAAAGAATACTTTCATTCTAACTTACTTCACCATGTGACTGTCAAACAGTCTTTCACCTCAATCTTCTATCTCCCATTTCCATTGGGAAATGGGGCATTATGGGAGGACAGAATTAAGGAGGAAGTTGAATATGCGTTGTAAAGTCACGTGTTCTATACTGACAATAGGCGGAGGGCAAAGTCCACCAAGAGCCGACTCTGACAGCTTTTATTTTAAGATGGGTATTATGGGTTTATAAAAAGAACACTGGTGTAGTCTATACTGGGAATCACAATTACAAAAAAATTGCATGAAAATATCCTTTTAATCCTCACTCAGAATCAAGAAAAAAGGAAGATCAACTACACCGACTGCCAGGCAAATTGCACAGCAATTCAGAACCAATTCACTATATTTTAAATTGGACCCAGAAATAAACAATTAAAGCAGCAGCCCCAAAGAAGGACTTTTCAGTGACTTCCTTTTCATGAAAGTAAATAGACTATCACAGAGGCTTAGAGAAAAGAACACAGATCTAACAGTCTCTGAATGGGCTGGGGTGGCACAGAAAATGAGATTGCTGTATAGAAGGTACCTGTTCATGATGAGTACTCAAGATAGAAACAGGAGAAGAACACTTACCGGTAACCAAACCAATCATCAAATCGAGAATGGGAATCTCCTATACCCAGTGGCAGTGCTACAGGTTGTGTCCTTTGGATAGCTTTAATTCCCCACTGTCCAAAGTCACAGATTAAAAAATCATATTCTTTGATAGGGGCAGTTGTTATTTTCCAATATTGTATGAACTAGGGATAGAACAATTGGTAGAAACTCGACTATTTCAAAAATAATGAGATGTAAATATACAATTTGGGTATAAGTTGTGTTTCCAAGAAAACAGCTTCCCTAGCCCTTGTTTGCAATCAGGTTGGTGCCCTAAGCACCCAAACCTGTTGTATCCACAGCAGCACAGAATGCCACAGGGAACGGGTGTAGCTATAGATGAGGATTCTAACGCTGTCTTGAAAAAAAATTAATCGAGTTCTTGAGAGAGCTGGAAAAATCCATTCCCACAGGGGAATGGGGTCATGAATAAAGATAGTGATGATCACTAAGATGATCTGTAAGAAATGATGACAAAAACCTGTAGACTTCTCCAGACACTTGCTGTATGTATCTACTCATCCATGCCTCCACTCACCCTCTCATCCACCCACCATATACCTATTCATCCATCAACCCCCATCCCTACCTCTTCCAGCCAAACTCTGGGCAAGGTACATCACAGTTGCTGGAGGTATAGGAACGAAGAACCCAAGTTCCTGCCTTCAAGGAGTTTACAGAGTCCTTTCTAAAAAATGCATATGGCTCATTTTTCCACAATTATAAATTGTAAGTCTGGAAGATCTTTTGTTCTGTTACTTCTCTCTTGGGATCAATGGCATCTGTGCTGAAGGGCATACTGGGAAATAAAGTATGCCCAAAAGGTAAACTCTTTGTGGGAAATTGTCATAAAAGGCATTGTCTAAGACAGTGCTTTCTAAAAGAAGTACCACGTGAGCCACATGTCTAACTTTAAATTTTCTAGAAAAGATATTAAGACAAAGCAAAAAAAAAATCAGGTGAAGTTAATTTTAATATACATTCATTTAACTCAACATATTCAGATATTGTCATTTTAACATGTAATCAATATATAAATTATCAGTGAGGCATTCTGCACTCTTCTGTATGTGCTAAGTCTTCGAAACCAGTGCTATGTGATTTGCATTTACAGCTCACGTCAGTCTGGCTACATTTCAAGCACTTGGTAGGGGCATGCTGCCTGTTGGACAACACAGGCCTAAGGAAACCATGACCACAGAGGGATATAGCAAATAGCTATGAAGTATGCATTTGTGAGGCTCCATTTGCAGAGGGAGAAATGACTCTTTGTTCCCGATGACATACAGATACATAGAAATTTCATTTTAATTTCTGTTGCTGTTATATTTTTCTCCTGACCTTTATGCTTAGCTGTGCCAGGCCCTCAGTGAGAAGCTCCCAACTCTGACATTGCCTAGCATCTGAAGCATTATCATTCCCATAATTAACAGTGACTGGAAACAAATAATTTAATTCTGGGGCAAATGAAAATGAATCAGTGGTGTCAACTCCATTTCCCATCTTTCTAATTTTCTGTAACAAAAGAGGAGAGGGAAGTGTCTGTTCCCTGGTGTGAGATTCACTTAGGAAAGTGAGAGAGAGAATAATAATTCGTGATGCCCTATTCCTCACTCACACTGTTGTCCCTCGCTGGAAAATCATTCGTCATACTGAATAAATATTTAAAGTCACACAGAATACGGCAGCTGGACATATTTATGTTTCTAACAAAATATACTCACGACTTGGTGTGGGAAATTAAGAGGAAAGCACATTTAGAGGCAATGAAACCGTAAACCCAGGTAGACCTCAGGCTAAATGAAGAACTCCTTCGCAGTCTCCCTGATATGCAGAAACAGGAATTTAACACAGTGCTGCTAATGATGCTTCAGCCACGAAATAAGACAGAACAGCTGGAAACCTGTGGCATTTGCAATAAAACTGACACAAAGGCATCTTGATCTTGGATTCAGAAGGCAGTTTAGTTGAGTACAGAGTTGCCAGTTTAAAAGGACTTAGTTGTGACTTAAGTCCTAGCTGTGTCTTCCTGGTTCCATCACTGCACCTTAATCTGCAAAATGAAGGCTCTGCCTGTGACCCAGAAATTCTCTTCCTCCTCTGAAACTCCCAGTGTGTGGAACTAGTGAACAGGAGCTGTACCAACGTGGAGATTCTATCCGTAACAATGTCTATTCCAGTCATGCATTCTGGAGCCGGGAAATAACCACAGGATGGATTCAGGGACCCACTGGACCCCCTTTGAGACGTAGCCTGAGCTACAACTCCATTATCACCCAACCTCCATGAGCCCCTACACCGACTGGTGGATCTCAGTGACGTTTCTGGTCTCCTGGAATTAGTGTCAGTTCAGAGCCGGTGAGCCCCTCAAAGTCTGATTATCTCTTTCCCCTCAGCATCGCTACCCTAATAAAAGGCCCTAAGTCCCTTGGGAAGGGCTGAGTGAAAGATTAAGGTATATAGTTTCAGTGGTGTCCTGGGGTTCCTCCTCAAGGGACCCAGTCTCCCCTTCATTTGAGGAGTTCTGGGTCTGCAAACTGGCTCGAGTCTGGGAATTCACTGATGGGCCATGACTGTCTCCTGAGCCTCATGACTTTTTATGATTCAAGTTAAACTTTCATTCACTTGACCTAGAATTCTGCTAATACAGATCAAGTAAGACTTCAGCAAACTTCCCATCTATTTCACTTCTGGCAACAACACCATGATCAACTAGCCAAAGCCATAGGTTCACTTCTGGCAGGACTGGTGTCCTTGAGGGTAACCAAACCTGCCTTGCCTTAAGCAGACAAGCCCAGCCTCTTGGAATTTACAGTCCGGAGGAGAAGAGAAATAAACACATGAAAAGCAAGTATTTGCAGGGAGGGCTAGTCTTAGAAAGGGCCTCTCTGAGGCCCTGAGCGCTAAGGGCTCTGGGAGAAGAACCTCTGAAGTAGAAAAGATGGCAAGAGCAACATTCCTGGGAAATGCATGGAGCGTTGATGGGTCTGAGCGCCAGAGGCCTGCAACAAAAGAATCCCAACATTCTGAAGCCTTATTTCCTTGGTCATTTAGTTTTACTCAATTTAAAACCCAAATCAGATGGGGATAGAGGGAGCTCTTAACTACGTAGAAAAAAATATATCTCTGGAGGAAGCAGAGCCTTGGCTGAGACGGCCCAGAGATTCAGAGACAGGGTGCCCAAATGGAACTCTAGAGCTGCTGAGAAAAGCCCTCTCTCATGGAGGTGGTGCCTCACATGTTGTGTAGAGGTGACATGGCCTGTGAACTCGGCTGAGGAAGAAAGATAACTTTCTTCGTTTTCCTTAACAACTTCAGTTCTCAGGTCCCCTCAGCGCTTGGATCCCACAAAACTCTGACTGTTTTGCCACCTGGGCTCCCCCCTCAGGTTCACCACCAGCCTCAGGAATCTCCATCTCTTCTCACAAAAGAAGAATCAGGCCAACAGACACATGAAAAGATGCTCAACATCACTCATCAGCAGGGAAATACAAGTCAAAACTACAATGAGATACCACCTCCCACCAGTCAGCATGGCTAAAATTAACAACACAGGAAAGGAGAGATGTTGGCGAGAATGTGGAGAAAGGGGAACCCTCCTACACTGTTGGTGGGAATGCAGACTGGTGCAGCCACTCTAGAAGACAGTATGGAGTTTCCTCAAAAGGTTAAAAATAGAGCTACCCTATGACCCAGCAATTGCACTGCTAGGTATTTACCCCAAATATACAAATGTAGTGATCCGAAGGGGCACATGCACCCCAACGTTTATAGCTGCAATGTCTACAATAGCTAAACTATGGAAAGAGCCTAGATGTCCATCAACAGATGAATGGATAAAGATGTGGTTATATATATATATATAACGGAATATTATGCAGCCATCAAAAAGAATGAAATCTTGACATTTGCAACAACATAGATGGAACTACAGTGTATTATGCTAAGTGAAATAAGTCAGTCAGAGAAAGACAAATACCATATGATTTCACTCATATGTGGAATTGAAGAAGCAAAACAGATGAACATAGGGGAAAGGGGAAAATAAAGAGAGGGAAGCAAACCAAAGAGATTCTACTACAGAGAACAAACTGAGGGTTGCTGGAAGGGAGGTGGGCAAGGGGATGGGCTAGATGGGTGATGGGTATTCAGGAGGGCACTTGTGATGAGCACTGGGTATTGTACGTAAGTGAGGAATCACTAAATTCTACCCCTGAAACCAATATTACACTATATGTTAACTAACTAGAATTTAAATAAAAACTTGAAACAAAAATAAATAAAAATAAAAACAAAAATACAAGAAAAGAATCAGGCTGGAAAACCAGAATGACTCTCCCAGGGTCCCCAGTAAAGGGCAAGGGTAGGGTGGACTCCGATTTCTGGACTCCCAGTCCTGTGCCAACTTGGCAAAGGCACAATGCATTAACCTCTGGTATCACAATTTATGGAGGCTAGCTGAATTAGCAATACACAGTCTGTGCTTTGCCAGGTAGATTACGTTATTAGAAGTCAGCAGCCCTGAGCTGCTGGCTGAAGAATGATCTGTGACGGGGAGGACGATGATATCATGAATATACCCAGGCAGTCTCTGCTTCTGTCTTGCCCTTGAATTAACTTCTAGACAGTCCATTAGTTTGGAGTATTCCACAGCCACCATAATGGCCCTTTTCTCTGCAGTCAATTGGGTTGACCACATCACAGTCCAGAATTGGCAATTAAAACTGCCATCATAATTTGACCACAGTCAGGTACCTCTGAGTCTATGGATATCACTGAAATTTCCTTGATAAGACTAAATGGAAAGGACTGGAAAGTTCAGAACTTAGGCTGTTAGCCTTATTCTGACAGGCCAGTGGTATTACAGAGGTAAGAGAAAGTAAATGGAAGCCTTAGCCTTTCCTGGTGGCAAGAATGTCTTATCTTATGGACCCTGAGAAGGTCCTTTAACAAATAGCCCCAAATAAAACATGTTCTTCCTCAGGTACCCCAATTCACTGCTGCAGCCCCTTGAATCCATGATCCAAATTACCTCCCCAGGTCATCTGTGTACTTCGCCAATTTCACACAGACCTCTGAGCACTAAGGGAAAGCCTCCTTTCTCTATCATTCATTACAAAGCGAATAATTGATTTTTATCATTTTTTTCCCAAGGAAAAAATATTTTTATACTTTCCCAGACTTTCCAACCTTCTTGGTTTACTGGAATGGTCTACGGGAATGTCTTCACTCTAAGGAAAGCTCCTGATCTGTGCGACTTAGTCACATATTTGCAAAGTGCCCACTGTGTGCAGAATGTAGCATATGAAGGGCTATAAAAAGATGAAAAAGCACATCCGAAAAATCAGTGAATAATCCACCAGTCTCAATATGCACATACATCTTGTGGCATATAATGATATAAAAATTTTTAAAGATATTTTGAATGGTCATAAAGTGATCCATTAGTTTGCATTTGGAAATCTTTGTACCCCCAAAGTAACCAGATCATAGTCTTTCTCTATCATGCCTTATATTCCTTTTCAGCTTAGTTCTGATTTTAAAGTACTAGTCTAGGTAATTAAGGAAGACAAGTTGCCATTCTCTGACCTTCTCTTTTGGCAAAACTGTGTTTTGCTGTGTGGCTACCACGCTCAACAACCACAACTGATATGCTTCTCAAGTTCATAACCCAGGACTGTCTCCTTTCCTTTCTCTATTTATTTACTTTTATGTGATATTATTCCTATAGATTCATCTTACGATAGAGACCTTAGAAAGAACATCTCTAACGAAAATAAAGTTCTCAAACAGAAATTTTGCATTTTTACTAATTTTTTCCTTATCAGAGCAGAGTATCTTGGACTCTCCTAATTAAGATATGGGGTTTTCCTCGGCTGTGGATTCACTTCGTAGAGTTAACAGGTGCTTCAAGCTCTGTAAAGACAATGATTATACCATTGGCTACATAGCAGTCCCCCATTTTCTGCAGTTTTGCTTTCCCAGGTCTCAGTTACCTGTGGTTTCAATTCCCCGCAGTCAACCCCAGTCCAGAAGCAACTGATCCTCCTTCTGACTCATCATTAGAAGGTCAGTTACAGCCTAACACTACGTCAGGATGCCTACATCATTCACGTCATGTCGTCTCATCACATAGGCATCTTATTGTCTTACATCGCAAGAACAGGCATGAGTAGAGTACAATAAGATATTTTGAGAGAGATCACATTCACATAACTTTCATTACAGTATATTTTTATCATTGTTCTATTTTATTATAAGTTACTGTTGTTGGTCTCTTACTGTGCCTAATTTATAAGTTAAACTTTGTCATAGGTATGTAGATAGAGGAAAACGCATAGTTTATATAGGGTTCGGTACTATCTGCCGTTTCAGGCATCAACTGGGGATTTTGGAATGTATCCCCCGTGCATAAGCGGGGTGGGGGGATTATGATACTATTCCATTGTACTTGGCCAATGTCACAACTTCTGTTAATTCAACAAAAATCAGGAACTTAACAAATGGAACATATTACATCTTAAGAAGTAGGCTTTCTACCAAGTTAAATATGCTGTTAACGGAGATCAATAAAGTAACATTTGCTTGAGACACACTCATCTTGGATTTAAGAGCAAGTTTGAATAGTTTGAACCTTTACTAGCTCATAATAGGTAGGACCAGGGCTATTTCTTGCTTAAACTAAATTTTCAGAAGAAAAATACATTTATGAATGCATTCTGCCAGAGAAACAAGATTCCATTTAAACTAAAACACATTTCCTGAAGTAAAATACTACCAGAATCAGCCACAAGAACATAGAAGTGTGTTCTCCTCTCTTCTGGACTTACATTTCTAAGAACCAGCATCATGGTTCCTAAGGCGGACATGAAGATAGGGAAAGAAGTGTGGTAAGGGATAATTTCTCAGTAATGAGGTCCTTTAGAGTGGAGAACATGTATAATTATGAAGAATAAACACATTACTATGAAGTATGAAGGAAAAAAACCTTACCCGAATCCAGAAAGTAAGCGACAGAAGAGAAAGAATTCATAACCCTGGACAAATGAAGAAAGGAAGGCGAAGAATCCATTGATAGACATACAAATCAGCAGAGACTGCTTTCTTCCCACTTTGTCTGCCAGTCCTCCCCAGAAGAAAGCCCCTGCCATCATGCCAAGGTACACTATGCTGCCTGCAACACATAGAAAACAGAGAAACATGTCAGAGATTGGAGTAATTAACACATTAGATCAAATGAACAAGAGACAAAATACATTTTCGCATTTTGTATGAGAAAAAAATTCCTTTAAAAAAATACATCCTTCAGGATATACAAATCACCTTTCAAATGGGAAAGTAAGCTCTGTTGGTTACCTTTAGCTGTCATGACCAATGACAAAGGCAAAAGACAAAACAGTGATGTTCTTGCTCAGCTCATGAGAATGGGTACATAGGGTGCAGGCCCAAGGAGTCTCCACAGAGGACAATCCTGGACTTTGACTCACACGCATGTTGCCTTTGGTCCAAATGCCCAGCTTAGCACATGACAAGGCCAAGATGGGAGACTGAGTCAAGGTCTTCCTGGTCAAAATGAATCTCCCAGTCTGCTTCAAATCTCTGCCTGTAGCAGATGATCAGGCCAAGGCCAGACTCTTAGGGACTCTCTAAAGGATTCCATGGGTTCTTTCTCTCTAGTCTCTCCTAAAAGCCCTGGCCCTTCCTTAAGAAGGAAACGGAAGCTAGGGAAGGTAGGTTTAGAGACCACAAGAGTTAATCTTAAAATAGTCTCAAACTCTGCTCATAAGAGAAAACTTTCTCTTGGAGTCAGAAGCTTAAGGAGCCTAAGGAGAAGAAAAATAGTGTTGCAGTTTGGGAACTGTTAAACATCATGGTTGGCTTTACTTCCATAGTAGAAACAAATGGAAAATCAGGAGTTAGATCGATGTCCCTCTTGGTGTCACTGTGAGTACACATGTGATTTTTCTTTTCTTTTTTTTTTTTTTAAGTAGGCTCCATGCCCAGTGTGAAACCCAATGGGGGGCTTGAACTCATGACCCTGAGATCATGACCTAAGCTGAGATCAAGAGTTGGACCCTTAATTAAGCCACCGAGATGCCCTGTGAATTTTCTTCTTCTTTTTTTTTTTTAAAGATTTTATTTATTTATTTGAGAGAGAGAGAATGAGAGAGAGCACATGAGAGGGGGGAGGGCCAGAGGGAGAAGCAGACTCCCTGCCGAGCAGGGAGCCCGATGCGGGACTCGATCCAGGGACTCCAGGATCATGACCTGAGCCGAAGGCAGTCGCTTAACCAACTGAGACACCCAGGCGCCCTTCTTTTTTTTTTTAATTAACATATAATGTATTATTTGTTTCAGGGGTACAGGTCTGTGATTCATCAGTCTTACATAATTCACAGCACTCACCATACCACATACCCTTCCCAATGTCCATCATCCAGCCACCTCATCCCTCCCAGCCCCTCCACTCCAGCAACCCTCAGTTTGTTTCCTGAGATTAAGAGTCTTTTATGGTTTGTCTAATTCATTTGCTTCTTCTAAAAAAACAGGCCCCCAGAAGCCCTGTCTGGAATATTTCTTAAGATGAAATAGTATTAGGTATGGCAAAAGTTACTTCAGAGATGTTTGTAAAACGGTGTGTAATGTCTAGCGGAAATGACATTAATTAATAAATGAAAGTTTGTTATATCTGGGTGTGGTACTTACAAAGCTACTACATCTCTCATCCATTTCTATTCCCCCTTCACCAAATCACCACTTGAATAGTTCCTTTTCAAAGGCACATTCAAGATACTCAGCAGCATCTAAGTAACAAGTTAGAAAAACACATTGATTTATTGCTTTAGATTAGTTTGGGAAATATCCTATTTAAACACTCACCCTGAATTCATTTGCTTAATACACAGTTAATGGACCCAGTAGAACACCTGGAAAAGTCTGATGACCTTGACATCAATGACATGTGGACGCTGCTCTGCATATAGCTGAGTACAGGCAGCTACAGGAATGGCAAATGTTGGAACCATTGTACAGTAAGACAAAATAGAAGCCATTTTTATTCAGACTGGGGTACTGCAAAGGGGTGAGTGGCCATCCTTTGCCTTGATGGGGAATGACATATTTTTCTTTATTATGGGGCTAACCATAAACAGAGCATCCTTCTCAAAAAGAAAAAAAAAAAAAAGATACTCATATCATGAAGCCCAGTGCATGGTTACAAGACAATTTAAATAATGGATCAGCACAAGGCGAAGGAATTCCCAAAGGAGACAGATTCACCCAGGAAAATGCATATGCAGCAAATCTCTTATTTATAGCACAAGGGGCTCAAGTCAGCTACTCAGGCCTCTCAGAAGAATAATCAATAGCTAAGCTTTTCATAATAATATCTGTGACTTTAAAAATGCCTACAAACCAGAGGGTAAGCTCCTTTAGATCAGGAGGGGCCCATAGCTGCTGCAGTCCAAAGATGTGGGAGTCTTTCTTATAGCTCCAGCCCCAAGGACAAAAATCCGTCCCTAGCAATTGCTGAACCCTTACCAGCTCTAAGTGTTTGTATGAATTAATGTATTTGCTCCTTACAACAATCCCTTGAGGTTAATACTATGGAACCCAGTTCATTGGCATAGAGAAGCGAATGATCTGACCACAGAAAAGTGAGTAGAGACTACATCTCAACCCATCAGCAATTCTTCGTGCAATATGGTTACAATTCCTTTAACAATCCTGGCTGCCCTCCTAGGAAAACATCCCAGTTTGTCCCGGCCCCTATGTGGCGGTACCACCCAGAACTGAAAGCATAATTTGAAAGGTCTCTGAGGAGTCTTCTCCTTAACTCACAGAATCAGAGTTAAGTCCAGGGAAGCAGAATATGATCGATGGGAGCTACGGGGAAATGCTGCTTCATTCTACCCAAGCATATGACAAGGGGTGCACCATTTGTTCTCAGACATTCTAAATGGGCTCATTCCCAACCACTAGCAGGAGGTAAGGGGATCAATGTGGAAAACAGCTCAGTGGTGCCAAGGAAAAATGAAAATCCAGGATCTTTCTAAAAAGGACATGCTATGGAGGCACCTGGGTGGCTCAGTCGGTTAAGCTTCTGACATATTTTCGGCTCAGGTCATGCTCTCAGGGTTGTGAGATGGAGCCCTGCGACCAGCCCCGAGCTGGGCATGGAGCCTGCTTAAGAGTCTCTCTCTTCCTCTCCCTCTGCCCCTCCCTCACAAAAAATAAAAAGGACATGCTATATTCCAAAGGAGGGCAACTCCCTTGCTTTTCTTGTTGTAGGGGCCTGATGCTCCCGCTGGACTGGGCTCTATATCCTATCATTCTTCTCATTCTGGGCAGTCACCTGCAGCTTCATCTTCACTAAGCCAGACCATAGATTTATGAAGTGATGATTCCAGCACTTTAAGGACTCATAGCTCGTTGCTAGATTTTCCCAACTGGCAGTAGCGTGAGAACACAGCCCCACCCTGGGAGCTTCTTAAAGCTCAGACATAGGAAAGGTTGAGTGAGCTGAGCTTGCCCTGGACTTCTGTGATGGAGATGGTTCAGTGACTTGACAAGGGGCAGAGCACCCACAATTATCATTAGCACTTGGTACTTAAGCCACCCCAAAATAATACTCATTAGAGATTTTAATATATAAAAGAGTAAAATAAAAATGGCCCATCCTTCAATTCCTCCAGATATCCTTAATACACACCCACACATATATGTGTGTGTATATATGTATGTATGTATGTATTTAGATATATATATATATATATATATATATATATATGTATATTTAAAAACCCAAATATGCCTACATGGCCAAAAATTCAAAGCACATGGAAATATATAACATGAAACTAAAAGTCTCCTTCTCCCCTGCCCTTGACCCTCTTCCCAAAGGTAACTATTATCAATTTTTCTAATTCTTCCACAAAAGTTTATAACTATAACTGTAGAAAAATGGATAACCTTTAGGAATTGCTTGTTAAATACAATTTTTTGTTCCTGTGTAATATTTATCTTTTCTCCTGTTGCGTTTAGGATTTCTGAACTTAGCAAATCAGAAATAAATCTGTCAGAATTTTAAAAATTACTTCAAGATACATTTCATATATTCCACAAAAGCATGCACTATCAGCTACTAGGGGAAAACCAAACAGTTACTTCTCCATCTTGTATTTTTTCTATGCCTAAAATAAATACACCTTAACCTCCTTAAAAGAGAGAATGTTAAATTCAATTGTAAAGAATTTACTGAGCACCCACTCGGCCTAACTTTTCCTGAAGTGCTAGAACTATAAGGATTGATAAGTCATGATCCCTGAGCTCACCTAAGGAGAACCTGAGCAAGCCTTTATCTGGGGCCCTACTCTAAGCCAGGAGAAAAGGGAGACAGCTGCACACCCACTATTTCACACCACCCTCCCAATACCCCATCTGATCATGGCCACTACAGAGTGGGGCAGCCAGGTCAAAACCTTCCATGGCCTCCTGGGGACAAATGACCAGGACAGAGCGGTGCTGAGTGCACACTCAGGGACCTGGGTTCCAAGTCCCTGAACTCTTTCTATTCCATCCAAATGGCTTCAGGAGCTCATGACTCAGTGAGGGAGACCTCAGGCACACAACAGAAGGAGCCCAGCCGTGGGGTGTGCACTCCAGTGGAGGCGTAACTGGGAGCAGGGTGACAAAAGGTGGCTGGTAATTCTGACTGTGGGAAGGTTTCACTGAGAAGGGAATACCTGAGAGGATTCTGAAGGATAAGAAAGATTTCAAGACAGTATTAAATTCCTCCATAAGTGATAGATTTAGCAAAACAAAACGTAGTATCAAGTTGTATCTTCACTTCTATTCTGGTTAGGAAGATGTTTCAGATCTAAGGATAACAATCTTTTGAGCCTACATTGCATATTATTGGTAATTAGACTGTCCCACCGGGTGTGCCATGGACAGGAGTCAGCCTCCCTTCTAGCTCATTTGAGAAACACAGCACAATGAGAAGATTCATTTGTTGATTGTGTGACCTACTTAAAGCCAGACCTTTGAATTCACAGAGTGAATAAAACTGGAAATACTTTGGGATTGTCAGGATACAAACTGTATTTCCTGGCTTGTTTGTTTCCACTTTTCCATTTTGTTTTTGCCGTGTGCTGATGGGGATTCCCTGAAAACTCAGAGCAGGGATTTATGCTCTTGACATAGACCACCCTCCTGCCCTCCACTCCTCATGACGCTGCTGACGATCAGAATTCAAAGGTATGTTAGTCCAAAGTCCCTTATTTTAAGGACAGAGAAACTGATGCTGTGAGAAGCCAGTACTTGAAATCAGGTCTTCTAGATCATTCACATCAGAGTATGACCTTTGGACCAAAAGCACCAGCACCCTGGGGGAACCTGATAGAAATTCAGACTCTAAGGCTCCACTCCACACCTACAGAAGTCAGAAGCTGCATCTGAACAAGATTCTCACAGACCTGTGTGCACTTCGGAGTTTGAAAGCACTTTTAGTCTGATGTGCTTTCCATTAAAACAATCTCTCTAGCACATTTTCTTACTTAAAGTTTGTATTTGCCTAATACATATTTGATAGGAGGAGATGCAGGCTATGGAATATATATATTTTTAAAGATTTTATTTATTCATTTGAGACAGAGAGATACAGACAGAGAGAGCATGAGCAGGGGGAGAGGCAGAGGGAGAGGGAGAAGCAGGCTCCCCACCGAGCCAGGAGCCAGACGTGGGGCTTGATCCCAGGACCCTGGGATCATGGCCTGAGCCAAAGGCAGATGCTTAACCATCTGAGCCATTCAGGTGCCCCAAGCTATGGAATATTTTAATTCTAAAGACACAGAACAAGCAAGATCTCCCCCACACCAGCTGCAGATATGTAAAGGGCAAGCAGGAAATCTGTGCCTCCCCTAGCACCTCTCTCCTCAGGACTAGCTAGAGGCAGGCCTCTGATGTTGACAGAGGCCAGGCTGTGACTCTCAGATCCTTTCATGAAGTGAATGAAGATTCTAATTCAGCTGGGCTTTTGGGAGGTTGAACCTGACCTGAGGCTTTCTCTACTCTTCCTACCACAGCTCGGGCTCAGGCCATGCTTGGCCAGCCCAGCCGCTCAGTCTTTCAGAAGACCAAAAGAGGCCTCAAGCATGACTTCCTCATTAAAGTATTTTCTAACATGGGGGCTGATTCCATTTATTTAATCATACCCTCATTTCCCCTGATGAATATCACATTTCTATTTCTGTCTCTTTGCTAATAAGCTGCTTTTGATTCTTTCTGACAATACCTAAGGGGTACATCTTTTCCCCCTAGAGCCATTTTAAAGCACATTTAACCTTAACAGAACAATTTTAAGAAATGTATATAGTATTTTTCTCATAGAAATTTTTAACCAATAGGTTTTTAAAAATTGTTTTAAGCACCTCAGTTACCCATGGCTAATGTATTACTCTATAATTCATTGCACTGTTTATTTACAAATTGGATTTCTACAAAAATCATTCTGTGGCAGTATTCTGAATTCAATGATAAATAATCTCCATGAGGTGATGATCATATTCACCTTTTATAAGGGGATTTTCTTAGGATAAAACAAAATTTAAGTCAAAGAAAAATAAAAATAAGCACGAATTTGAAAAGATATATGCACCCTCTACGTTTATTGCAGTATTATTCACAATAGCCAAGATGCAGAAGCAACCTAGGTGTCCATTGATACACAAATAGATAAGGAAGATGTGACACACACACACACATGAATATTATGCAGCCGTAAAAATGATAAGACTGTGCCATTTGTAACAACATGGATGGACCTAGAGGGTACTTTGCTAAGTAGAATAAGTCAGACAGAGAAAGACAAATGCCATATGGTTTCACTCATGCGGAATCAAAACAAAACAAAACAAAACAAAGAAACAGAAAGCAGAAACAGACCCATAAATACAGAGAACAAACTGGTGGTTGCCAGAGGACACAGAGGTGGGGAGACTGACAAAGTGGGTGTAGAGAGGTCAAAGATACAGGCTTCCGGTTATGGAATGAATAAGTCACAGGGATGAATGGTACAGCATAGGGAATATAGTCAGTGGTATTGTCATAGTGTTGTATACTGCTATATGGTAGCCACACTTGTGGTGAGCGTAGCATCGTATAAAGAGCTGTCAGATCGCTATGATGTACACCTGAAACTAATGTAACATTGTGTGTCAACTACACTTCAATTAAAAAGAAAAAAAGTAAAGCTATGTTGAAAGAGAAGATCGACTTGGACCAAAGCTATGCCCTAGTAATAGGATCTATAGGGATATATTTGAAAAGGCCAGATTCCAGATTGTTGTTATTTGGATACTTATGCAGATAAGTCCTACTTTTTCTGAAGGCTATGATCAAGTTTTAGAATTTTTTTAAATTTTATTTATTTATTTGACAGAGAGCCACAGCGAGAGAGGGGGAGTGGGAGAGGGAGAAGCAGGTTTCCCGTGGAGCAGGGAGCCCAACGCAGGGCTCGATCCCAGGACCCCGGGATCATGACCTGAGCTGAAGGCAGACGCTTAACGGCTGAGCCACCCAGGCGCCCCAAGTTTTAGAATTTTTTTTTTTTTTTTTTTTGGCTACCACACTTGGATGAAAGACAGCCTTAGACATAAACTCAGCCTTTGGCTGATAGACTAACTTTCTCCCACAGGAATCTATCTTCCACAAAGTACTACTTACCAAAGAGAAGCATGTTCATAGAGCAGGATTTGGCCTAATATTTTTTACACTGAAAGATCTTTGCATCCTCTCTGGCCAACCAACTCAAGGGAAAGTGTCTATGGCCTGTAACACTGAGTGGTACCCTCAAGGTGAGGACACATACGGACCTTCTCTATTCTAGTAAGGTGAGTGAGCCTTTGTTTGGGATTTTGAGCATGGTTCCTTTTTGCGCAAGGTCCCGAAATGCTAATATTATTATTGGTGTGAGGAAAAGAAGAAAAAAAAGGGAAGGAAATGATGATGGAAAAAAAGACAACAGGAAGAAAGAGAGGGGCTCCAGGCCGGTGTACAAAGTCAATTACAGCTTTTGGCCACCCTCCGCTCGAGTTCTGAAAAGAAGCCACCTGAAACAGTACTGGAAGAGTTAACTAATTTTTTAAGCCTCAAAGACTTATATTTTTTTTGCAATTTTAACCTATTCAAATGAATAAATAATACATGATTTCTTAAATTTAATTAATTTAATTAAATAATAAATAATTAATAGGCTTCTCTTACCGAACCCCTCACTTTTTCCGATTACTATTTTTAGTAGCCACAGGGAAGGACTGTTATGTGTTCAAATGCATCTGTGGACTTTCACAAAATCAAATACGAGTAAGGAAAGCGATAATATCCAAGGCGTATGTACAAATGAAAAAGGAAAAGAAAAACCTTCCTAATTTGCAATGGAGAACATCTGCAACAAAAGTCAGCTCCACCTTTGCTAGAAAGAACTGTAAATATCAGATGCAGTCTGCAGCACATCTCTGACTTTTACATTTGGGAAGTCTGACATTTAAGTCCTTGAGCCAGGCCGAGACGGCTGCAGCGGCTTGTGTAGGCAGGTAACACCACATCAAGCAGCATTTCCTTCTTGTTACCTAAGTCTCCCTGGGCACAACAGAGCTTCTGAAGGCCCAAAACCACTCTCACTGAATCCAGAGAGCCAAACACAGAAGCAGAGTCCTAATAAGGAAGCCCAGTCTTCTCTAATATCCTTGCTCAGATGGCTAGTATGCAGCATGCCCACTGGATAGGGGAAGAGATATTCAAATATGTTTTACATGGATAGCTCTCGAAGCCCCCCAAAAAGGGCAATTGCAGCCTCTTGGGTGTTCAAAGCATTAAAGACACAAGTCTTAGGAATGAAGAGCATTACAGAGAGCCATTTTATGGTACACCATGAGATCACCTATCACTTCTGCACCAATGGGACCTCTCTCTTTGGAAACTTCCCCCACTATAGGCCTGTGCTGAGGAAGAGAAGTGGTAACTGACTGAACCCTTGCTTCCGAAATCCCAGTAACTGAGTCAACAATGAGCAGGTGGTCACTAATTCCACAGCTCTTCACTGAGCTCCCGCTGTAAGCCAGGCAACCTTTGGAGGTATGAGGACCGGGGAAGAGAAGAAGAGCAATGAGAAGAGGTCCACAAATATGAAACTGGCATGGTCCTCACTCTTGAGCAGCTCACAGCCTAGTGCAGTGCTTTCAGACAATGGCTGCACATCACAATCATCGGGGACCTTCAAGGAAAAGAAGGCTGATGTCCAGACCACACCCAGAGGTTCTGGTCCTGGGGTAGGGCTTAGGCAACAGTACTTGTATAAAACTTCCCAAACGTTTTAATATAAAAGTGGGGCTTTGAACCTTTGGTTTCCTGAGAGATTAAAAACATGCAGAAAATTAATTACCATCAAATGAAGTGCACGCTGTAATTAAGGTGAGTACATTATGCTTAAGGGGAAAAAAGGAAGGAGCGACTTAAGTAGTTCCACACAATTCTGGAACACTTCCCATAGAAGGTAGATCATGCTGGCTTGTGAGCAATGAATAAGAATTCTGCAAGTAAGAGGGGAAAGTTCCCAGGGAGAGAAGAAAGCTCAGTTAAAAGGTCTGGAGGTGTGTCAGAGCACAGCTCACTAAAGGGGCTCCTGGTAGTTGAGGATGGAGGGAACGTCGGGTTCATGCTTGGGGACAAAAGCGGCAGGAGACCACAACGGAAGACAAGTTGGAGTCAATCCAAGGAGTTAGCGTTTAGCCTTTGGGAAACTATAAAACAGACTGGCCATCATCGGTGCCTGAAAAAATCATTCCAGAAACTGCAGGGAGGATCAACTGCAGTGGGGAATGACAAAGGGGAGGATCCAGCCCAGGGTAAGGCACTTGAGGCCTGAGAGGCCTGGAGCACAACATACAGGGAAGTACTAATTCTCAGGTGTCAACTCTGCACTTGAGCAATCCTGAGAATGAATGTTTTTTAAATCTGTGCTCCCGCCAAGGGGAAAAAAAGACCAGCTTCAGGAATATCACTGAGAAGTAGCCCTGGGAAGGAATGATGGCAACGTGGTCTAAGGCAGGGGCAGCGGGCTTGGAGAAGATTCACAAGGCTGGGGGGGGTTTTGGTGGTCAGAGTCCACAGTTCTTGTACACTGAAGGGTGAGGCAAGGAAGAGCAGACAGGCTTGGGATGGGTCCTAGTAAAATTCATAAAGAGAGGGAACACAAGAGGAGAGTGGGCCTGACAGGCCAGGGTCTTAAACAAGTGCGGGGAAGTCCACATCGGTAACCTTCACTATACTACCCGTGAATGGAGCCAAAGAGGGCAGTACAGGTCAGTAAGGCCGTGATCAATATAGCTCATCTTAGGAACGCCTCATGAACAGAGCAGGGCTTGAGCTAAGTGTCTAAAGAACAAGGAGAACATGAGTAAGAGGACAGGCCGCATGGCCTTTTTACATCCCCTCAGACATACACGACAGCGGAGAGTTCTGCAGTGGGCAAGGGCAGGAGAAGGCTGGGCAGGTAAGCGAGGGTATGGAGCTTGGTTCGAGTGGCTGGGATGGGTGTGTGGAGAAGTACATACAAGCAGGGTTAGTGAGAGAAAATCCTTAAATAGCAAGCCCCCCCAAATTAAATTAATTCCATAGACCATGGGGAGCCACTGATGGGTTTCTGAGTGGGGAAATAAGGCCACCAAAGCCCTAATGTGAAAAGACCAGGACATTTAGAGCAGGAACGGCAGACTTCTTCTCTGAAGGGCCGGAGAGAAAAGACTGCCTTTGAGACTTGGCAGGCTCCGCAGGCTCTGTCACAACTGTTCCCCTGCGCACCTGCAGCACGAAAGCAGCCACAGAAACTACGTAAGCAAAACGGACATGGCTGTGTTCCAATGAAACGATCTCCAAAAACAGGCAGGGAGCCGGCGAGAGTTTGCAAACCCCACTTTGAGGGAAAGTTTGCCTGTAGCAGCTCCAGGAGCAGGTGTGCAAGGACTGAACCGGCCAGTGAAAGTATCCAGGGGACAGTAGAAAGCCTAACGACCTGGGGGGGGGGGGGGCGGCAGAGCAGGCAGTTTAGAGCCTTGTGAAAGGCAAGGATGAAGGAAAGAGAGGACAGAGACCCTAGGATCAACCCTCGAGGAACAGCCACAGGGAGAGAAGGAAAAGAAGTCAGACGTAAGGAAGTGCGGGCAAGGAGACAAGCGGAGAGTGTGGATGGTGGGGAGAGCACCTCAGAAGAGTCCAGGGTGCCCGGAGCGCGGGGACTCGGAGAGGACGTTGGGCTTGTCTCGGGGGAGGGCGCCAGGGGCCTCGGGGTGGGGGTGGGGCGACTGCAGTGCAGCAGTGGTGACAAGGGGAACAAGCAGGGTGGCCGCGAGGCCCTGCAGGCAGGGGTGGAGCTAAGCACAGCGGCAGCTCCCGGGAGCACAGGGGCGGGACGGAGGCGAACCCGCAGCCCACAAGAGCGCCCCGGGAGTGGTGAAAAGAAGGAAAGCATCAAGCCTATGAACATGCCCAGCCCCGCCCGGAAAGCACAGCCGCAGATACCGCGGAGCCCAGCAAAGGGCTGCTTCTACTGGAAGAGTGGGCCGCTCTGGAAGAACAGTGCTCTCCTGTGTCTCATTTCCAGAAAATGCATGAAAAACAGGCTTACGAGAAATTCCTGAATCTCCTCAAGTTTACCTGCAAGCAATGAAAGGATTTTTTTTTTCAGAGAAGTCTCTTTTATATCAGCGCAGCGAATAAACCAAGCATAGAAATCTAAAAGGAAGGAGCACTTTAGAGGGACAGAACAGGAACATAATTTTGGAGCTATGTCCATAGGATATCTTTTGGTATTTTAAGCAACAGAAATGCCTGAAGGGAAAGGGCTCCTGCCGCTTAACTCAGGCCATTTCCGGACACTGGGGATGCGACTGCATGGTAGGAAAAGAGGTCTGAAAATAGACTCAAAGATCACACCGTGCTCCATCCATACTGACTGGAAAATGATTCCACAAGTCCTCCAAGACCCTTTCAGAAAGCCACGTGGAAGTTTTTTGTTGCTGATGGGTTTTTTGTTTAAGTTTAGGTGTGAGACATCATGATAAAAACCAGACTAGATCATAATAGATTCCGGTAAATGAGAGAATTCAGTAATCCATTTCGGATGCTCCACCATGACCTTTTGTTTCCCCAAATAGGCAGATACCTGGGCTGTCAGCCCAGAGCAGTGAGTGAATAAATACCAGGATGGGCCTTGCACTAATGGATGTTGGTCCTAATCCATTGCTGCTGGTAAAGGCGAGGTGAATTCAGGGCAGCACTTGCTGACACTTGAGATTTATTTTGTCATTAGTGATGAAATGCCATGCAAGGGCTCCTCAATCCCAAACTGTCAGAAGTACATTTAGGTATTTCAGGGAAGGTCACGCAAATACTCAGGTATTGACCCACAGGACTGAAGCTGTTCTTTAGCGGCTCATTATTCTTAGTATGATTATAAATGATTTGTGTCTAGCATGAGCAGTTAGCCATCTGCTTAGATTAGGAAGGAAAAAATGGGACCACTCTGAGAGTAAGAAAAAAGCAGGAACTTGAATCAATTACTATATTACGGCTCAAAACAAAAGAATGTTGAATCCATTTTGTTTTGTCCTCTAGAACCTAAGACAAGATATGCTAAAAATCAACCCCAAATGCCTCAATGTTTCTTAAACACATTATAGTCATTCTTTTCTTTGAACCCTTACCCATTGAACCTCACCAGAAGCATCTTTCTCTTGCCTTTCATCCAAACTCTGTACCTTGAACTTCACCTCCACATTTTTGTGAGCACCACCCAGACTACTCTGGTTTTCGTGAGTAACTTCTATATATTCTCATTGACAGTCTGATTTGCACTCTTTGTCAGCATTTCATATGCATTTGTCTTAGCTCTACAACCAACTTGTAATCTGACCCCTGGTAGACATCATATCATGGACAGCTAATTCTGAAACTCCATCAAACTATGTTGTTCTAGGCACATTTCAATCAGTAAAACCTAGCTAATGTAATCTGAATTTAACACAGGAGTTTTAACCTAAGCCTTAGTACCAGTCACACACAACTATGCAACTGAGGGAACTGATATAAATCTGAAATCCTGACCACAAGATCTTGAGTATCTCAAGTTAGTGTGATAAATCACATAGTTAAGAACTTTCGTCTAGAAGAGTGATACCCAAACGCACACATCTATAGAATAGGCTTCATGAGAAAGTTTCCACGAGCCTATAGTGAATGAAAAAAAAAAAAACAAGAAAAATAATATATGCCATTTCATCAAGGTAAATTTATTTATTTTAAAGATCTTTTATTCTAAGGATATGTCCTTCCTATTATTTTGATGTGAACATGCCTTTTGTTTGATGAATTGATAGTGAGCATAAAGAGTGGTGTGTTTTCTTGCAATTCTTCTTCTTATTTTTAAAGATTTATTAAATCTTGAAAAAAATGTTTAAACTGTTATTTGAGAGAAGGATAGAGAGAAAGAGCAGGGGGAGGCGCAGAGGGAGAGAAGGAATTCCAAGCAGACTCCCCACTGAGCATGGAGCTGGAGGCTGGGCTGGATCCCAGGACCCTGAGATCATGACCTGAGCAGAAATCAAGAGTCGGCGGCTCATTGCTCAACCAACTGCACCACCCAGGCACCGCACAATTATTATTTTAAAATGACCTTCCTTAGTGAAATAAAAAGTTGGCCAATCCTCATTATTTTTTTTTAAATTGGACTTTAAAATCCCCAAAACTAGTTATAAAACTCAAAATGGTGGGAACAATATTTTGGAAATCCTGCACTCTGAAAAAAGGCTAACAGGAAAATTAACGTACTAAACCATGGCTCATAAGATGAATTTCTAACACGTAACAATAGGGATGTCTCATCACGCGCGTCAGATGATTATACAACACGGCTGCAAATTTCTCAACACTCCTCTCCTGAGGAGGTGGAGTCTACGTTGCCTTTCCTGGATTCTGAGCAACGACCTGACCAACAGAGTATGACAGAAGTGCTGCTATTTGATTTCCCAGACTGGGTCATAAAAGGCCACGTACCTTCAACCTTGCTCACTTAGAACACTTGCTTTTGGATCCCTGAGCTACCATCCGAGAAGTCTGACTACCCTGAGAACACCATGCTGGCACTATCCTCTACAGTCCCAGCTAAGCCCTGACTAAGGGTCAGCCATCTTGGACCCTCCAGAACAGTCCATCTGCCAACTAAACCACCACTGAGTGACCTCTGATGGCATCATGAACAGAAGGATCACCCAGCCAAGCCCTATCCAAATTCCTAACCCATTAAACAAAGTAGAATTTAAAATGTTAGATATAATAAATGGGTATTGTTTAAAGCCATTAAGTGTTTGGTAGTTTGTCACACAATAACACATACCTGGAATAGCAAGGTCCCTACACTTCCAAAGACATTGCTTCACTGGGATACCCAGACTACAAGGGAAACAGTTTTCCACTTTAAGTTTTAAGGAAGATCAAAATGGTTTAATTTTTAATATTTATTTTCTTACTGCAAATCATTTCAAAATAAGAACATAATATTAACATAATATTAAGGGAAACTCCCGTCCCCCCCTAACTTCCAGCCATAAACTAAATGGTGAGTGGGGGACCAGAAATGAAGCTAGGTCATTCTCCCTCTGGCTCCTGTCACATCTTTTTCCAGGAAATTCCAGGAAAGATTTGGGGGGTTTTACCTTGTTTTAGTGAGTAAATTTTAAAGTAGGGGGGGAGAGAGGAATGAAGTAAATGTCAAGCAGGCTTGAAACAGAGGGTGTTTTATGCGTGGTGGTGGTGGTGGGTGGTTTGGTTTTACAGTGGGAGATCTGGTCATGACTCCAAGGAGCAGGAACTCCTAGAGAGCACTCTCTCCCTAGCAGTAGTATATTAATTAGCTCCTAGAGGGAAGAATACGAGGACATAAATTCCATGTGCTCTGGAGCATGCACACAATGTGGCTGATTCATAAAGCCCAGCAGCAGGGGAAGGAGACAGAACCACAGCTCTTCCTGGGAAACTAGGGAGCAGATTCGCTACCATGTTTTTCTCTATCCAAATGCCCTCCCCCAAACTGAGATTTCCCCGGCCCCTCCACTTTTTCCATCTTGAGGCTCCACAATATGGTAAATCAGTGATCACTTAAGTTTCACAGCACAAATTTGACTAAGCCTGTTAAACTTTGACTCACTATGGGTGAGGCGGAGGGGGCGGGGCACCGTGTACGTAGGGTTGTCACAAATAACAAACTGCTTCTTGGGGCCAGGCTGGAGCCTCACAGCTGTGGGTACAGATAAGCAGAACAAGGAGGGTAGGGATCCGATTGTGCTGAACTCCCATTCTCATTCAGGACAGTGCCATCCTGCACTCACCTGAGACCTGCCCCACCCCAATGGAGAGAGGCTGACAGAGGAGCAGGCTTTGACTATAGCCCTTGCTACTTACTGATTCCAGCCCTGTCTCTCACAGGCGCCCACACCCTGACTTTCCCAAAGAAATTCTGATTCATTAAACCCCTGGGTTGTATGGTTAGTTTTCATTTCAAAAGTTCCAAGTTCTGCTTTTGGAAATAATCAATTTTATGTAGGTTTCTAGACCTCTTGTCTTAATTGTTTGGCGATCTAAAAAAATGAATTACAGATAATTTTTCTCAGGTTCAGCACACTCGGGATTAGTGTTAAGAGTATCCCATCAGCAAATCAAGCTGCACACACAAAGCTGTCTAAGAATGTGGGCAAAATTTTAGCACTATTTAACCCTTTGGTGTTACATCAATTTTCTCTCTACACTTCAACAATTATAACTGTCACTAATGTCTAAACATTCACAATTATATTCACTATCAATTTTTTGTTCTAACTAAATGTATATATTATTATGTATATATTATCTAACTAAGTTTATGTATTTATTATAAATGCAATAGAGTATCTATAATAGAACTAAATTATATATATTTATTTTATAAATTTATATATATATGTAACTATATATGTATATGTATCTTCCTATTTAAAGGATAAATTCTCTTTTTAATTGAATTATACCTAATCCCTAGGCCATGGGAGTAAAATCTAGTCACTGTCAGATTTCCTTTTGTTTTATAACAAGGAGTGATAGACATCAGTTTGTGTTTTAGGGATCCTGCTGTTGTTGGCAAACTCTCACCTCTAGAGGGAGCCAAAGACTCCCCTCTTTTCACCCAGCAAGGAAGAAGAGTCTGGATTATGTGAAGGACAAAATGGTAAACTTTGGAGACTTAAAATTGAGGCCAGTGTAGGGTGCCTGGGTGGCTCGGTTGGTTGGGCGACTGCTTTCGGCTCAAGTCATGATCCTGGAATCCTGGGATCGAGTCCCACATCAGGCTCCCGGCTCAGCGGGGAGCCTGCTTCTCCCTCTGACCCTCTCCCCTCTCATGCTGTTCTCTCTCTCTCCTCTCTCTCTCCAATAAATAAATAAATAAATAAATAAAATCTTAAAAAAAAAAATGAGGCCAGTGTAGTTGGGGTGGAAAATAATCTCTTGATTTGGATCATCTCTATTCCATGTAGAGTTTGCTCTTATATCATGTCTTGCCCCAACACAACCTTCCCTGCCCCCTGCTCTGCCTCTAGCTTCTCCCAGGAACTGAAATATTTTACCTTGCCTGGAAGCTGGTAAGTTTCCTTACCTGTCTCATGGATGCAGGTAAAGGACATGAGGCTCCAGGTCTGAGACAAAGACTTTCACGCTCACAGCAACAACAATCACCAGGGTCAGCTTTCAGGCTGACCAAGAAGGAACGGAGCAGGCAGCTAGAGTCATGCCAAACAAAGGGGAGTCCAGCTCATCAGGATAGGAGATCACATCCAAATTTGAAGACACATTCTCAGCTAGTAACCAAGTGTGTACAGGTCTATAGAAGGGATCAACAAATGATGCTTTTGTGGAGCTAAGAATGGTTTTTTACATTTTAAAAGGGTTATAACAAAGAAGAATATGACAGGGATCATAGGTGGCCCAAGAAGCCTGAAGGATTGCTATCTGGCCCTTCACAGAAAAAGCTTACTGATCCCTGCTCTCCAGCATCCTCCATACTTGGGGCACTGTCGGGGGGGGGGGGGGGGGGGAGGGGAGCAATACAGCAAACAGAGGATTCAGGATCTCTCTCTCTTCTCTTTCTTGTTCCATTAGAGGCACAAATGGCAGGACTGATGGAACAAGGGCATTATGAGATTATCTTGCTCTTTCATTCTTACTTCCCGTCCTCAGCATAAACACCAAAGGCAGGTAGATTTCTTTCATAAGATGGGGTTGAGATGATGACTGATTGTCACATCATCATTTTTGTGGGCAAGGGCTTGGGGGATTTCCAACTGCCAGCCAGCCCTCAAAACACATCTCTGACTCTCTTTCGGAAAATGACTTCTTTCCTACCAACCACAGTATTTCTCCATAAGTTGACACCACTATTCCACCAGCATGGTTTTTGTAGCCAGCCAAATTGTCTCGCTCCCTGGCAAGTAGAGTCACCTAGTGCCACCTTTCTCAAGCCCCTCAAATGCCATGTGCTCTGGTTGCTAAGACTGGTTTCTAAGCAGCATCAAAGCGTCTGGCAGCTTCGTCAATGGGTTCCATGTAAAGGAACCAATTAACAACATTACTATTGCCACCTTTCAATCGACACAGGATTTGCCCAAACTATTGCTAACTGGGCATTGGTGTGATGCAGTTGATGGACTCCCCTGGTGGGACTGAGGGACTCAGTTGGTTTTGTTCTATCTTCTTTGATGCAGTAGTCTCTCAGCTTTAGAAAGAAAATCTTAACTGACAAGCCTGAGATAAATTACATCTACTTAAGCCTTTGTAATACCTCTAATTCCTAGTTTCCCATCACCCTGCCACAGTTTTCAGCCACAACTAAGGTTCCTTGGAATATCATGTCATGTTTAGATCTAAGTACAGTGACTAGTCACAGAGAGCTGAGCCAGTCTTGTCACACCAGTAAATTGCAGTGATAGTGATAGCCATGACGTTCCCACAGTCATTCTGGGGATCACAATACTTCTGAATGGAATCATTAACGCAATCTCACCAACTACGAACCATCCAGTGTTCCTGGATTAATTCATTTCTAACATACATTCAAAATTCTCCCCCGTACATTCAAAATTTGATGGGACAATTGTTCATTTTTCATCTACTCTCTCCAATAAAATATATGTTATGCTTTTATGTTGTTATGTTTCTTTTCACACCCAGTCAGTAGAAATGCCTGATGTGGGAACCCAGGGAAGCAATACTTTAAATAGTGAAATAGTTAATAGTGGAAACATAGGGGGATGCTTGCTGGAGTACCTACCACAGCTGCATTAGCACCAAAGGAATTCCTCAAGGTTAATGTTACACCGGAAGAATAAATTAAGCAATGGCGTCTATAGGGCAGTCTAAGCAACAAACGGAGCAGAGCAGGGGATTTTCTCTTCAGGATTAAATTCATCACTGGAGCACCCCTGGAAAGTCATTTCAGAACTACTAAACGCCCAGAGCCTACCTATTTTCACAAAAGGGAAATTGTTTTATATTTTATGAGAGTATCTGTTAGAACCGTTGATCTCTGAACTTTACATTGCACACGTATTAGAGTGTAATTTAGGAAAGAAAGGTGAGGGCTTCTGAGGAAGGGGGGGATATACTCACCTCAGGGCACATGAAAACGAGAGCAGTAGCGTGCAGGGCAGAGAGAGCCAGTTGCCTCCTAGGGAGACCTGCTGATGGGGCACCGGGCATTTGGTCTGAGAGTGCTACTACCCATTATGATACCACCTCCAAAAAGGGATTAGGAATTTAGTAAAGACTTTTTCACTTAATTACTGTTTATGGATCTGTCATACACGAACATGTCCAAAATTTTATAGAATCATCTTATACTTTTTTTGAAAGGTTTTATTTACTTATTTGAGAGACAGAGAGATAGCAAGAGAGAGCCTACGCAGGGAGGAGAGGGAGAAGCAGGTTCTCTGCGGGCAGGGAGCCCGATGCGGGACTTGATCCCAGGACCCTGAGGTCATGACCTGAGCTGAAGGCAGATGCTTAACTGAGCCACCCAGGGACCCTGAGTCATCTTATGCTTTCTGCTTTTTTGCTTGCCTGCTTTTGTTTTTGGCCAATATGATTACAGGTGGTGAAAGAGTTTTACCCATCATTGTCTGAGCTAGATCCAAGGTGTGGGTGAGATCCAGGGTGAGGAGGTGGGCAGGAGGGATCTGGCAGCTGGGCATGTGAGGGGGTGAGTCAGCTAAAGCAGGGAGCATCTGGTAGGGCCCCGAGATACAGAGTTCTGGAGGTCAGGGGGAGCCAGCAATGACTGCACTGGTAGGAACCCTCCAGGAAAGATGGTCAGGCCTGGGAGTAGTAGAGAGGTGACTCTGGACCCATGGATTTTAGTGCAGAAGGCCATGGTTTAGGTACAGGGTCATTTTCTAAGGCAGCATTTAATAGGAGCAGCTATCTATTGACTTGACCCCAGCTCACAGATATTTGCAGGATTTATTTACCATAATATCAAATGATGATTTCTACAAAGATGTCTTTTATTTTCATTTGTTGCAAGTCCCACTTCTTTTATTAGTTTACTATCAGATCTGCGCTAAGTAAAGATATTTAATGGCTCAAACAGTGGTTTGTTGGTTCTAAATAAACTTGGAATTAAGAAACCCAGTTTCTTTCACCTTCCCCGCCTTTAAAAGGTTTTGGAATCTGAGCCAGATCACCTCAGATTCCACACTGTGGGGACGTGGAATTCTGCTGTGTTCTTATGTGCTAGGTCAACTGATCAGAATTTCCTTTATTTTGAAAAAATGCCTCAAACTCTAACCCATGCGGCTATTTGCACCCTATCCCTTATCTTCATTTCTATTCTGGGTATGATATTAACACAAGATACTGCAGGGCAGAAACAAAATCAGGAGACTCGGGGAGAATAGTGGCCAGGAAGCTCTGGGGTTAGCCAAGGGCAGGTGGAGGAGACAATGGGCATTTATCACCCACTCCCCCCCCGTTCCCCCCCCTTTCCCCCCCCCCCCCCCCCTGCCCCCCCCCCCCCCCCAGTCTTTCCTCCTGGCCACACCAGGTTCTAGACTGTGATTTGATTCTTGGCACATCTCTGCTGCAGGTATCGCTTTCCTGGTCAGGGCTTAGCAGCATGGCCTTATTCCTCTCGCTGTAAATCTTGATTCCATCCCTGCTCTCTGCCCCAGTCTGTCCTGCTGCCTCTCGTCTGAACGTAGCCTCACTGCACTGGCTCCCAGTTCCTGAATCTTCTCAGCTACTGGCCTGGTCTTTTTGACTTTGGTCTCAACCTAACAAAAAGCAAACAAACAAACACTACCACCTCCCCCAGCTCAACAGATATTACTCCTACTACTCAGCAATAAATAGGCACAAATGATTAAGACACATAACCAATGATGGATGTCAAGGGCATTATGCTGAATGGAAAAACAAAAAAGGAATCTCCAAAGGTTACATACTTCGTGATTCCACTTCTATAGCATTCTCAAAATGACCAAATTATAAAGATGCAGAGCAGATCAATGGGTTGCCAGGAGTTGGGCTGGGGAGATGGTGTGACGGCCGAGAAAGGGGTAGCTTGAGGCAGTTGGTTGGTGGTGACAGAACAGTTCTGGACCCTACTGTGTGGTGAGGTTGCCCAAATCTATACATGTGATAAAATATCTTATAACTATACCCCCCCACAAACACAAAATAAAGAACAGATGTAAAAAAACCCCAAAACTCCTGTCTGAAGCCTAAATAAGGTCTGCATTTGAGTTACCATATCACAGAAATGTCAATTTCCTATTTTGACAATATACTGAGATTTTGTACGATATTATATTGAGGGAAACTGGATGAAGGGTAAACAGGAACTCTTTGTACTATTTTTGCAACTTTTTATGAATTGTAAACTACTTTAAAAATGATTTATAAATATGTATAGCTCCTCAATAGTAAGGTCATGACTTCCATTCCCAGCCGCAGCATGTCCCAAGAAGGGACAAAAAATGACATGCAGAGTGCCAAAACTAGAGCTCATTTCCATCGCATTCTTAATGAAAAAAATCATATGGAATTTAGTGTCAAGTTTAAAAAGCTGTGGTATTGAAAAACAAAAGAAAAGTGGATAAGTCACATGATTTAACCTGTGATCTGTCTTCAGCTGGCAGAACTTAAACAGTGGGCACATAAAATGGAGGTGACCTGCAAATTCAATGGGTCCCATCAATCAAATCTAGTTGTTTTTTTCTTTTGGCAATTATTTTCTACGATAGTTCTTACTCTAATGCAGATTATAATTTCTTCTTTACATGAACAGCAGTCCTTGGTGTACACGGCTATTGCATGGAATGCAATCTTGAGACTATCTGAAAAAGGAACGGGCAATTCTCTAACAACTCATGAGTTCCTGGAAAGTATCAAAGAAGCCAGTAAAATAATTCTTAATACTTCTAAATAAGATTAGAGTATTTAAAGAAAACATGTCATCTTAAAAAAAATAATTGTTTTCATGTGACTTGAATGCTTTGAGGGCTTTAAGAAAGGAGGTGGTGGGATATTTTTACTTGGACTTGACAACTGAGTTAAGGTGTTGACAGTCTCCATCTTTGCTGAGAAAAGGCAAACGTTTTCCCAATTCTCAAAAGATAGTAAAATTCAAGTGTTTACGGCATGCCTGTGAAGATTGTGAAGACCATAGGAGGGGGGTATGCCAGTCAGGACCCTTTCCTACATCAGTGTCTGCCCTACTGTACCTAACCTAAGGGCCCCAGAATTTTTCTTTGCATTTGCAGAGGTTCCTTCCATATGCTCTGAGCGAGAGTTTACAGAAAATCAAAAGAGTTCACTCCTTCTTCTTAGGACAGGAAGCAAAGCATGAGGTTCAAGAGTCCAAAGAAGCTGCTGGCCTTGCAGTAGAACATTTACAATGGCGGTCATCATAGGTCTAATTTGGTTTTCATTTGAAATTCTTAGTGTTTGATGTGTGTGAGAGAAAGGGCTTGCAGAGGAGAAGATCTGCTCCTGAGGCTGGAATTGCAGGGCTAATGAAGAGCCAAGATGGGGTTGGGGCAAGGTCAGGCCAACACCACTAATGAATACATGGTACCATTAAAGCGGGTTATGAACTAGCTGAGGTGACAGCATCCTTCAGATCTCAAACCCAAAACTCCTGGGGAAATTCACTAGCAAGCAGAGCTCATTTATATTATGCAAGCTTAATACATAAATGCTGACTAGAAGGGAGAAGAGTGGGGTATGGTCCATGTACATACTCATGTATGTATCATTTGTTCATTCCATCACTAATTCCACCAGTTTGTTTGTTTGTTTTTTCTTTGAGAGAGAGAGAGTGAGCAGTGGTGGGGGGCAGAGGGAGAGGGAGAGAGAATCCCAAGCAGGCTCCAGGCCCAGCATTGAGCCCAACATCAGACTCAATGTCACAACCCTGAGATGACCTAGCCAAAATCAAGAATCAAACACTTAACTGAGTGGGCCACCCAGGTGCCCCTAATTCCACAAATGTTTTTTGAATAATAACTATGTAGTTGGCACTGGTGACCCAAGGGTATATAAATACTGAGCAACCAAAGAATGTTTCCTGGAGGCAGTGAATTTTGACACTGGTTCACAGGTGTCCAAGGCAGAGGCCTCAAAACTGGATTCCTCTGAATTCCCATTCACTGAAGTATGACTAAGTGCTCCATGAAACAAAGGGTTTTACAGCCAAGTCACTTTGGAAATGTTGTATTAACAGCCTCAATTTTACATATGAAAGGCTGTGAGAGGTCCTCTGGTAAAGACTTTAATACTTTATAGGATCTAGCTTGGGAAACAGTACTGTCAGGACTACAACTGGTAAAGAGGTGTGGGAGCACAGGCATCCATAGTGAAAGACAGGATCACCCAGGGGCATCCGGGTGACTCAGTTGGTTAAGCATCTGCCTTCTGCTCAGGTCATGATCTCAGGGTCCTGGGATCGAGCCCCGCATCTGGTTCCCTGCTCAGCAGGAAGCCTGCTTCTCCCTCTCCCTCTGTCCGCCCCCACCCCCCCCCCGCCCCACTTGTGCTTGCTTGCATGCTCTCTCTCTCAAATAAATAAATAAAAAATCATAAAAAAAAAAAGACAGGATCAAGCAAGTCATACTTTGTGCCCCATGAAATGTTCCAAGGCTCAGTCCACATAAACCAGCCCACTCTCCAGAAATGTCACTGATATCCAAATATCTGATAGGATGTCATGTAACATATATGCAGTATTTTTACCAACTTTCTTCTGCTTGAGATACAAAGAGATAATTCATCATTCATAGAATCTCAGCATCCTAGAAGGCCAGAGGTGATAAGACTGTTGGGAAATCTCTGGCATAATCTTCCAATTCCACAGATGGGTCTGGACAAAACTAATCAGTGGCCTGATGCTGAAGGAACCCTGGGCTCTGATTCCCAGCCCAAAGGCCCTAATGAATAAGTACCTGCCTTTCATGTGCTCCATAGAGCAGGTATATACTGTGGGTGCTAAAAAAAACCAATTACTGAGTCACTATATGAAAATAAAAACAATAAAATATGTATATGTATAGCCGTTTCCTTGGAAGAAGTCATTAAACATTTCAGGTAAAAAAGAAAGTATTACTAGGGCTAAAAGGTCAGTAGGGCCTCAAAAATATTATTATCTGATGGTGCCTCTTCCCATCACCGTGTCATTGAGATTTTCTTACATCTTCAGTGTTAGTATAATCTTATTAACCTACTGGCTCATAGAGCTTATTACTCTGAAAAGAGTTTTTCTCCCCCTTCTAAACCAAATTATCCAAGAGCACCCATCTAGACTGCAAAGAGCTTCAGTAAAATGATCAATGACATGAAATTGTAGTCTACAGCTAACAGAGCTGAGTAACAGGTTTGAGTTAAAATTGGAGAACCAGGTGATAAGATCCACCATTTTCTTGTTTCTGTCCTGCATTTTATAGTCATTAAAATGGCACTGCACACATACTTGACTTAACTTCACAAAGCAAGCCAGTCAATTTGCCAAACAACTTCACATGCCTATTCTTTTTAAAAAACAGCTTTATTGAGATATAATTCACATGCTATCTGATGCTTCTATTCAAAGTATAAAATTCAGTGGTTTTTAGTACATTCACAGATTTGTGCAACCATCACCACTGTCAACTTTAGAACATGTCTTCATCTCAAAAAAAACCCTTGTAGCCTTTAGCTATTGCCCTCATCCTCTTTAGCCCTAAACAACAAATGATCTACTTTCTGTACCTATAAATTTGCCTATGCTGGACATTTCATATAAATGGAATGGTATAATATGTGGTCTTTGTGACTGGCTTATTTCATTTAGCATATTTTCAAGGTTCATCTAGACTGTAGCTTGTAAATACCTCATTCCTTTTTATGGTCACATAGTAGTCCATCATATGCATACATCAAATTTTATTCATTCATTCATTAGTTTATAGACATTTGAGTTGTTTCTACCTTTTATAATCAATAATATTACTATAAACATTCATGTACAAACTTTTGTATAGACTTCGATTTTCATTTCTCTCGGGTATATACCTTAAAAGTAGAATTGCTGGATCATATGATAACTTTATTAACCATGGGAGGAACGGCCATACTTTTTACCAACGTGCCTGCATTTAAATTCCCCCCAGCACTGAGGGTTCCAATTTCTCCAAATCATTGTCAACATTTATTATTATCTGACTTTTTATTTCTAGCCAACCTAGTGGGGGTGAAATGGTATCTCATCTTGTTTTGATTTGCATTTCCTTATGACTAATGATGTTGAGCATCTTTTCATGTGCTTATTGGCCATTTGGAAATCTTCGGAGAAATGTCTATGCAAGCCCTTTGCCCACTTTTTAATTGGGTTGTCTTCTCATTATTGAGTTGTAAGAGTTCTTTATATATTATGGACACAAGTCCTTTATCAGATATATTATTTAAAATATTTTCTCCCATTTTATGGGTTGTCTTTTCACTTTCATGATGTTGTGCTTGGAAGCACAAATGTTTTTAATTTTGATAGTCTAATTTGTTTATTTTTTTCTTTTGTTACTTGTGTTTTGGTGTCATGTCTAAGAATCCTTTGTCAAAACTAAGGTCATGAAGGTTTCATTTTCTTCTAAGAGCTCTGTAATTATACCTCTGACTAAGTCTCTGATTCATTTTGTGTTAATCTTTGCATTTGGCATGAAGTAAGGGTTCTATTTCATCTATTGCATGCAGCTATCCAGTTGTCCCAGCACCATTTGTTGAAAAGAGCATTCTTTCCACATTGGATGGTCTTGGCCACTTGTTGAAAGTCAATTAACCATAGATATATGTTTATTTTGGGACTCCTAATTCTATTTCACTGATACATATGTCTAACTTTGTGCCAGTACCACACAATTTTGATCACTGACGCTTTGTAGTAAGTCTTGAAATTGTAAATGTGCCTGGATTTTAAATAACAGTTCATTAATTAATTTGTTGTCTTTTTTTGAGATTGTTTGGCTATTCTGTGTCCCTGGAAGTTCCATATGAATTTTAGAATTGGTATATAATTCCTATATGGAAGCTAGCTAGATTGTTTTGTTGTTGAATTTGTAGAATAGATTTAGGAACATTGCCATCTTAACAATAGTGTCTTCCAATCCATAAACATGGGATGTCTTTCCATTTTTTTAGGTCTTCTTTCATTTTTTCAGCAATTTTTTTTTTTTTTTTAGTCTTAGAGTATAAGTTTGACATTTGTTTAATTTATTCCTAAGTATTTTATTCTTTTTGATGAAATTACATAAATGAATTGTTTTCTTAGTTATCATTTTCAGACTGTTCATAGCTAGTGTAGAGAAATAAAATTGATTTTAGTATATGAATTTTATATCCTGCAACCTTGCTATTATGGGTTGAATTGTCTCCCCTCCCCCCTAAAAATATATTTAAATATATATATTTAAAAAAGGATATGCTGAAGTCCCTTAATACCTCAGAATGTGACGTTCTTTAGAAATAGGGACACTGCAGATGTAATGAGTTAATATGACATCATACTGGAGGATAGACCCTTGATCCCATATGATTAGTCTCATTATAAGAAAAGGAGAGAGACACACAGGACAAAAATGGCCATGTGATGATGAAAGTAGAGATTGGAGTGATGCATTTACAAACCAAGAAATACCAAAGATTGCCAACAAACATAAGAAGTTAGCAGAAGCAAGAAAGGATACTACTCAGTCTCAAAGGGACTGCCAACACCTTGATTTTGGACTTCTAGCTTTCATAACTATGTGAAAATATATTTCTATTGTTTTAAGTCACCCAAACTGTGGTACTTTGTTAGAACAGCTCTTAAAAACTAATATATTTGCTAAGTTTGCTTATTAGTTTTAATAGTTTTTTAGTGAAGTCCTTAAGATTGTTTACATAAAAGATCATATCATCTGCAAATAATTCTACTTCTTCTCTCCAATATGGATGCCTTTTATTTCTTTCTCTAATTTAACCACCTTAGCTAGAAACTCCAGTATAAAATTCCATAATGTAATAATTGTAAAAAGGTAATGTTGGGTTTGTTACACTTGTAATATGTTTAACAACATCACAACAATGTGGGGAAAGGAACAGAGCTAGGTAGGAGTAACATTTCTGTCTCACAGGAATTTAGTTAAACCTAAAGTTAATTCTAGGACAAATTACTAAAACTGACTCAAAAAGCAACAGATACCATGAATAGGTCTAAAAAACAAAAGACATTAAATTAGTAATTAAAAAAAAAAAAAAAAACAAAACACTCACAAAGGAAATCTCAGGCCCAGATGGCTTCACTGCTGAATTTTCACTACCAAATATTTAAAGAAGAGTTTTGTTTTGTTTCTGAAAAAAAGAATTTGTTTTGTAAAAAAAGTGTTTGTTTCTGTGAGTTTGAGTTACCATCTGGAGTTATTTTCTTAGCCAAGTACAGTTTTGCTCCATGTACATCTTTTGTGCTATTATAGGCTAACATGTTATATTTCTATAAGTTATAAGTCCAACATTATTTTTTATATATATATTATATATTGTATATATATATGTGTATATATATATATACACACACATATATATACACACAATTGCTTTTTAAATCAGTTTACAGAAGAAGGGAGAAGATACATACATTTATACAATCTCTAATAATTTTACAATGCTCTTTGTTTTTTTCATGTGGATTCAAATTACTGGGTGAGGTCCCTTGCTTTTAGCCTGAAGAACTCCCTTTGGTATTTCTTGTAAAGCAAACCTGTTATCAATAAATCCTCCCTGCATTTTTGTTTATTCAGGGCTATCATTTTGCTTTCATTTCTGAAAGATAGCTTTGCTAGATATAAGATTTTGGTTAACAGTTTTTTTTTTTTCCTTTCTGCTCTTTGAATATGTTATTCCACTATCTCTGGCCTCCACTGTTTCTGATACAAAGTCAGCTGTCAATATGGATCTTGTTTTATTATCAAGTCTGATAATCTCTGCCTTTTGATTGGCTTGTTTAATTCATAAATATTTAATATTATTGATATAGTTGAATTTACATCTGCTCTTTTACTTTTTGTTTTCTACATATCATGTCTCTCCCCATTGCTTTCTTTTTCATTCAGCTAATGTATTCTAATATAGCATTTAAATTTCTTTAATGATTTCTCTCTACATTTTAAAATTATCTCCTTAGTGACTTCTTTCTTATGAGTGGTGTTTTACTCTTGCTGCTTTCAAGATTTTTTCAAATGTTTGCAAATAATATATCTAATAAAGGGTTCATATCCAAAATATGGAAGGAACTCCAACAACTCAGGAGAAAAAAAAAAAAATTAAATAAGCTGATTTAAAAAATGCACAAAGACCTGAATAGACATTTATCCAGAAAGACATACAAATGCCCATAGGTACATGCAGTAGTGTTCAACATCGCTAATATTGTTCAACATCGAAATTAAAACTACAATGAGATACTGTCTCACACCTGTTAGGATGGCTGTTATCCAAAGAATAAAAGATAACAAATGTTGGTAAGGATGTAGAGAAAAGGGAAGCCTAATACACTCTTGGTGGGAATGTATTTGGTACAACCATTATGATAAACATAATGGAAATTCCTTCAAAAAACAAAAATATAAGTACATTATGATTTGGAATCCTACTTCTTGGTACATACCCCAAAGAACTGAAATCAGTAGTTCTAAGAGATATCTGCACTGCCATGTTCACTGCAGCATTATTTACGATGGCAAAGCCATGGATTAATCTAAATGTCCACTGACAGGTGAATGGATTTTAAAAATGTAGTACATACACATACAATGAAATTTTATTCAGCCTTAAAAAAGAATACAATCGTGCCATTTGCCACAACATGGATGAACTTGAAAGACACCGTATTAAGCAAAATAAGTCAGACACACAAAAAATCAAATCCTATCTGATCCCACTATCGTAGGAACCTAAAATAGAGAATAGAATGGTGAGAATTAGAGAGTAGGACAGTGGCTGCCAGCAGCTGTGGCGAGAGGAGCCGAGAGGCAGGGGCGTTGAGCAAAGGGTACACAGTTTCACTTACACAAGACGAGTAAATCCTAGAGATCTATGGTGAGGCATGGTGCACACAGTTAACAATACTGTACTGTATACTTAAAAATGTGTTAAGGCAGAGGTTGGCGATGACAGGGATGTATTTATTAGCACTGTTCTAGTACTAGGGGATTTTTTTTTAAAGATTTTATTTATTTCTTTGAGAGAGAGAGTGAGGGGGAGGGACAGGAAGAGGGAGAGAATCTCCACCAGACTCACACTGAGCTCGGAGCCCACAGCCCTGAGATCGTGACCTGAGCCGAAACTAAGAGTTGGACACTTAACTGACTGAGCCACCCAGGCGCCCCATCTAGTACTAGGGGCTTTTATACATTGTCTCGAATCCTCCCAGCTACTCTCTAAGGTGACATTACAACTGGCTGTAGGCTATCAGAAACAAAGGATGAGAGGCTCTGGAAAAGTGATGATCACAGTTTAAAAAAAAGTCTACAAGATAAAGATGTTATTTTTTTTTTTTTCCAGATTAGTTTACTGAAGCTCAGAGAAACCTGCCCAAAGTCACATGACTCCTAGATGACAGATCTAGAATTCAAACCTAGCTCTGCCTCGAAGCCTTGGTCCATCCTGTGTGTCTCTGTTTCTTTCCAGCATATCCTAATGGGAACATATAACTAGACATTTGAAGGTATAGGCCTGGAAGTCATCAGAAAATGCCTGATGTTGCCTCTATTAAATCCTTCCAACCCTGCCCTCTCAAAGAACTAGCCATTCCTTCTTTTCAGTCTCCGTGTTACAGCATCTGTAACACATAGAAGCCCTCATCTGCCACATGTCTGTCTCCCTCTCTGGCCTGTAAGCACCTGAGAGCAGGGACCGTGTCCTTACAACCCCAGCATCCAGTCTGGGACCTGGGCAGGGAAGACGCTAAGGAAGTGTTTGCTGGAGGATGGCATAAAGAAAGGCAATTGAAATCACAGCACATATACAGACAATAAAACCCCAAGGGCTAAGTCTTGGGAAGACCCTCTAGGGAGCACAGAGAATGTAGAATGAGTAGTAGGAGAGATGAGAGACTCCAGAAGGAGCCAAAGGCAGATGCAATTTCAGGGAGGAGGGGGTGGTTAACATTTCATTAGGCTTGGCCTCCAGACTCAATTCATGTGACACAAGGAAGCTTAGGGAAGAGCCTATTCCTGGAAACTCTTTTCAGGATCCAAGCTGGGGGAAGTGCTGGGGTCTTCACTAAACAGGAACAGCGCAGGAGGCCCCACGGGGTCAGAGGAAGCACCTGCCCCATACTGGGAAGAATCTGGCTCCTGGCTTCACAGCATTCCACCTGGGATACATTTCTGTGTCATAGCTGTAAGAATTTATTTCTCCTGGAGGAGGGAAATCGCATCTCTGGGGGAACAACGCATCGCTTTGTGACTGAGAAAATATGATCAGGGATCCTACACACGCTGTGATGTACCGTAGGAGTCTGTAGGAGCCACCATCACTATAAAAGTGGGGAGAGGGCAGGGGACAGGAGGCTTCTTTACTGATCCAGCAGAAACCCAGGGGGCAAAGCTGTAGTGTGTAGTAGTAGAAGACCCTCTCACTGAGTCGGAGGCTCACCCCAAGGGAGTGGTCAAGCGGGAGCTGCCTTTCTCCCGGGCAGTTCTCTACCATTTATCAGTCGTATTTGACTGCTTAAATGCGAACATTTCAACAAAGTTCATTTTATTTTTAAATCCAGAGGTACCAGTAACTGATACAGTCTTCAATTTGGAAAAATAAATAAAATGAGATAGCAGCTGCTAACGCACTTCTCTCCTGGTCTGCCCATTTCTCTCCTCTATATATTCTGGGTGTGATTATTGGCACCTAATGACATAGGAGCACTAGATAATAGCTACACATGTGCAATTTTCCCTTGCAGGAGAGGATTAATATTTTTTCAGCTGCTCCAATCTATGGTATAATTATGTTACTAGAAGCTTATCCAAAACAAATATACCACAGTACCTTAGAACCAATTTTTAAATACTGATTTGTTTTCCTTCCCTTTAAAAATAGACAGTAAAACTCAGTGATTAATCTGACATCTGTCCTTTCCACCCTCTGGAACAGTTTTCTTATTGGTGCAGCCAATGTCATTTCCTCAGCCACACACCGCCCCCCCCCCGCAAAGCACTCTCGGTTTTGCCTACCTCCTTCCCTTAAACGTCTTGCTGCTTTTGGCCTCCAGGCAGCTGAGACTTTTCCTACCACTTATTGATGACTTTTTTCCCCTCACCCCTAAGCATTCGCTGAAGATCTGTCACTAGCCTCCCTCTCTTCCTGAGGATCTCCCCTTCAGCATGCATCCTCTCCTCTGCATCTCCATTCAAAGATGTCTCCAATGTCCACTTCTAGGGCTAGTGTCCCTGTCAAGTCTCAGGACACACTTGTAAATGCCCTCCTGGACAGTTTCTCTTGAGTCTGGTTGGCACCTCAAACTCAACAAAAAAATCACTGGGCACCAGCGATCACTGGGCTAAGGGTAGTCTGTGACTAAAATACTCAGTTCTTGCACTTATAATAAATAAACTCATCTTCCCTCCTATACACAGGCTCCCTGTACCTCCCCACCAATCCTAGAACTACAGTTTATATTTTATGCATTCCCACCCAACACAACACCAGGGCATGAAACCTCAGTGCCTTATGGTATGTTCCTCTCCCTTGCTCCCATAGCTAGTGGGTTGTAAGGGTCCAGGAATTCACTGGAAAACACCCTCTCCTCTAACAGTCCCTCTGCATCACCCACAATCAGGCCTTCCACACCTACTGGCTGGACCACTCAATGCAAATGAATCTTCCTTAACTAATCCCGCTGGCTAATCTCTCCATCCTCTCGTCCCCACACTGTTTTGATGTGTGGATCTCTATATTTCCCACAAACAGGGTGCAATTGTCTTGCACCAACTCAGTAAGAATGTGAAGAATGAATGAGTGAAGGAGCCCCTGCTGGTGTTTTTCTCTGTGAGAACTGCTAAATTTTGAAAGGTTACATTCCACAAAGGCATCTCTGACCTATTAATGAGAAAAATGAGGAGCTAACCGCACGATCAGACAGAGAGCCCTGCGAAGCCAACCACTTCTCACACATATAATCGGCCTGGCTCGGGTGTGTGCGTTCACAGCTGGATCGAGTCCCACTGAGGGGCTTTCCTTTGTCCCTGGGAGCAATCCGGTTAGCGCTTACCAGCTTCCAATCAGTTTTTTTTGACACAGCAGTACTTTTCATATTCCTGATTTAACTAGATTCTGCAGAGACAATAAGCCATACTCAGAAAAGTCATTTAATTTCATGTTACACGGGAGGCGGGAAAAACCTGAAGGATTCACATTATAATTTTATCACCACGGCTCTGGTACTGAGAAACTATTTCCACAAAGCAGAGTCACACTGTGCCCTGCACATCTGTGGACCATTCTGGGATGCGTGGCTGTAAATGTGGTTAGGGACTGTGATGCGCCCCCCCAACCCCCCCAGGTAGAAGAAAGACCAGGGTAAAGAAGTCAATAGCCATTTCTGTGGAGAAAAAAAATGTGCATCCTTCAACTGTCGGTAAGAGATTTACTGTCGGAAAGAAAACCTTTCCTCGAAAATGGTACATAAGGTTCCTTTGTAATGCACGTTGCTGTATATTCATGAATAAGGAAAATACTCCCACTTACATGATCACACGCCCCATTGTTTAAAATCATAGTATCACGTATAGCCTTCACTATCACGAATGATGGGGATGCTGCGGCTGCTTGGCTGGGGCCGAGGAGGGGGAGGCTAAGACAGCGCTACTCGCAGTGGGGTTCCTAACCGCCAGCTTCAGCCTCGCCTGTGATCCCAGCTCATCCTAGCAGAGGAACCTCAGGCCCGCCCCAGGTCTGCTGTATCAAAACCTGCGTCCTCAGGTGACGTCTGCACATGGTGTCTGAGAAGCCGTGGTCTAGATCACAGTGTTTCTGAAACTTTCCTCTGAACAAGAATCATTTGGGCTGCTTATAAAACATGTATACAGGGCGCCTGAGTGGCTCAGCTGGTTAAGCGACTGCCTTCGGCTCAGGTCATGATCCTGGAGTCCCTGGATCGAGTCCCGCATTGGGCTCCCTGCTCGGCAGGGAGTCTGCTTCTCCCTCTGACCCTCCTCCCTCTCATGCTCTCTGTCTCTCATTCTCTCTCTCAAATAAATAAATAAAATCTTTAAAAAAAAATTATTTGCCTGTTATTTATTTCAGATTTATCTGGGCACCCTGTATTTTATCTGGCAACTCCATATCCTGATTTTGGAATATCTGGGAGAGGGGAGTGACTGGCAGAAAAGATGGGAAAAATAGATTAGGCCCAAGTTATGGAGAGCTTGGAATACCATACTCAGGAGTTTAAGGCAATCTATAGACCAACCAGCAAACATTTTGATCAGCGATGTGATGCGACGCAAATCCTCCACCCCACTCCCCCAGGAACGATCTGAAGAGCAATGGCAAGTAGGCTGCTGCGACAAGAGTCTCCATCCCAAAGACCCTTTAGGGTGGAAACACAGAGGATGCAGGGGTCATACTCATGGCCAGTGACCACATCACCAAGAAAAAGGAAGTTAAAATTTCAAAAACTTAAGTTTATTTTGCATTAATTCTAAACTCTTAAAGCATTTATTTAAACCCTGCCCTGATTCATAAAAATAATTTAAGCCAGCTAGTTGACTTTTCACCAGAGTAACTGGTGCATGGCTGAGCCCTAGCCTGATTTACAAAGAGCTACTTGCATCTGGAAAAAGAAAGATACGTACTAACACACCAAAAGCCAAACTTGCAATGTCCTTCCAATGCCTACTCTGCCAGAACCTTGAGCTTGGCTTCTGGACATCCTGTTTATCTGGTACAAAGCCTTACTTATAAAGTCAAGCAATTACCCCATAACTCAGTTTCTTCTCATAATCTATTTACTCTTATTTAACAGATAATTCTTAACAACCTTAGTTATCTAGTTTCCTAACCCACAGCACAGGTACATCAGGGGATGATAAAAGTGGCAGCATCGACAGGATGATCGAAAGGGATGAAGAAAAACCAAAGTATTACATAAAGAATAAAAATCAGGGGCGCCTGGGTGGCTCAGTCGTTGGACGTCTGCCTTCGGCTCAGGTCATGATTCCAATCCTGGGATCGAGCCCCTCATCGGGCTCCCTGCTCAGCGGGAAGCCTGCTTCTCCCTCTCCCACTCCCCCTGCTTGTGTTCCCTCTGTCGCTGTGTCTCTCTCTGTCAAATAAATAAATAAAATCTTTAAAAAAAAAAAATAAAAATCAATACCCTGAACCATCAGGACACATTTAAATGATAGAAGATAAATTTAGAAATAATATAAAACACTTCTGATTTCCATTTAAGAAAAAGGCTTAAACAAGAAGAGCTTTGACTTTTGAGGAGGTAAACTTCATTTACCTAAAATAAATACCTCACTCCCCAAACAAGTTACATAGCGAAGTTGCACATTTTAATCTAATGATTATCTTGACTCCAAGCTTACTGAAAAATTACCTACAGAATATTCTAGGTTATATTATTTGTTCCCCTCTGATTTTTAAGTAGCATAATTCATCTACATCCAAATCCCTCCCTGCACTCTCAAATATTCCCCAAGAAGCTCAAGGAGAATTCAGCAGTCTAGAATATTCTTATGTGAGAGACCATTCGGCAAACTCCACACCCAGAATTAGTCTGGAATCTGTCAGGAAGAAAGCTACCAGCAGGAGCAGCTGCTACTAAGAACTGGAGCCCCGTCAGGACCCCGATTCCTGTGAAAATGCAGGAAAGGGATGGAGAAGTTGCTCTAGGAAGACATTTGTGTCTGTCCAGGGCTCACTGCTAGTCCCGGCAGCTCCTCAAACACGGGAGGCATGTGAACTCTGTTCATCTCTGGAGACAGCTATGAGCACCCAACCACCTCCAAAACGACTTCCTTCTGTTTTGTTTTGTTTTTTTTTCCTTTTCCTTTTGAATTGTGTTAAATTTATGTAACACAAAATTTGCCATTTTAACCACTTTTAAGGGTACAATTCAGCGGCATTAAGTACACTCACAATGTTGTGCAACCATCACCACCATCTTTCCCCCAAGTTTCTCATCACTCCAAGAAACTCTAACTTTTGAGCAGTAACTCCTCATTCCCTCTCCCTCCCAGCCCTTGGTAATTCTAATCTACTTTCTGTCTCTGTGAATTTGCCTATTCTAGATAATTTCTATAACTGCAGTCATACAATCCTTTGTCCCTCTGTGTCTGGCTTATTTCCCCTACCATAAGGTTTTCAAGATTCTTCCATGTTGTAGCCTGTATCAAAGCTGTATCTTTTTTCTTCAAAGCATTTCTTTTATGGTTTACTTTCTATTTCTTTTTCTTGTTTGATTTTACATTTGGTTTCTTATTATTTAATTTCATCCTTCCTACCAACTCTGAACATTGCTAACCACTACGTGGCTTCCTCCTGTCCATCCATTTTCTCCCTTAACTGACAAGATGGAGATGCTGATTTCACCTCAAGGTGCTCTCTTCCTCACATTTTAGCTCATTGCTGTCAGGAAGCTGTCCCTGTAGAATAGCAACCTTGCTTTTCACATTGCTGGAACAAATTGTGCCTTCCTGTTCCACCTGAATCCTCAGGAGAAGGTGTGTGTGTGTGTGTGTGTGCACGTGTGTGTGTGTGTGTGTGGTAGAAATATCTTTGCCACACTGCCATGAATGAGCCTACAGAAGTCAAGTATGGCAACCTATAAGAATATGGTCTCAGAGTGTGGGAGGGAAGTCCTAGCATAAGGTCACAGAGGTAAATTGAATTCTTGATTCTGGAGGTAAAAGCACACTCCCCGCCAAACTTCTCCCAAAAATGCCCTAGCTCCTGCTCTCCCCTTCCTGACTATGATACCCACTGTGGGTAGATTTGGTTTCACTTAGTCATTGGGAAGGGTAAAGAGACCCCATCTTAAAACCCTACCCGGTAGCCTAAAACTTGGCCTCTCACCTTTGGTTCTCTCCTTTCCAGTAGGTACATTATGTCCATATTAACTGGGTTAACTGCAGGTCTCTATGCTACCCACCCTCAGCCTCTTTGTAGAAAAGGGGCCACACATTTCATTCTCACTTTGGTTCATGCAAATCCCTCCCAAGGACTGAGATATTCTTGGTAATGATTTTACTTACAAAACTTTTTCTCTGCTCTTTGAATATTATAAATACCTAAATTTCAATACCAAAAGACATCAGAAATTAATTATTTTGTGTCTTGATCTTTGGTCATTCAAATGTTACAATCTATTCTCCAAATGCTTGTTTCTCTGAAGAACAACAGAACTCTTAGTATCCTAGAAGAAATCTGGGCTTCAGCACTTACTTGAAAGCATCTTATGAACATCCCATCTTAAGTAGAGCAATGCCCAACTTTCTTATCTTCTCTTCCTGACTTCACAAAGGGCCATACTGAATGTGAAGCAGCCCCTTTAACTTCCCCTCTACGAGCCTGATCCTATGTATGCCCCAAAACAGAACTCTCCCAGGCACAAACCAAGGGTGCTGTGTGGATGCAAAGTGCATTCTAGTAACTCCAAGGCAATTTGCCCTACGAAAGTGCCAGGTGGTGTGACTCCATCCTGCTTTCCTTGAGCTCTTCCCTGGGTGTCAGGAAAGAAGACGCTCTTCTTCGTCTCCCACCCCAACTTTCTCTGATGTTGCTTGGCTGACTTGACGGTATAGATGCGTGCTGACCACTCCACCAAGCCCCAGCCTGGCCTCAGGGCAGGCTAGGAGGTCTTCTGTTTGGTTGAGAACTCCCTCAGCAGAGGCATAACTAGTAGAGTCCATTGTCCGAAAGCAGGGTCTTCTCTTTTCTTTTTTTTTAATGGTAATTATATTTATGTCATTTATTAAGGACAATGGTGCAAAGTTACTAGAAGGGGCACTGTGAACAGAAGATGATGAGACAGGCAGATAAAGTGGACACAGTATGAAGCCTGTCACATGCTCGATTCCCTACCACCCAAGGGCACCCCATCCTGGCCTCTGTCCAGGGACCTCCTGTCCGAGGCTGAGGGGTGGCACTTCTTTAATATGCCCTCTCTGCTAACTTTAGCTTTGGCTACACTTCTTGCCCTTGAGATGCCAGACACATAGGGAGTGTTGGCAGGAAACCCCAGCTATGAGCAAGATCAGGGCAAATCTGAAAATTCCCCTCTGCACTGTCCTAGGGCTCTGAGCCTCCGGTTTCTCTCATCTCCATCCAGGGTCTCTGGGGCACCAGCCTGCCTCCAGAGGACAAGAAGAGGAGGCTTGTGCTCTCTGTTCTTTTTTTTTTCCAAAACAAAACTCAGCAATTTCTGGGCAACAAATACATGCATGCCCATGGTTGGGAGAGGGATTGAAGCCCTCTGATGATGCTGTCCCTACTGGATCTAGTCTCTCCACTTCTGTTGTTCTGAGTTACTTAAACGTAGCGCCTTTACAACCACAAAGTCCCCCATTTCTCAACATTTCCCAAGTGTTTTAAGCCGGTGAGACTAGGCACATGATGTACTAAAATAAAGCCCATACTAATTTGACGACACTTAGCACCCAACAACCATAACTGCTTAGGTGAATGTTTACTGAATTATATTTGCACCTAGGCTATGCTTTTCCTTTGATCTTTCCCTTCTTCTGAATAATTTGAATCTGCCGTAAGTTCTTGGAAGGGTAAGACCTTAGTTTCTTATCTTCCTCCTCCTTTTGAATCTCCTCAGGTTCCCCACTACCTCATGCATATCCCCAAATAATGGAGTCTCTTAGCACAGAAGGCTCCTCTATGTTAATTGGGAAAAGGTGCTTATCTAGGTGGATAAATGACAAAAAAGAGTCTCTCCTCAGAGTAGAAGAATTAGCAAAAGTCCAACCTTTTTCTATAGGCAGGTGGAATCAGCCGCAAGCCAGGGCGAATGGCTTGGTTAGTAGAAGGAGGGCTGGATTCCAGCACCGGCCAGGTGCCTTTGTGCAGGTTACAACTTGCACAACTGTACATAGCAGCCCCACAGTATAAGTTGGCTACAGAAAGTGCGTGCACTAGGATGTTCAGCAGTTTCTCAGCTGTCAGCTCCCATTTCCAGGCTTTGTCTTGAGAGTGAAAAAATAAACTTAATGGCAAAAATAAGCGATAGTCCAACATTTGTACATATTTGCTTATTTAAGATTGCATTTTTAATGTAATAAAATACTCATGACAAAATTTATCATCTTTAGCATTTAGATAACAGAGAGATGTAAAAATAATTTAAAGATCATTATATTGTTTTTAAGCAAATTTCTTACATTAAAAAAATTTAATTAGAAAAACTCATTGTGTCCTCATCATTTTATATTTGAAAAGAGATCTCAATTCTGAAATCGAAGATAAGAACTATACCCAAGGGCCTCTTTTACTTTTTCTCTCACAATCTTGAAAAGGCCAATAAGAAATTTCTAAGTTTAAGGTAAGAATGTCAGTTTGCAAAGATGTGGTTGGGAATACTTACTTCAATAATTTATCAGATTAACTCTTCAAGATGAATGTAATCAAACCATTTCCTACTCTCTGGAGCATTCTGCAGGAAGCTTAGGTCCTATAAAACTCTTGTTATGTAAGAATATTGAGAGGTTAGATTTCCCATGAAAGGGGGTGGTTGCATCTCCATGTTTGGAATTCGAACCTACAAGCCCAAATTATTTGTAGTTATTAGGTGATTAACATTTCAGATTGCTTTATTTAAACCAACCTGCAATTAACAAATTCTCTAAACCGACAACGGATCAGCAAATTCTACAGTGACTTCAGGGAGAGTTCCACACTGAATCGGGATACATAAGGCCAGGACCACCAATGGAATCAGAATCCTCATTCAGGAGTGTTCTAGGATGTAGAGATATAGGGCATCAGGATGCCAGGATCAGTCTTCAGGTTCAAAGCTGTATTGTGGGAAAACCTCCAACGAGCCTCCAAATGACAGAAAGGCATTTATTATCACACTCTGACCATTCCCGAATGCTGCTTATTGGCAAATTTCAGGAATGTGGCATGGAGTTTCTGTTCACTCCTATCCTGTGGAAATGGATCACAGACTCTCTGGATAGAGGAATCTTTTCAGGCTACTTGGGCCAACTCCACTAAGACGTTAGAAACTTCACTTCTCTCAGGAGAATATGAATGACCAGAGGAAATAGGACTCAGGAATATAATGGCAACAAATTATTGAGACTTCTTTTCCAATTTGGCAATAATGAATCCAAATAAGATTTTGCTAGTGTTGGTGGACAGGATGTTCTCTAGAAGCCAATAATTTTTAATTCCAATTAGAATCGCTGTGACAGCTTAGAGGCTAAACAGAACCAGAGGGCGTACATGTACACACACACACACACACACAGAGTGAATGTCAGACCTCCCTTCAAGATACCAAGGCAGATGTTAATGACAAAGGGATTAGGCAGGGTACACAGCTGCTGATCCTGAAATCTGCAGCCTACACTTCTAGGGTACAAAGCCCCTCCTTTTAAAATTCAGAACACATTTACAGAAGTAGAAAAAACACTCCTAAAATTCATATGAAACCACAAAAGACCCTGAATAGCCAAAGAAATCATGAGAAAGAACAAAGAAGGAGGGCATCACACTCCCTGATTTCAAGCTATACTATACAGCTATACTCATCAAAACAGTATGGTACTGACATAAAAACAGACAAATTGACCAATGGAATGGAATCAAAAGCTCAGATATAAACTCAAGCATATATTGTTAACTAATATTTGACAAGGGCGCAAAGAATACTCAATGGAGAAAAGACAGCCTCTTCAATAAACAGTGCAGGGATAACTGGATATTTACATGTAAAAGAATAAAACTAGACCCATAACTTACAGCACTCACAAAAACTGACTCAAAATGGATTAAAGACTTAAATGTAAGACCTGAAACCATGAAACTCTAGAAGAAAATATATGAATAAAGCTCCCTGACATGAGTCTTGATTTTTTTGGATATGACACCTAAAGTACAAGCAACAAAATAAAAAATAAACAAGTGGGACTACATCAAACTACAAAGCTTTTGCACAGCAAAAGAATCCATCAACAAAGTGAAAAGAATACCTATGGACTGGGAAAACAATATTGGTAAATCATATATCTGATAAGGGGTTAATATTAAAAATATTTAAAGAACTCCTACAATGCAATAGCAAAAACCAAATAACCCAATTTAAAAATGAGTAAAAGGGGCGCCTGGGTGGCTCAGTTGGTTAAGCGACTGCCTTCGGCTCAGGTCATGATCCTGGAGTCCCGGGATCGAGTCCCGCATCGGGCTCCCTGCTCAGCGGGGAGTCTGCTTCTCCCTCTGACCCTCACCCCTCTCATGCTCTCTCTCTCATTTTCTCTCTCAAATAAATAAATAAAATCTTTAAAAAAAAAATGAGCAAAGGACCTGAATAGACATTTCTCCAAAAAAGAGATATGAAAAGCCAACGCGTATATGAAAAGATACTCGACATCAGTAATCATTATGGAAATGCAAATTAAAGCCACAATAAGATATCACCTCACCCCTATCAGGATGGCTGTCACCAAGAGGACAAGAGATAACAAGTGCTAGCATGCATGGAGAGAAAAGTGAACCTTGTGCACTGCTGATGGCATTGTAAATGGGTACAGCCACTGGGAAAATAATATAGAGGATTCTCATAAAATTAAAAATAGAACTACCATATGATCCAGCAATCCCACTTCTGGGAATATATCCCAAGGAAACAAAAATTGTAACTGAAAAGATACCTGCCCTCCCGTGTTCATAGCAGCATTATTTGGAATAGCCAAGACATGGAAACAACCTAAATGTCTACTGATGGGTGAATGGATAAAGAAGTTATGGTGTACACACACACACACACACACACACTGGAATATTATTCAGCCATAAAAAAAACCCCAAGGAAATCCTACCATTTGCAACAACATGTTGGGACCTTGAAGGCATTATGCTAAGTGAAACAAGCCAGATGAAGAAAGAAAAACACTGTATGCTCTCACTTATATGTGGAATGTAAAACAACAATAACAACAACAACAAATACCTGAAACCTAAAAAAAAAAAAAACATAGAAAAAGAGATCAGAGCTATGGTTACCAGAAGCAGAGGGGAGGAGGAGTAGGGAGAAACCGAGGAAGGTAGTCAAATGGTGCAAACCTCCAGCTGTAAGATAAGTAAGTACTAGATGTAATGTATAAAATGATGATTCTAGCTAACATTGTTGTATGATATACAGGTGACCCCTGAGCAACACAGGTTTGAGCCATATGGGTTCAAACTATGTGGGTTATATACAGATTTGTTTTGATAAATACAGTACAGTACAGTAAATGTATTTTCTCTTTGTTATGATTTTCTTGTCTCTAGCTTACTTTATTATAACAATAGAGTATATAATACATGTAACATACAAAATATGGGTCAATAGACTGTTTATGTTACCAGTAAGGCTTCCTATCAACAGCAGGCTATTAGTAGTTAAGTTTTGGGGGAGTGAAAAGTTACATCGGGAATTTTGACTGTGCAGAGGGTCAGTGCCTCTAACCTCCACTTTGTTCAAGAGTCAACTACCTAGGAAAGTTGCTAAGAGGGTTCTTATTCCTAAGAGTTCCCATGATGAGGAAAAAAATTTTTGCCTTTTTTCCCCTCTCTTTTCTTTTTATTGTATCTATGGGAAGATGGACATTAGCTAAACCTAGTATGGTCATCATTTCACAATATATGTAAATCAAACCATCATGCTGTACATCTTAAAATTATACAGTGATGTATGCCAATTATTTCTCAATAAAACTGAGAAAAATATATAGAGTATACCCAGATGCTGAAAGATCAAAGCTTGGACTAAAACTACGACTTCATCACTTTGTTATCAGCTTGGATATACTGGTCTACCAGTGGTCTACCAGTGGTCTACCTGACAGCACTGGGAATGGGTGATACAGACTGAATAAAAGGACTGATTCAATGAACACTGAGCCAGTTTCTACAATCTGCCTGCAGTTTAGTGGCAATTAGCAGTCAACAGGACTAAAGCAAAAGGTATCTCAGAAACTTGAAGCTTGTTTTGTTTTTTAAATATAGGCAGCTAAAGATAAAGGAGCTAGAAATCTCAAAAGAATATATCTTCCTTTGTTAATATCTAAAAGAATAAAGGAGTGCATGGAGGGATGGAGAAAGAAATTGGGGAGAATTCAGGTCATATCCATCCATCTCAGTCTTCAAGGAAATCACCCTTTTTATAAGTGGCAAACAAAGTAAAAAAGGTAGGTAGGAGCTAGGTAGAAGCTATAGAAAGAAAGGTTAAAAGACACATTTCAGGTCTATTAGAGATTTGTTTGTTCTTTTTACCATTGTAATAGGAATACCTAGAGTCTAAAATCACGCCTGTCACATAGTAAGCGCTCAATAAATTTTTGTTGAATGAACATTATAGTTGTCAAGAGAAGATATACAAATGCCAAATAGTCTGACTTGATACAGCCGATAGCCAAGTATTGACTAAAATGAAAATCACTGCTCCATGTCTAGCCAAAAATATATTCTAAATTCACAAAAATCTATATTCTAGAATTATTTATAAATCCTTTTTTAAACTTCCAAGAGTTTCTAAAACTGAAAAAAAATGTCAAGTAAAATTCCATTCATATGTACAAATATATTCTTAATGCTTTGATGTTCATGGTCTACCTCCGTTTTTGCCCAATATGCCAACTGACCAGCCAATACTGTGGATGGTCTAAACGAAAACCCATATGTACTACAATAGGATATTTCTCTGGGAAACCCAGGGGACCATCAAGGTAGGCCTTCCACGTGCTAGCTACTTCCATCCAGTCCTACTCTGGACCTGGGTCCTACATGTTCCAGACCTGGACATAACAGCACATGTTAACAGATCCATCTTCAGGAGCAGACTCCCAGTAGTCAACCTCACCAAGACAGACAGAAAACACCAGAATGGACATTTGGTTAATTAAAACAAAAAAGCAGAATTGCCAAGACTGGCATCCTTTGGCAAGCACGTTCCTGATGGGAAAACCCTAAATAAAGCTCAATTTGAAATCTTTAAAGTGTTATGGAGCATGGAATTAGAATGAAAGGTCTTTGCTACAGGAGTCGTCTTCCCAGACTCCAGGCTAATGTGGTCTTCCTTAAAATAGGGATACATGTGGTCCCCAAAACACATAGGGTAAAATTTTTAGGTCAGGGCATACCAACCCTGACGGCATTTAGGAGGGCACTGCCAACACCTGCATCCAACTTTCTCTCCTGTTGGTCTTCCACGACCAACCACGAAGTCCCATTCGAAACAACACATTCTTACTTTAGATATATCAGTATCTTCAGTGAGGTCTCAAAGTGTTAATAATCTCACAGATGGTCATCTCAAATCTCAAATACTTGTTGAGATTCTATTAAGTACCAGGAACTGATTGGGTAGGGGAGAGACAGTAGTTAACAACACAGACAAAAAGCCCTGGACCCATGGGGTTTACATTCCCTCTATTTTAACTTCTACTACTCTGCCTCTTTAAGATGACTTTGTACTATGGGCTGATTTCACATGTTAATTCTCATTTGTGACTGCTGCCATTATGTACTGTCTATAAACACGCACACAAAAAAAACCCCAACAACAACAGAAAACAAAAAGCAAAACCAGGCAATATCCTCTATTAGGGTTTTGGAAAAGGACAAAAAAGATCGAATACCAACAGGTGATTACACTGTTGGAGTCCACAAACAAAAAGTGAATTTTAGATCATCTCTTGAGACACCAGAGTGGTATATTTCTGCCAGTAATTGAGAATATTGTCTTCTCCTAGGAGTAAACCCAATCGAGAGGATTTCAAATGAAAATGTTAGAGAACTGGAAAGGAACATGGGATGAGGAGCTAGGATGTGTGTTCCACAGTCTGCCTCTCCCAATACACAGCCCTGGACTAGGCAAGTCGCCCACATGCCCAGGGCTCCTCCCCTCACTTTTAAGATGACAGTGTCTGGAACCATGAGAGACTATGGACTCTGAGAAACAAACTGAGGGTTCTAGAGGGGAAGGGGTGGGGGGATGGGTTAGCCCGGTGATGGGTATTAAAGATGGCACATTCTGCATGGAGCACTGGGTGTTATACGCAAACAATGAATCATGGAACACTACATCAAAAACTAATGATGTAATGTATGGTGATTAACATAACACAATCAAATTAAAAAAAAAAAAAGATGACAGGGTCTGCCTAAATCCCTAAGACACCGACAGCTGGGAAATGCCACGATCTCCCTTGATAATAGGAACCAATCCTTACTCATCTCAATCTCCCTTAAAGGGCCTTGGGCCACGCCCCCCACATAAAGCCACTGCATAAATACTGCTTAATTCAACACAGAACCTATTATAACACCAGAGTGGCAGCTGAAGTCACTGATATTCCAGATAAGATGTTTAAAAATCTGTGCTGTTCTTTAGCTACCGAACCCTTTATTCACCTAGCCTTGCTCACTAGGTTCGTCTCAAGAGCCATTTGCACAGCCAAGAACTTCTTCAGTGCCTGAACCGAGAGATCCTTTGCAACCTTACCAGCGTGACCCTGCAGCACCCAAGAGTTCCGCATCTCTTCCTTTCCCTGCAACTTCCAGGCCTCCCCGCTCTCCTGGCCGCTCCTCTTGCTCCGGCTTCTCTTTCCTGGTCCTCCTCCTCACCACCAGCCCAGTAAACAGCGTTCTGCAGGACAGCACCGGCCCCCTGGTTAAGGTCACTGGCAGGGTCATCGTAAATGAGGTGGCTCACAAACCACCTGTGCTTCAGCCCAAATGGAGAGCAGCCCGCAGGGCTCTTTGGACACCCCCAAGGACCTCACAGTGAGAAGTCTAAAGCCAACCCTTCATCCCTCTTCCTCATGTTAAAACCTGTCCTCTGCGTTACTCAATTTGATGAATCGCCTTCTTTTCATCAACTGTCCACTTGCTCCACCATCAGATTTAATCGAGGACCAATCCTTGCTGACTCCGCCCTCTGGAACCCTGCCTTTCTTAAACCCCTGCCTTTTCCCCGCCGCGTTGGTGAGGTCCTAACCCCTCAGTGGTCTCTCAGCCTCAAGTCTCTTTATTTACACCTCTCTTCCAGCTATCGATACTTGCTTCTTTGTACCGCTAACCTGCAGGCATTTGTGAGTTCTCCGTACTAGACCGTCACTTCTTTGGATACAGAAACCTTGTCCTTATTTGTCCTATTATCACCTGTCGTAACAGTGTGCTGTGTACATAATAAGTGCTCAATAAACACACTTCGGCAATAAAACATGGATTATCTTAAAGTGACTGCACTTATCCTCTCAAAGAGCAGCTTGTTAGATAATTAAATATTTACTCTTCCTCCCAGCCCATTAACAATGTTATATAAATACACAGACCATACACATAGACACATGCACACACAGGATGCTCTTAACTCCCTTTAAGTCAATCATCTTGCAAACACCAAGAGATGATCTATCTCCCAAATAACTGAGACATAAATTGGTTCATATTTTTCATTCCTGGTCTTCCTTGAGAAAATGACACAATGCTCAGTAGCAAATGAGAAATTATTTTGCAAATCTATATTCCCCAAATACCCCCAAACATGGGTCATGCATCTTTCTTGTATTTTGATCCCACTGCTGTGACTTAGTGTGGTAATTATATTACAAAGCTATTATTCGATGAAATGAAAATGGCAAAACAATTTAAATGCCTGTCTAAAAAAACTCTGTTAGAATGCAATTATAAGTGAAATTACAATGGCAAAATAATTGAAATGCAAGTCCGGAAGGCACAGTTATGAAACCATTAAAATGCTTCTGCTGAGGGCTCACAACGTTGAGTGAAACCATACACTCCTGGGGACACATTTTTAATTCACTGAAACAGTCAACATTTATGGAAAGATGAAAATATCTGGGCTTCGACTGTTCCACAGCATTCTCTACACTTCTGGGTGCCACCTAGGGGTGTGTTAACATCATCAGGGTTTGTAGGTTTCTGGGATGGACTGACTAATAAGAGAACCATGGGCAATACTGTGCTTCCATTCAGCACCAAGAAGATAGAGGCACAAGGGCAAGCTTAGTTTAGATTTTCCTGAAATGTTTCCAATATAAAAGCTAGGATCACAACGTGAAAAGATGTTTGTCCTAAAATCAACCTTGCAATTATTAAATATGTGTGTGGATGTATTTCTAAGGATCTAGCTTCTTAAAATGTTCTGCTGATGTGTTCCTTTTGCAAAATCTTGATCAATATTTTGATGCCAAGGCTTACAATAGTTATATCTGCTCACCAAAAGAAAAAACCAAGGACAAAATACAGTGCTAGATACACAAGCGATACACTGAAATGATCAATCTGACAAATGACTAAGGACCCTCCTCTGAATCATGTTCTGCATTTTGATGGCTGAACACATAGATGAGTCTACCAGCAAAAACATGCAAAATATGCCCCATTCCCACCCCCTCTCCCTCACACTCTGCTTCCATGGATCTATCTCACTCAGTTAATTGGCTAAAGAAAGAGATGCTAGGAGGAAGTCATATAAAGAAACAACTATTAAAAGAATAAGATCCTTTTCTCATTCATGATTATCTCTCTCACGACATCACAGAGCAGCTTAGAAAATGGCATTTTGGGGTGCCTGGGTGGCTCACTTGGTTAAGAGTCCAACTCTTGATTTCAGCTCAGGTCATGATCAGGGTGGCGAGATCAAGCGAGGGAAATAAGTGGGAATGTTAACTAAGGCTTTGTAACAAAGTGAACCTTGAGGGCATGGTAACTTAATTTTGTTTAATTTAATTAATTAATTAATTTACTTATTTATTTTAGAGAGAGCGTGCGCGAGCATGTGCAGGGGGAGGGGTGGAGTGAGGGTGAGGGAGAGAGAGAGAATCCCGAGCAGACTCCACGCCCAGCACTGGGCCCGACGTGAGATCGTGACCTGAGCCAAAATCAGGTGTCAGATGCTAACCGACTGAGCCACCCAGGTGCCCCATGGTAACTTTAAAACAAAAATCAAATCTGCTATCTAGATTAGATATTTTATAGAGAGGTCATATTATTTTTACACATATAATTTAGATATTAATAGGATTTGAAAGAGACTTTAAAATCATATGAGGAGGTTTTTCCAGTTTAGGCACAAAGGCATGAACTTTGAAAAAGAAAAAGTCATCTAGAGAAAATCTATGAATAAGACTAACTAAAAAAAATAAACAAGCAAACATACACATAGATTATAGAAAAAAAATTAGCAGAGTCCCCAAAGTATTTAAATCATAGTATTACACATAAAATTTGAAATTTGAAATCACATTTGCCAGAGTTTTATAGAATAACCTCTATATTTAGGAAAGTACTCAAATAGGTTTTCATATAATAGTTTTATTAACTTCCAAAGGCATATCTTTGGATGTTAATAAAGGAGAAACCGATAAAACATTTATAGTATGGTAAGTTAAAATCTATTGCCCTAACTTTGAAATGCATAATGTTATAAGTTGGATTGATGGATGGATAGATGATAAAGAAAATATGGTATTAAATGTTAACTATAGGATCTGGGTGGCAGATATATATGGGCATCCTGTACAATATTTTTGATTCTTCTGCATGTTTAAAATTTTTCATAACAAAGTATTGGGAAAAAAATACACTGCTCTAGATGAAAAGTATCTATTCTATTTGTTAACTGTGCTCAACAAATAATCCAGGTTCAGAATTTGTCTCACGGACACGGTGCACTCACCTAGCCACCCGGATCCTGAATTTGGAATGCATAGGTCTGTCTCCGCGCTGGGCAACACAAAGCCGACAACAAACACCTCCACGCCGTCCGCCATCAGGGCCATGCCCAGGACAAAGAAAAGGGCCCACTGGAAACGGCCGTGACCACACTCTTGGATTATCAGCTCATACTGCTGGGCTAGTTCTTCCTCATCGGCTTTCCTCTCTGACTCCAGCTCCTGCCGGTCCTTGTGCACATCCCCCTTGGGCTGCCCCACTGACACAATGCTGTCCTTCCCTTGGTTCATACGGGGGATGCCCTGATACTCCCCTTCATAGATTTCCTCATCTTCATCATGACCCTCAGTAGCTTCACTGGAGCCTTCATCATCATTGGCCTCCCCATTATAGGTCTCTCCCGGCGGGGAACAGTCATCATCCTCTTCATCTTGGAACCGACTGTAGGACCTCTGCGTGTATTCATCCTGGGCCCGGTCCACTGCCTGATTCACCTTCTTTACTGTTTGTTTCTTCACCTCTCGGGCTATGTCCTTGGCGCCCTTCATCAATGAAGTCCTATCCTTGTAAGAATCTTGCATCTTATCTCAACCGATGGCCAACGCGAAGATGGGAATTCTTCAGACTCCAATCAGTGGTTCGGCCCTGACTGCATCATCCACTCTGGGGTCAGAACAGAACTGCAAAAGAAGAAAAACCACACAAAATATTTAGTATTCCTTTCTTGTCTTTTTTACCATTTATTTCTCAATCTCTTTTCACTGCCCCCTCAGACTAAGACACAGAATTAGCTTTTCCTTTCTTTGATCTCACTGTCCACATGCACACCGGATAATGATTCTCTGCTCAGGTGTGACTGGCGTTTGGAATACTTACGGGTTTTACTGTTGTTATTATTATTATTTGGTGTTTAAGGGACTCTGTCCTCTGGGAACTTTGATAGAATACACAGGCATTCCCCCAGAGAGTAAAACAGGACATCTGGCACCTCTAAAAGTACATTTAACACATTTGGAAGTGTTATAAAGATATACTCTGATTGAGAAAAATAATATTGCTCAGAGACATACACACACTGCAAAGGCAAAACCAGAATATGAGACGAATCCTATCTGACCTTATTTCCTAATAGTGAAAAAAAAAATTGCAGGCAAGCAGCCCTATACACGATGCTATTGAATCACACACACACACACACACACACACATATATATATATTTGTAAAATTTGTTTCCCCTCTACTTTCATTATATCTCCTTCCAATAAATAACAAAGACTCATATGGCACCCAAACCCACAACTGAGTATTTCCCCCCAGCATAACCATCATATCAGTGGGACATGGGCAGAGTTCATCAAATGATTTCAGATACCTTTGATAAACACTGAATTGGAACATACGGTTTGTCTAGTCGGGGTCTGTCCTTTCAGAGGCCGCCCCCAGGCTAGCAGGGACAGGTAAGCCACATGCCATGTCCCTTCACAACCCCACCCTGTAAGTACTCCAAGCTTTGTCTCTACCTTCTTCATCTCTGGACACACACACACACCCCTTGTCCTACTGGCACTCCAACTAACTGCGGTCTTGGGTACCAGAATCATGGGTCTCCCGTGACCCACCATTTGGTTTTCCTTCTCACTGAGATCACCCTATGTCTTGGCTTACATTCGGGCTGAACACATGGTAACTGATCTTTCCCTTGTCCACTGTGCTGTCTCCTCTGGTGGCCCACCATTGTGGACAGATAATGTAAAGGTGAGAGTCACTCTCCTCCATCATTAACTCCCCAAGCTCTACTCTGTGGCAGCATTGCAAACCATGAGTTACATAATAGCCATTTCTACCTTCTTTTTCGACCCAGTATAAAACACTTGATAAGTAGCTATACAAACATATACTTAAACAGCTCATTCAGACATCACAAACACACCCAGCAATAAAGACAAAAAGATGTTTGTTTCTAAATGGACTGTGCATTTCATGTTACCACTGAATGACTACAAACGCCCAGGAGGCAAACAGAAGCATGGTTCTGCACAGCCCTGTGTTTTGGAAGACAGCAAAATGAAATTAAAATAAACATATGATTACAAGCCTTTTTGCCAAATGTCTTAATAGAGGGTTTTTCTGTATGTCCTCCTTTTTCTTTTTTTTTTTCTTTCTTTCTTTCTTTTTTTTTTTTGAAGAGCTGAGAGTCAGGGGCAGGGAGAGATGGGAGGATCCATGAGCTGAGTAAGAAAAGATGAGCAGGCAGTTGGAAAAGAGTTTGAGGATAGAGGCTCAGAGACTCAAATGATATACCTCTGTTTCATGGTGAATCACTTTGAGTTATATGTGCCAGACATCATTTTAATAAAAAACAGTTTGATTTTGTATGTACTCTATGCCAGACATTGTGCCAAGAACTCTATATACATTTCTTAATTTTTTAATTTAATCCTTACTTCAATCCTCCAAAATAGGTATTATAGTCTCCATTATACAGGTGGGAAGATTAAGGCTTATTGAGATTAAATAACTGGCCCAGGGTCACAATGTTTGTCAGCGGAGATGCTGGGGCTCCGCCCAGATGTGTCTGACTCCAAAGACTTGCCCCTTACCTCTCTCTGCTTCACCCAGTGCTCTTGCTAAGGTCTTAGGAAATGCAGTAGCATGCTTCCTGGTCATTCTGATACCTTGGTTTCCTACACAAAAATTGTTTTATAGCCTCTTGCCTAAATCATCTTGTAGGTTCTGAAACAAGGGGAATTACTGTGATATCTTCACTCGTGATAGGTTTTATATAGATAATAATTCCAAAATATGGTCTTGTTTGTTCAGATAAACCATCCCAACATGGTGGCTGTACTTCAAAAGATAATCCTGTAGTCATTCTAAATAAGATGTCCGTGGCCAAGAAGGGCAGGAAAGAAGGCAAAGCAATGAACCTCCAACCGCCTCCAATCAAGTGCAGATGCCCATTCCCCGTAATTCAAGATGGTGTACTTCTCTGTGAAATAAGGATAACGACATAACCACCTGGCAGTGTTGGGAGGATTAATAAGTGGTGTTTACTCTGTGTCCAGGAGAAAATTTGACATATATTTAGTTGATTTTAATTCAGGTTCCCTAGGAACAGAACCCGTGATAAGGAATCAGGGGCAAATCATTTATTAAGAGGAGCTGGTAAAGGAGGGGACAACTGAGGCTGGACAGCAGTTTTAGGCAGGGTCCTGAGGGGTGAGCTTCAGCCTCCGCTCAGAGTTATTCCCACTCAAGGCAAAGGTATGGGGCTTTCACACTCCCACTCCCGCCCATTGTTGGCTAAGGGCCACCCGGGGTGAGGATGGACTGTAGGCACTTCCAGCTCTCTGCACCCAAAGCTAGGCAGTTCCCAGGGTCCAGGAACAGTCCTCTGAAGGGATACAGATGCTGGCTGGTGGAAGCAAAGGCCCACTGGAGCCAGGGGAGGAGAGCGGAGACAATGAAGGGGATCCAAGAGTATCTAGGCAGAACATTCACAGGATCTCCTACAATAAGCATTTAATAGCTACTTGTTTAGATGCCCTGCTAATCATACTAAGCAGTAAGACCCAGAGCTGGTTAAAACCTGTATTTACAGAAGTGGCTGTTACAACCAAATAATATATGCAGCACAGTTTATCTGATGTATTTAATGACATGCACAAATCAGCTCTATTTCCATGTGTGTGACAATCATTTTGCACAAATAATAATTTATACACATAAATGAGAGTTATTCTGTCAAAATAGAGTTTCAGTTCTTTTTTTTTCCTTTGATGATTCATGCCACACAGCATATATTCACTCACACCACATACTATATCAAAACCATCCTACACGTGTTCCCGTCACGAACAACCCTCCCCAACACACACACAGATGTTTCTCTGTTTCCCCACACTGTCCCCAAACCTCCAGTCCTTCCTTCTGTTTTACCCCTCATCACCACCATCATCAAAAGATGTGGGAGAGTGCATCCTCACCAAAACCTTCTGGGATCTTCTGGATGCTGGGAAAGTCCATCATTTTAATAACTATTATTATTATTAATAACTATTTATTATTATTATTATTATTTATATAACTATAATAACTATTTATGCAGCTTTGAAGCCATTGTGCACAGAGTAATGACAGCAAGTATAAGAGCTCACCCACTATTACATCGGCCCTGTGCTAAGCACTTCAGGGGTATTATCACACAACAAGAATCTTAACAATGGTCATATGCTTTTAAAATTTTTAATAAATCAAAAAAAATTTAAATAAATTTCCCATTTTACACGTGGGAAAACTGAAATCTGCCCAGTAAGAATTCACACTTACACAAGCCTACTCCAAAGCCCAGTCACCTACACTGCATCTACCAGCAATTAGTAGAAATGGGAGCCCATGAGGGTAACAGAGATCTGAAACTGCAAAGCTGGGGCAGAGGACAACCCCACCTCCCATGCCTGGATGATAGAAACGCTTAAAAGTACTTGCAGGTCTCTAGCACTTTGGGCTTGGGGGGAGGGGTCATTATCTAACAACCCCCTTTCCCTCCTAAGTTCAGATCCAAAAGAGACATTCAACAGAGGAGATAAATTGTGATTTATCAGTTAGCAGCTGTTGGAGAATCACACCCACACTTTACCCCCGACGCCACACCTTCTTCCCAGGCTTGGAACTCTGCACCACGAAGGACTCCTTCCTGGAGGGAAGGCTGTCCAGGGAACTTTCCATGCTGCAGGAGTAGAAGACCTGGTAAGCATCTCCGTGGGGCTGAGGCCAGCAGGCCAAGGTCTTTCCCCCAGTTTGCCAGGGAAATTGCTCCTTCTTTCTTGGGGAGGAGTCAGGGTATGTGCGTGGGTGGTAAAGGGAGAAGCTGCAAGTGGTTTTTTTCCCCACATTTGTCTCTCCTGGGAAGCAGTGGAAATCCCTGTACCTGGGTGGAAGTCGAGAAGTGGGGAACAATAATGCTTCGCCTTAAGTCAGTGCTATATAATTTGGTCAGGACAGTAACAGAGCACACCAGCCACCCCAATGAGAGCCTTATCACTTTCTATCTTTTATGAGATAGAACATAAAACTAATGACATGTGATGACATTATAGTAATGCCACAAAACAGAGCTTCATTAAAACAAAAAGCCAATGACATGAACATTAAAATTTGCAACAAGTCCAGAAATGTTTTCAGGGACTCTCTAATGCATTAGTCCAAACTAATATACACTTTAATCTATGACTCGTGTCAGAAAGAAAGGCAATACTTAGTATTCACCACCCACACTGCAAGTAGGGCTGATTGTAAACAACTAGATACCTCTTTATTAAGGCTGTTTCATATGTCTAAAGATAATGATTTTTTTAAAAGGCTTACAATTTCATTGAGGTATAATTTACATTGAATAAAATGCTCTGGTGATTATTAAAAGAACAGTGCAACAGGTATGGTGCAGAAAACCAGCTAGATTATGAAGATGCTTATTCTGGCAGAAAACATTGGTTGAAACGCTTATTCAGCACAGGTTTGAAACCTCTGGACCTTCCTAGTAACTGTCAACAAAAAAGAACAGCATATCTGACCTCTGGACTTTGGTGGAGAAAGATGAGACGATGGACATGGCCTTGTAGGAGCTCTAAGTATTATGTAAGAGTATCTACACTTCTACTTCATATAGCCTAACCTTGTGCAATACAGACACTATTTGAAAGTGACTGGAGTTAAAATGCAGAAATGCATATCTGCAGCAAGACAACATTCTGGAAAGAAGCTTTCAGGAGGGAGGAGAGGACATCTGAGATAAAGGAATATATACTGACCCATCATCCCAGCCTGTCCAAATCTTTGACATTAGACTTTTATTTAAGGGTGCTGCTTGTCCTCCAAACCTTTAAATTTATGTGTAAATATGTGTAAATTCCCATTCTTTGAGTGATTTCCTTTCATTATTGCTTAACCTAATCACAGCTTCCCAGGTAAGCACAGTTGGTTTCCTCCAGGCATTCAATCATGTCTTCCATGATGGTAAGCCATGAGCACAACAGTCTTCCCCATGAGCTCAGAACATGAGCTCCCTGAAAACAGGAACTTAGTAAAATAAAAAGCTATAAAGCAATGTTACTGAATGAGGACATAAGCAGTGTAAGGGAGCCAACTCTCTGACTGCCCCTTTCATCATGAGGGACTTGCCTGGATCAGCATTTCCCCCAAAGTGCAGTCTGTAATATGTGGACCTACAAGGAGCTCTGAGTGGAAAAAGTTCTACGGTCAAATAAATTTGGGAAGTATCTGTCTCATACTAAATAGGTCCTTCTCTAGAAGTGTCACAGTTCAAGCTTTTTGTAAAGACCCTTGTTCAAATGTGTTATCCAACCATTTCCCAAACTTTCCTAAAAACAGAATGTCCCCACTCTCAACAGGACACCAACGAGCAGTCCAGTATTAAAATAAATGCCAAGATCCTTTTAAATTCTAACATGTCTAGGGGCATCTGGGTGGATCAGTCCGTTAAGCGTTTGCCTTTGGCTCGGGTCGTGATCCCAGGGTCCTGGGATGGAGCCCCATGTCGGGCTCCCTGCTCAGTGGGGAGTCTGCTTTTCCCTCTCCCTCTGCCTGCCACTCTGCCTACTTGTGTTCTCTCTTCCTGTCAAATTAAAAAAAAAATCTAAATTCTAACATGTCTATTAAAAAATACCATAAAACTCACTAATTAGAATTAATTGAGAGAAGCAGGATGAAAGGCAGAATTAAATACATTACATTAAAATAATATTTTTAAATGAAAAACAGTATTTCAAGTCTATCAAAAACCGAAATTAAGTTTACAAAATGTAATCTCTTATGAGATATTTGCTACAAAAATAGAGTATTTAGTATATCTGCATATTTTTAAGTAATAAGTCATTCAGAGAGCCTGGAAATTTTTATTTTAAGTATATTAACATGCTTTTTATGCAATTTTTAAAAAGATTTTACAAAGAGAGAGAGAGCATAAGCAGGAGGAGTGGCAGGCAGAGGGAGAGGGAGAAGCAGGCTCCCCGCGGAGCAGGGAGCCCGATGCGGGGCTCCATCCCAGGACCCTGGGATCACAACTTGAGCTGAAGGCAAACGCTTAACCAACTGAGCCACCCAGGCACCCCCTTTTTATTCAATTTTTGCCCATTTGTGTATTGAGGTATACACAGTAGTTTTAATGTGGCCCCCAAAAGATATAAAAATGTCCTAACCCCCAAAAGCTATGAACGTGACCTTTTTGGAAAAGAATATGATTAAATGGAAAATCTTAAAATAAGATCATCCTGGATTGTGTGGGTGGGCCCTAAATCCAACGGCAAGCATCCTTATAAGACTCAGAAGAGGGAAGACACAGACACAGAAGTAAAGCCATGAGAAAATCAAGGCAGAGATTACGCAGCCAAAAGGCAAGAATTGCCCAGAACCACCAGAAACTGGAAGTGACAAGGAGGGATTGTCCCCTTGGGAGAGAGGGCAGACTTGTACCATCTTGAGCTGTGAAAAATAAGTTTCTGTGTTTCAAGCCACCCAGTGTGGTAATTTGTTAAGCAGCCCCAAGGAAAGAACACGAGATCTGTTTCTTATTGAATTTTAAGAAATGTTTATATATAAACTCTTCTGTCATACATATTGTAAATATTTGTCTCAGAGGGCCTCATCTATGGTGTTCTTGCCAGGCAAAGCTATTGACTATTTTATAGTCTGTTTAAAATGTTCTTTGTTCATGGGCGCCTGGGCGGCTCAGTCGTTAAGCGTCTGCCTTCGGCTCAGGTCATGATCCCAGGGTCCTGCGATCGAGCCCCGCATCGGGCTCCCTCCTCAGGGGGAAGCCTGTTTTTCCCTCTCCCACTCCCCCTGCTTGTGTTCCCTCTCTCGCTGTGTCTCTCTCTGTCAAATAAATAAATAAAATCTTTAAATAAAATAAAATGTTCTTTGTTCATGTTTTTTGCCTTCAGCAGTGTATTAAGGCCCTCCTGAGGTTCCAAAATATTTGTCCATATTTGTTCTAACTCATTTTAGTTTCATTGTTTAATGTTTAGCTCTGGAATTTATTTTGCTTTATTGTACAAGGAAGGGATTTTTACAAAGGAATAAAGAAATATCCCAGAAACATTAAAATGCCCCTTTTATGAGAGACAAAATTCCTGTGTATGTTAGCCTCTCTTCAGTTTTGAATTCTGCTACATTGCTATTTTTATCTCTTGTTGCCCTCATACCATTTGGCTTTAATTTTTAACACTTTGTTATAAATTTAATATCTATCAGTGCATGTACCCCTCAGGACTCATCCTTTGCAAATATTTATTTGCATCCCATCTAATTTGTCTTCCAAATGAACTTTAGAATTGCTTAGTCATTTTCCAAGAAAATTTTCATTAGAATTTTAATTGATTTATTTTATTTCAATTTATTTTAATACCGGACAGCTCGTCAGTGTCCTGTTGAGAGTGGGGACATTCTGTTGTTAGGAAAGTTTGGGAAATGGTTGGGTAACACATTTAAACAAGGGTCTTTACAAAAATTAGAACTGAACTAAGTTTGTAAATTACTTTCAGAAGAACTAAAAGTCTTAAACTTGTCATCCTGTCCAAAAATATATCCTTATATTTATTCAAGTCTTCTTTTATGTAACTCAATGAAGTTGACATTTTCTTCGTATTGTGCCAGTTATTTAATGAATACGATGCATACACACGTGTATATATATATATATATATATAAAATATTTTATTCATTTGTGTATTTGTTTATTGGTTTCTCAGAACCATGACATATATTCTGGCCACAAAGTTTAGTATCTGTCAGATCCATTCGGTGGACAAGGAAGCGTGCTCTCTCCCACAGTAAAACATTGGCCTCCGTGGGAAGGGAACTCCCTGAATTTCAATCATGGAATAGAGCAGATGAGCTGCAAGTGTTGGGTCAGGCTTGCTTATGGAGACTTCAGAAAAGGAAGCCTCTTAACCATCCTGACAGTCTCAGCTCAGCTGTCCTCTCTAGACCCTTCTATGGACCTGGCCCATCTCTGGTCAAGTGTTAAGAGGAGCAACACTGCAGGAGAACTGGCAAGCAGACTCAGAGTGTCTTCAGTGGAGCCCAGCATGAGTACAATACCCTAGATTCCTGTCCCGAAGTAGCTAGCAGGATGCTGTCACCCCTTGGGGAAATCAGATGCCTGAGGAGCATCAAAACAACCTGCATTATTAGACATAATCATCTACAAATCTGTCATCCACAATTCCTACCCTTAAATAAGAGCGAGATATTCTCTTCCACAAAATGACCAAAGACCTTCTGGCAGATGAGTCCCCTGGCATTAAACAGAGGCTACCAGATTGGAAAGGGACCATCTGGGGATGTGGTGATAACCACTCAGAGTGAATGTGGTCAGTTCTGCTCCTTTCACTAGGACTTATGAATCATGGGAAGGAAACCTGAAGAGAAACAAAGCCAGGAACTGAAGTCCTTCCCAGAAGCACATGGGTTAACACAAAGGCTTTCGAGGCCTGGGAAGAGCAGAAGGAAAAGAGCAACGTCCCTCAACAATTCTTCTTATCTCCCCTGGGATTAAAAAAGGGGCCCCCAAAAGATCCAATCATTCATTCAGGAAGTATTTATTAAGCACCTACTATATGCCAGACACTCATCTAGGAGCTGCTAGGAGCTGAAAATAGGAGACTGAACAAAACACACAAAGTCCCTGATGGTATGGAGCTTTCTTTCGAATGACAAGACAGGTAACAACAAATAAATTTATAATTTCACGTAGTGGTAAGGCTACAAATAAAAATAAAGCAGGGTAGGAGGTTGGAGCAGTGCTGTCCCACAGAACTCTCTGTGATGAAGGAGATGTTTTAGATCTGTGCTATCCAATAACAATGGGGCAAAAATTTAAATCTAAATAACCACACCTGATGAGTAGCTACCCTATTGGACACGGTAGGGTTAGGGTGTGCAGGAGGGGCTGTGATTCTAAGAGGAATAGTCTGGGTGAGAGCCTCTGAATAGAGGAAAATTGGAAGCCTGAGTAAGGCCAGGGCCATAAGCCAGGCTGCTCTCCAGGGGCTCAGAACTTTCCAGACACAGGAGCAGCAAGAAAAAGGTGGACAAAGGCAAGGAGGCCAGGGGCCTGAGTAGAGTCAGGGAGGGCTGACAAGGGAAGTGACTAGGGACAGATCATCAAGAACTTCGAGGCCACAGTAAGGACTTTGGGTTTTACTCTAAGTTGGGTGGGTTTAAGGTAGGAAATCTAAATGAAGGTGGCTTAATAAAACCCTATTTATGTAAACATTGGAAATGCTTTCTCTTCTTTTACTGTATCTTATTAGTCCTGCTTTTCACATCTGTTCCAATCTTTGTTCTGACTATAATCATCTGATAATGAACAGGACAACTTCAAAATAAAGGCAGCATTTATTAAATGTTTTTAAAGACAGGTTTGAGAAAGGAGGAGGACAGTTGGAAGAAAAGTTCCTCAGAACAGACAGAGCAATCAAGAGAAAAATCCAACCCTCCAATGTACCAAGTAGGCCTTTAATAAGGACCTGTGTTCAGTTACCCTTCTTCTCCATATTCCTCAATCTCACATCAGAGCTACTACAAAATGAGACTAATTTCCATTTCCTCTGCTTGCCCATCACTGGAATTAGAAGAGAAAGAAGTGGACACAGGCAATTTATAACTTAGATAGTCATATCTTACATATTTAAAAGTTGGCTAGGGAGCCAAATCCTGGTGCCAGGCAATTACTTACATGCAGAGACAGAACACTACAAGAGGCAGGTAATGCACACATTATCTCAGTGGAATAAACACCTGGTTATTCCTACCTTGGTAGAGAAACTCCACCACATCCCTTGAGCAAACAGGTGTCCTCGACATATTAAAATGACCTAAATGATTAGACGTAAACAGGGGTCTTGTTTGTAAGTCAAACACCCACCTGGGTTCTAATCTTGCTTTGGCGCCTTGCTAGCTTTGTGACATTAGGCAAGTCATTTACGGTTTTCAATCATCAATTACATTATTTATAAAGTGGAAAATAAAAATTCTGTTCAGAGGATTACATAAAATAGCATCAAAGGCAACCCGGGGCACATGGTACTTCCTCAGTAAGTGCCAGTGTACTTGAAATTAAAGAAGTATAAAAGGATGTCATTTATAAATATAATTCACAGTCCAGCAGCGATAATGCTGGCAATTTCCGTTTTTGAAAGAAAAAAATGACCATTAATCATAGGTTGGCGGTGTGCCTCACTAGCCAGGAGCCAGGCTGGGAGTCACGAAGCACAGGGCTCTTTCGGGAGAGACTCAAGGGGTGTTTATGGCTGTTGCTGAGATAGACACCCTGAGGTCTGGCAGCAAGGAAAGCTCCAAGAGGAATGTCTATTTGTCTGCTTGTCTTTTCTGAGCTAGTCAGGCAACGTGATTAGCATACTTGCAGTTTTCATGCAATTTAAAGGCAGAGCCAGATTTATCAAATCTGCCTCATTCACATTATCACATGGATAACAGAAAAACACTTTCTCCTGGACCTCAGGTAACTCCCTTCACGTCAACAGGAGAAAGGAACAGACTCCCCCAGGCTCGCACTATTCTCCCCTTAATGCCTGCGTGCGGCATATTTTCTCTTTCTGCCTTATCCCTGTTTTACTTCATAAATATGTCCTTTCGCAAGCTGCTGAGGGCATGGCTACCAACGCAGCTGCCTTTGTTTACTTCAGCACCTCTGAGCACGTGATAAAATGCCCAGAGCTTTATCCCCAGGGATGCTCTTCTCATTGTTCCCTTTGCTTGTGGCCTCTACAAGAAAGGCACCGGAGACTTCCTTAACACCTCCACCAGAGCTCTGTGGCTAAATGCAGGTGCAGCTCTGAGACCGAGGTGTTGTAGTGGTGGGAAGCATGATCCGCAAAGCAAAAGAATGGAGTGTTCCTGGATTCAGGGTACCACCTACTGCCCAGGGATCTCTCTCTCTTTTTTTTTTCCACCTGGTTATTATTTTTTTCTTTTTTAAGTTCTGTTTGGTTTTTTATTTAAATTCCAGTTAGTTAACATACAGTGTTGTATTTAGTTTCAGCTGTACAATATAGTGATTCAACACTTCCATACATGACCTGGTGCTCATCAGAATAAGTGCCCTCCTTCATCCCCATCCCCTATTTCACCCTTCCCCCCATCTACCTCCCCACTGGTAACCATTAGTTTCTTCTCTATGTTAGAGTCTAGGACTCTCTTGTTGCAAGATAATTCTGCATGATCAAGGTAGCCACTGAAGAACAGGTGCCCTCCTCTCTTTTCCAACAAAACCTTTTCCTTTGCTGGCCATGTGGAAAGGAGCTGCTCAATAATTCACACAAGACATATACAAAAATGGCTAGGGAGTTCCTAAAGTACTCCTCCCTTCCCTGACCTATTTTTCTTTTAACTCCTCAGTCCAAGGAAATGTGGAAATCGTGAAATTCCAAGCTCACTAATTGGGTTGGTAAGTTAAATACTGGGGGGCAAGAGGGACTTCTTGGTTTAAAACCTCTCGAATGGACTACTGAATATTCCACCAATGTATGAGAATAGATCTGGGCCTACAGCAACAGTCACAGGGAAGTCAGAATTCTTCCATCCACCCCACCGGACTACTAGTTCTTTAAAGGAAGAGACTGGGTTCATCTCATATCCTTAGTCCCCAAGGCAATCCCGGACACTCATTCAACTAACAGCTACTTTCACCTACTCAGTAGTAGGGCCTGGACTCTCCCTAGACTCCGTGCATACAGAAATTAAAGGCACGGGTCCTCACCGTCAAGGCATTTTCCATTTAGTGGAGGATCCAAGCACTAAACAGATAATTATCTTATAATGTAATAAAAGCTATGTGCTGGCACATGTTATTCTGATAATGTGAGCTACAGTGAGATCTAAACTGATTTGACCAGGCAAAAGGTGGACAAGTAAAGCATTTGCAGACTAAGGAATTAGCTTATTAAGGCCACAGTAGGAACTCAGTATACATCGAAATAAAAACAAACAAACATGTCGGGCACGAGAGCCTTTGGCACAACTGGACCTGTGTCAGAACAAAATAAACAAAAGCAAAAACAAAAATGGATTTCCAAATGCCTTCCATAACTGTCACGCCGCTGGAGCCAATAGTCAAAGTCAACCTTGACCATACTTGCTAAAATTAAATTGTTCGATTTCTTCCATTAGTTTTTGGGTGTCTCACCTCTCTGACATTGTTATCCTCTACAGATTAGCACCAAGGAGGAAGGTATAAACACACTTTCACAACTGACAGAAATACATGATCGAGACCTGATCACATACAGCAGTGTATTCTAAAATGTACTCCAAGAGATATTAAAAAGTGTTCCTCAAAAAGAAACTTTATGGACCATTAAGATGGGAATACACCTGCCACTTTCGCACAACCTCCACTGCTCATCACCTGGTCCAAGCCACCATCTTGTCTCATGTGGACATTACAATAGTCTTTCCGGTTCTACCCTTGACCTCAGAGGTTTTTGTCCACATAGCAGGCAGAGTAATCCTTTCCAAAGATAGGGCAGATAGTATCACTCCAGGGCTAAGAGCCCTCCAGGGGCTTCTCCCTACCCCCTTTGCCTCTACAAGGCCCAGCCCATCTCTTCTCTGGTCTCATCTTCTACCCCTACACCCCCTTACTCCACCCCAGCCTACTACACTATGCCAAACACTCTTCTGCCTCAGGGCCTTTGCACTTGCTATTCTCACTGCTTAGAATGCTGCCCCCCCCCCATAACTGTTGGCCTCCTTCCCTTACTTCCTTTTGGTCCCTTCACAAATGTCACCTCCACATAGAGCCCTAGACCATTATCTAAGACAGTGCCCCCACATCATCACTCTCTGACCCTTTATGCTGCTTTTCTTAACATCTTTTATTATCCAACAACATATTATATATTTTTTCCTTTTTTATTACCTGATTATCCCCAGAAACTATAAACTCTATGAGAAAAGGAACTTTTATTTTGTTTTTGGCTAAATTCCCAGCACTTTCTAAAGAATGCCTGATACTTTCTAAAACTATTCGTTAAACAAATGCCTGAATGGAACACTAAAATAAGCAAAACTGAATCTTTTTATTGTTCGTACTATTTTTACAGGCCTTCTCGGGGCCCTTGATATGCTACCCATGCTTTGTGTGCATCCTTCCTCCATGAAGGGGAAAAAGCAACATCATCCATACTTACTTGACCCTGCAGCCCAAAATATCTTACAGAACAAGCATTCTCAGGACGAGTATTCGGGTACCCTCATCAGGAGTCAGATGCAACAGGGTGCTGCCAACAAGAGAAGGTTCCCTCAAAAAAGACAGAGGCCTTCTCTCTCAATCAGTGCAATTCCTACAACACAGGAGCAGGATGAACACCTCTGCCTCTCAACAGGATCCCAGAAAAGCAAATTAATTCATGTTTCTTGGTCTAATCTTGGGGAGGCAAATTAGTTTAATGCTACCACTGGGCCATCAACTGTTTCCGTCATGGCCAGTACGGTCTGCATAAAGAGTCTCGCTTTGTCTTCCTGTCTTCATCAGCAGAACAGAATCTAATTCTAACAGTCCTGCAGGTCACTCTTCAAATGGAAATACGTGCTGGAAATATCCAGGGTAGAGGGAGGAGGACAAAATACAGCTCCTTCCTGGAAGTGTGCCTTACTTTACCCTCTCTCAATCTCTTCCCTGTAATTCACAGGTAGTAATTTTAGGTATTCTTCATTAATAATCACCTTTGCTATAGTCATAAGGAAATCATATGTGATTCTTTGAGAAAGGTCTACATAAAACAAAGAGAATTAGTGAAAGGCCTTTAATTCAAAGAACCATTAAAAAAAAAAAAAACTCCTGGGTCATGGTAACATTTAATCCAGTGCATATTTCTGAGTGTCTGCGGCACACAGAAGTTAAGCAGTGGGAGAATGGATAGTTGGAGAGGCGTGGGAGACAGAGGGAAGTAAAAGCAGCCTGTTCCCTGTGAAGTCACTCTTTGGTGGGACTCCAATCTCCTTACAACTAGCTGGAATACACAGACTGTGGGGCGTGCTGCTCACACAAGGAGCCAGGACAGGGCAGGGGGTGGGGGGGGAAGGGGTCCGTTTCACTAGCCTGCTAGAAGGCAGAAAAGTCCACAGGCTGAGTGTGGGCTCTATCTTAGAGGTGATCTATTTTATTTTTTTAAAGATTTTATTTATTTATTTGAGAGAGAATGAGAGAGAGAGAGAGAGAGCATGGGGGGGGAGGGTCAGAGGGAGAAGCAGACTCCCTGCCGAGCAGGGAGCCTGATGCGGGACTCGATCCCGGGACTCCAGGATCATGACCTGAGCCGAAGGCAGTGGCTTAACCAACTGAGCCACCCAGGCGCCCCCAAGGTGATCTATTTTAAAGCAATGCCAGTGGGTGTGTGAACCAGATTTTGAAAGACATGTTAAGAAATGACCAGTGCCTTGGGTTTTAATAGAGTATTTGGGACATCTGGGCTTTGAGGACTAGCCCACCATGTCTGCAAGGGAAAACAAGGATAACTACAAAAAACAGCACAGTAAACTGTATTATGTTCCTCCTGGCTGAAAATGGTTTCATATTCTAAATTGATTTTTTTTAATGTAAGTGAGGGCTTTTGGTCCTAATGATTTAAAAGATCCTGAAAGATTTTCTAAATGTAAGCAGAATCAATAAGGTTTATCAGCTCCCTTTGCCCCTCCCCCAAATATTTGTTTCCTCTCTTGCTGCATAATATAGAAATTGCAATACAGGCAGTATTCAATCCCTCACCCCTGGTGTTCAGGGACATGCATTTATGCCACGTCATCTGTATAGTACATTAACATCTGTAAGTAATTTCACATACATTATCTCATATGATTCTCATTTGGATCCTCATTCGGATTTCGTAGGCAAAGAAATGGAGACTGAGTGATGTATTGGGATGGCCCAGAGTCACAGAAGACCAGTTCTAACACATGTGAAACCAAGTCAAGTCTGAATCTTGTTCTCTTCCAGCTGCCCAGCGGTGCTGAACTTCAAACACTCACATTATGGCAGGCAGGCAACGCTGTGCCGGCTTTCCAGTGTGTTTCATCCCATCCTGAATTCCAGAATTCACTTTCTAACTTCGGGCCGCCAGGCTGCCCCCACCGCGCAGCGCACCTCGGCGCGCCAGCCTTGCAGCTCTGCGATCCGCCGGCATTGGTACTACAAGCCAGAGGCTCCTAGGTCTGGTCTTTACTGTCCAGTCCCAAATGTGAACTCCACATACCCTGATGGTCTGCTGAGTTAGATTAATGGCTCCTTCAGGATCGTGCCTTGGCTTGAGAAAACGCCCTGCCCACTGGCTTCACATGCAAACACAGCATGGCTACCCAGGCATATTCCTGCGCACGCTGCACTGTCACCGACATTCATACCCCCCTTCCCTTCCGCAGGCGCAGAGAGCACTACCAGTGAGACCCCGGCCCCGGATTTCCCCCTCTGCTCCCTGCTGGCCCTTCCGGCTGTGTTGACAAGCTCACTCGGCTTCTTTCCTGTTCAACAGCATTCTCTGCCGAAAGGTCTCAAGAAACATAAAACAAAGTCCTCTGTGGCACACAGGTTCGAAAATGCTTCACTATTTGGTGCTCAGAGACACCATTTACAGTTGTGAGGGGGTTAAAAATGCTATGGGTAGTGGTTCCCCTGAAGAACAGTCGGTAACAAAATGTAACCGCTAACTGTTGTTCTGCTTCTATGGAAAATCGGGTTGACTTAAGTCATCCTGTCTTGAAATATCTTTTCTAGACACAAACCATTGTACTAGTTTCCTATATACTAGATAGAGAAAACCCTAAGAACTCCACAAGAAAACAATTAAAACTAATCAATAAGTTCAGAGGTATATTAATTTCCTAGGGCTAATCACTTTGCCTCTAAAGTCAATAGGACAATGGTGAAAACATGAAGCCAACACAAGCACGTGGCTCATTAATTAGTCAACCTCTTCTTTGTCTACACAAGGCCAGACAACCAAATCAATTTTTTTCACTGCAGTTACCCACATTAACAAGTTGTCTCTATTTGCTTTAGGATGGAATACTCAACTCACATTTTATTTCTGTTTGATCCCTAGGTCAAGTAGCAACAGAGAATTTAAAGCTTCAGCTTAAAATCAAAATATGGTTTTTAATGCCCTAAAGGTTAAATAATTTTAAAGTTATCCAATGAAAAGAAACCTTTTTTCCTCTACAGGATATAGATACATTATTTTTCCAGAGTGGAAAGGTATTTTCCCCTCTAATACGGTGAAGAACAGGATTTCAAGGACAATTGTGCTTAAAAAATATTTTTTTTCAAGATTTATTTATTTGAGAGAGATAAAGAGACAGCGAGAGAGAGCATGAGCGGGGGTGGGGGGTGGGGGGGCCGAGGGAGAGGGAGAGAGGATCCTTAAGCAGCGCAGAGCCCAATTCAGGGCTCGATCCCAGGATGCAGAGGTTATGACCTGAGCCAAAATCAAGAGTCCAGCGCTCAACTGACTAAGCCACCCAGGCTTAAAAATGTTATGTAAAAATAGAGAAATTAAAATATGTCTTTAGAGCAAGTTCTGCAAATGTTGCCCATGTCTTTAATTTCTGATAGCTTGTGTCTAATCCCCTCTCTGTTCTCACATTCCTATGGTTGCCCTTCTGTGTGACTCCTCTAATTTCTTTTGACTCAATCCCTCTCTTTATGTCCTTCTTTGTACCTTCATAGAGGACCTCACTCTCATGTTCTCTCTTTTTATGGACCACATTATAGAAGAGAAGTCAATTTAATACTTTCATATTATTGTTTAATTTCATGTCTTTTATTACTTTTCAAAAAGCAAGAATTTTTAAAAATGCTTTCCTAATCTTTCAAAAAAATCCTTAAGCTGCTTTCCCATCACATGATCTTCGGTCGGCTCCCCGCCCTCTGTTGATTATGGGTCACTGGCTCTACTACAAAGGTCCTCTAGGTTCAGTGTAGACAAACACCTCCAAAAAAGTATCCTGAAAACCAAATATCTTCAACATTTGCCTATTGTGTTATGTAGACTAAATGTGCATGAGCTTTTCTGAAAATGTGATGTTTCAGATGTTTTCAATGTATGTAAAGTTTAAAGGAATCTGCAGATGTTTTGTTTTTCAAGATTTAAACGTTATTTATAGTGGCTGATCTTAACAAAACACTGTAAAAATTAATTCTTTTGAGAAAATTGCTTCCTTTATGGATTTTCAAACACTCCTCGCATATTTTATGTAATCAATTCTTAACTGCTAAACACAGTATCGAATGAAAATGTTACTGAAAAGAAAACTGAAAACTCGAAGGTGTTATTTGCTTATTATATCTAAATTGTGTATATGCAAAAGTGGACTTTTGTGCCAGCCCATTATCCTATGGCAGCATTTCTTAAACTATGTTCAGTGGAATAGAGGTTGAAGAAATATTAATAGGTGTTATTGTATATTAAGTATTTAGAATTCACAAAAGCAACAAGGCCTCATTGCTCTCAAATTGTTGGAATTAGGCAAAAAGTTTGTAATCCTCACATTTTGCAACACTCTGTTGCTTTCAAATTAGAATACTTCAAAACGTTAATTATTCCATTTTTGGATTACTTACTGATTTTCATAAGAAACCCAATACTGTTGTAAGTGTTTATTTTTTCTTTGGATTATTTGGTTATCTCTGGCAGTATTTAATTCCTTGGTGTACTCATTTTGTGGTCAAGCTCATTTCTTGAGCTTCTATTAGTAATCCGCGAATACATTCATTCTTTAAACATTCAGAAGATATTTGTTGCCTTTCTGCTATGTGTCAGGCACTATTCTAGGCACTCAGGATGCAACAATGACAAGCAAGATCCCTGCCTTGTAGAGTTTTCATGCTAGCAGGGGGAGAAAGACAATAAATAATAAACATACTAAAACAAATAACCTAGTTTATTAGAAGATAATCTATGCCATGAAAAATAAATAGTAAGGCAAGGAGGATTGAGAGTGGGAAGGGGGTGGGTTGTAGTAATAATTAGGGAATGAATGAATCTTTGAACACTACATCAAAAACTAATGATGTACTATATGTTGGCTAACCGAACATTAAAAAAAAAAAAAAAGATTGGGGCAATGACTTAAAGGAGGTGAGAGTCATCCAAGAGGATACATGGAGAAAGAATGTTCAGGGCAGCAGACAGAACTCAATCCCTAAGTCATGATCATTCTTGGCATATTAGAGGAACAGCAAGGAGGCCAGAATGGTTGGAACAGAGTGATAACAGGGAAAAGTAGAAGATAAACTTGGAAATGTAACAAGGATTTGATAATGTAAAGTCTTGTGGACATTAGTAAGGACTGGCTTTTTCTCTGGGTATGAGAGAAACCGCTGCAGGGATCTGTGCAGAGAAGGGTCTGACTTCAGTTTAAGACACTTTCCTGGCTGCTATGCTGGGATAGACTCTAGAGAACCAGAATAGAACCAGATACCAAGTAGGAAACTTCTTCGGTAACTCAGGGGGTTCAGATGGGGGTTGGAGGCTGTAGGTGGTGAGAAATGGTCAGATTCCAGATAAAATTTGAAAGTAGAGGCATGAGACTTCCTGATGTACAGTATGAGAGGACAGAGAAGGAGGGGGAGGATGGATTTTTTTTCATCAACTGTCATGGGGGAGGATACAAAGCAGCAGGTTTGGATGCAGGCGAGGGGCGGGTGGGGGGGGGAAGGGATCAAGAGTTCAGGTTTTGGACACGTTAAATATTAGTTGCTGATTAGACATCCAATGGAAATGCTGAGTATGTAATTAAAGTTCAGGGGACAGAGGTCTGGGTCAAAGTTATCTACATTTGAGAGTCAATAGCACAGGGGATTTTTAAGCCATAAGATGATGAGATCACCAATAGACTGAATGTAGATAGAGAAGAGAAGGGAGAGGAGGGGAGGGAAAGGAGGGGAGGATTGAGCCCTGGATGACTGAAAGGTTAAGAGGTTGGAGAAAAGAGGATTAACCAGCAGAGTAGATCAAGAAGTGATCTATGGGGCAGGAGGAGGCCCAATAGAGTGTGGTTTCTTTGAGATTTAATGATGAGAGTGTCAAGGAGGTATGTATCAGTCACGATCCAATGAGGAGACTCAATTGAGAGGATTCAACGTACATATTTATCAAGTATGAAGTTGTTAATCAGGTAACAAAAGGGTAAAAATAGGACTATAAGGAACTGAAAGAAAAAACTACAGCCTCTAGGGCTGGGGAACCAAAGGAATGGTGTTTGAATTATTAAATAAGTTTAGAGGAAGGGTCTTACAGAGCTGTGCTCAGACTGCTGAGAAGCAGGTGTTGCTCAAGTGGTACTGGCATTTCTGAGCTCAAAGAAGGGACCTCGTGGTCTGGGAACCTTTTCCTAATAAAAGGCTGCCAGCCATCTGGTGCTTATGTCTCTGAGGAGGCTATGATGAGGCAGTGTATTGGTTTCCCAGGACTGCCATACAAATTACCACAAACCTGGTGGCTTAAGACAACAGAAATTTATCCTCTCATGATCTGAAGGCTTGAAGCTGAAATCAAGGGGTCAGCAGGGCCATGCTCCCTGTGAAGGCTCTGAGGGGGATCTATTGCATGCCTTTCTCCTAATTTCTGTTGGTTGTCAGGAATCCTTAGCATTCCTTGGCCTTGAAGACACATCGTTCCAATCCCAGCCTCCACCTTCACATGGCCTTCTTATAAAGAAACCAGTCATTGGGTGTAGGGCCAATTGAGTAAAATCTCATCTTAACTAATTACATCTGCAAAAATTCTATTTTCAAATAAGGTCACATATTGAGGTTCTGGCAAGACATGAATTTTGAAGGGACACTATTCAATCCAGTACAGGCAGGTCCTGCAAGTATTGGAACAACTACAAACTGGAATAATATGTGGCAACAGAAAGGAACTGTCACTTCTGGAGTGAAGATGTTTTTCTAAGCTATGACACTCATGAGAACCACATGTAGACAGGAAGCCAATGGGAAGTGACTGAGAAGGAGCAAGCCCGTTCTTCCTCCTCCAGACTCTCAGTCTCCTCTAGCATCTCCTACAGGCAGACCTATCATGAAGCCATCTCAGAAATCTAGTTTGTAGTACCATCACTATCAATACAAACAGAATATAGAAAGGTGGTCTTGGAGCTGAGAGACAGTATCTTAACAATTAGCATAAGGAGGTAATGATCAACCATGTCAAAAAAGTTGCTGATAGGGTGCCTGGGTGGCTCAGTTGGTTAAGCAACTGCCTTTGGCTCAGGTCATGATCCTGGAGTCCCGGGATGGAGTCCCGCATCGGGCTCCCTGCTTGGCAGGGAGTCTGCTTCTCCCTTTGCCCCTAACCCTTCTCATGTGCTCTCTCTCATTCTCTCTCTCTCAAACAAATAAATAAAATCTTTTTTAAAAAAAGTTGCTGACAGGTAACAAAAGATGATAATTGATAATTGTCCACTGGATTTAGCTTCAATTGTTCCATGATCAAATAAGTTCAAGGAGTGTTCTAGAGCTTTTTGTTGGACTGGCCAGGCATTTCAGCACTTTGGCCAGCTCCTTTTCAAAAGGGTTCAGCTGATTATGACCAATATAATTAGAGGAGGTCATCTACAAAAGGCTCACAGTGCTACCCACAGCCACCAAATATCCTGTCACTGTCCTCTGCCAAAATGTATTTCGACATTTGCACATGAGTTAAAGTCACCTTGGAAATGAACATATTCCTAGAGTTGTCCATAAACTACATAAGGGGCCTGTCAAGTAAAATCAGGCAACAGACTTACAATAAAATGAAAATTCAGCTCCCCTCCTCTTTACTCCACTTCCGTAATTTCAGTAAAAAGTCCATGGATGATTGGAAGCAGGTGTTCATATTCCCTTAATCTATTTCTTTGGAGGGTTGACAGAGCAAGTCCAAGTAGTTGAAAGAAATTATTTTGTCAGAATGGCTAGTATCGAAAGGACAAGAAATAACAAATGTTGCTGAGGATGTAGAGAAAAGGAAGCCCTTGTGCAGTGTTGGTGGGAATGTAAATTGGTGCAGCCACTATGAAAAACAGTATGGAGGTTCCTCAAAAAATTAAAAATAGAAATACCATATGATTCAGTAATTCCACTTCTGGATACTTATCCAAAGAAAATGAAAACATTAATTTGAAAAGATATATGCATCCTTATGTTTACTGCAGCATTATTTACAATAGGCAAAATATGGAAGAACGTATAGTCAGTCCATCAATAGATGAATGGATATAGATATATATAGATATATAGTATATATATATATGAATGGATACACATATATGTATACATACACACACACACAATTGAATATTATTCAATTCAGCCTAAAAAGAATGAAATCTTGCCATTCACAAAAATATGGATGAACCTAGAAAGTATTATATTAAATAAAAGAAGTCAGAGAAAGACAAATACCACGTAATTTCACTTATATGTGAAACAGACTCATAAATACAAAGAACAAACTGGTGGTTACCTAAGGGAAAGGGGGTGGAGGGGATGAGTGAAATAGGTGAAGATTAAAAGATACAAACTTCCATTTGTACAATAAATCACAGGGGTGAGAAGTATAGCACAGGGACTTTCGTCAATAATATTGTAGTAAGTTTGTATGGTGACAGGTGGTAACTACACTTATCATGGTGAGCATTTCATAACGTATATAAATGTTGAGTTACTACGTTGTAGACAGGAAAAAAAGAAATTGTTTTGGTAAATCCAGAGCAAACTCAATGCACATTTTGGAGACCTAGTGGCATCCTTAATACCTCACTCATTATTTTGGAGGTATTTTCTGTTCTCCTTTAAATTAAAATTTATAAAACTTGCTGATGTCCTGAATATTTAAGAAATATACAATACAAAATAAAAACAATGAGGAGACAATATAAAAACAGTATTGAACTATGAACGAGAAGCTTGGATTTCAAGACTACCTTTGTTGCTAACTAGTTTATAGTTAGGCAAGTGTTTTAACAGCTTTGATCTATTTTCTTCAACTATTAATTAAAAATCTGGCATAAAAGATCTTTAAAAAACTGTCAGATTTTGACTTGTATTACCTATTAGAAGTCACATGTATGGTTATCAGTGTTACTATGCAATTACTATGAATTTTGATAGTGGAATTAGTTGAAGATTTTACTTCAATATCTAAATCACTCCTTTTGTGCTCTAGAAAAGGGTTTGCATTTTTCACGGAAAAGTGACAGTGCTGAGCAAATGTACAAACTAATAGGAAACTAAGACACTGAAAGTCACATTTGCAATTGTGTTTCACTATCACTTGTTATTTATTTGACATCAATATGCTTTCTTCTTTCTTAGGAATTAACCAGTTAGTATGTCTAAAATAGATAGTAAAACAGAACCAGAAAGCATTTAGTGTACATCTGCTTGTGTCTAAAACTGATGAAAGGGGATAACAATATGATGAATGCAGCTAATAAGTCAGTGTAGGATGGGCCACTAGTGTATTTGAGCTCTAGGAGGACATGCAGAGTCCTGACTTCTTTGTGCTGGGTTTCTATATGTTCAGCAATTTGACTTTTTATATTTGTGATTCATTTTTCAGATTCCAAAACCATCCAGCAGAACTTCCTCTACACTGTGCTAAATGCAGAAGATGTGGGGAAGTTTCATCTAACTGGAATTCCTCTAGAACATATTTCTAATCAAATAAGTTTAGAAACAGCAACCTTGGTTATTACTTAAATATCTTAATTTGGAATAGTATGTTGCTTGCTGATAAGTATACAAAAAAAATCACTACATTTGGTAAAACTTGAAAATAATAGAAAGGGGGAAGAAGGACTTCTGGTACATTCTGTTTAGGGTGTGTGTGTGTGTGTGTGTGTGTGTGTGTATGTCTGTGTGTGTTTAAAGTAACGATTTCCATTTGGTCCTGTAAGTTACCAACCTGCAATGTAAGGTTATACTACAAGTCATATTCTCATTTAATATCTGAAGCAGAAAAATATTTTCATTAAAATTACTTTAAGAGAAACTTCTCACAATAACCCATTCATTTTCTTTTGTGTGTGTGTGAAGAATACAGCTATTTCCTTCAAGCATTCTAACACTAAAGAGAGGCAGTGAATGGTCTTATCTGACTTTGGCTGCACAGAGCTCATCAAGAAATGTAGAGTGAATTTTTTTCACTCTTTTTATTGGAAAAAAACACTTAATTACTATGAATCAACAGATCTCCATTTTAGTGTCTCAATACTTGAGTGTCTAGCCATCATATGAACAATGAGGTGTTTTGTGTTACCAACAATCCAAGTTCCCAAACTGGCCAGTGACTTTCAAAGGTTTTTCCTTGAGCCTTGCTCCTCAAAGACTGGACCAGCAGTATTGACATTATTTGGGAACTTGTTAGAAAGACAGAACTCAAGGGTTCCTGTGTGGCTCAGTCATTAAGCATCTGCCTTCAGCTCGGGTCATGACCCCAGGGTCCTGGGATCGAGCCCTGCATCGGGCTCCCTGCTCCGCGGGGAGCCTGCTTCTCCCTCTCCCACTCCCCCTGCTTGTGTTCCCTCTCTCGCTGTGTCTCTCTCTGTCAAATAAATTTTAAAAATCTGTAAAAGAAAAAAAAAATGCCCAGAAATTTGGGTGCCTGGGTGGCTCAGTCAGTTAGGTGTCTGCCTTTGGCTCAGGTCATGGTCCCAGGGTCCTGGGATCGAGCCCCGCATTGGGCTCCCTGCTCGGCGGGAAGCCTGCTTCTCCCTCTCCCACTCCCCCTGCTTGTGTTCCCTCTCTCGCTGTGTCTGTCTCTGTCAAATAAACAAGTAAAATCTTTAAAAAAAAAAAAAAAAGAAATACAGAACTCAGGTCCCATCCCAGACATACTGAATCAGAATTTGCATTTTAACAAGATCCTAAGGCGATTGGCATGCATGGTAAAATTTGAGAAGTATCAACTCATATGCATTTGCATTCTAACATGAGTAGAAAAAAAAGAGCAGAATTATAGGTGTTGACCAGGAATCATGGCTGACTATGCTCATGGCAGTGTGCCATGCAATTCATGAAGAAAACGGATGAAGAACTGCTTACACATTTTTAACCATTGTAAGCGTGAATATGAATGATTATTGAATATCTGTATAGTACACCTGTGTCATATAACTAGGATCACCATATATTCCACATTCCTGCGACAGTCCTAGTTTACACCTGATATCCTAGAATAATTATTAATCGTACCCCACCGCCTTTTAAACTAAAAAAAGTCCTCATTTGGACAATAAATCATCTGTTGGCCCTAATCATAACCTGCTTCCCAAAAAGATTTAATTGTAAGGATAGGGTATTCAGGCTTCACTAGTCACCAAATTCTGCTCCTGTGAAACACTGGTGAACTGGACGGAGACATTCCACTATTAAAACAGCAAGGCAAATGCTTTCCGTTTCACAGAAGAAAAACAAGTAGTGGTTGTAATCTTCTCATTTTAACTTTTTGTTTACTAAGTTTTTCTTATACCACAAGTATTTAATATGGCTTATCATTACTAGAATCTGGTATAGGGTCTGACTTAGAACAAACCTACATGTTTATTTATTTTAAGCTTAACATATCAATATGTTTACAGTGTTGCAGAAAGAGCACCATAACTTCCGACTAACAGAACTGTTTGGCGAATCACAACTTTAGTCTCCCATGATTGAAAACACCACAAATTTCCTATCTGCATGCACTAAATGGACAATAGGCACACTGTGAGTACATTAAAAACCCAGATAAAGAACAAGGAAACTGGATATCATCATTCAGTGGCATGAGTGAGCCTGTGGAAGCAAAGAAATGCAAGGAGAACGGTGGAAAGGTACTCTCTTCCAGGTAAACAGGTAAAATGTAAGAAACTGCCATTCCCTGGCTGTGGTGCAGAGGGGTTGGCTCTGGAGAAGTCAATTCTGCCCATTTGATCAGAGCAGGACAGTCCCTAGTGGAGTCAGAGTCAATCACCAGGAGCTAGAGTCCATTCAGAAAGCAATGGGGGAGGGGGGTGGTGCTGGGAGAAGAGTCAGCTACTGAAGACTGCGATAGGGGTTACCAAGGCAGGGAAACCAAGTCAGAAACAAATCTAGATGATGTGAAAATAAGTAACCTGGAGAGGCAACACATTAAATCCTTTTAAAATCTTTTGTTAAGGTATAATTTACATGCAGTAAAATTCACCTTTTTGGTGTATGATTCTACAAGTTTGGCAAACATCAACACATCACAGTCAGGATATAGAACAGTTTCCCTCACCCCCAAAATTCCCCAGGCCCATCTGCCATCAACCCTTCCCCTGACTCCAGGCCTGGCAACATTCTTTTTATTCTTTTTTTTTTTTTTTTCTATTTCCAGAATGCCATGGAAATAGAATCATTCAGTATGTAGTTTCTGTATCTGGCTGCTTTTACTTAGCATAATGCATTTAAGATTAATCCTTGTTGCATTTATCAGTAGTTTGTTCCTTTTTTCATTATTGAGTAGAATTCCATTGTATAAATGAATCACAATTTGTTTATTCATTCATCAGCTGAAAGACATTTGGGATGCTGCCAACTTTTGGAGAAATTAATAAGGCCCATATAAATATTCACATATAGGTTTTTGTGTAAACATTGGTTTTTACTTCACTTGGGCAAACATCTATGATCAGGATCAATGGACCATATGATGAATAGTTGTTAAACTTTATAAGAAATTGCCAAAGTGTTTTACGAAGTACCATTTTGCATTTCCACCAGCAATGTATAACAGTTCCAGTGTTCCACATATTTGTCAGCATTTGGTATTGTCAGTTTTTTTATTTTATTTTATTACTCTAGTGGGAGTAATCCTCAATTCATTCCTGTTTTACTCTCCCATAAATGAAAACACTATACAATAAATTCCCATCTAGATGAGTAAAATGGACAACAAACACACTTGTAGCTTTAATTTGCATTGCCCTAATGAGGAATGATGTTGAGCATCTTTTCTTGTGCTCATTTGCCATTCATATATCTTCTTTGATGAAGTGTCTATTCAAATATCTTGTCCGTTTTTTCCAGGTTGTTTTCTACTTTGTGAGTTTTGAGACTTATTTTCATATTATGCAATCAAGTTCCTTATTGAATAAAGATTTTGCAAATAATTTCTCTCAGTCTTTGGTTTGATTTTCACTTTCTTACCAGTGTCTAAACACAAAGTCTTAATTTTGACAAAGTCATATTTGTCAAGTTCTTCTCTTATGTATCATGCTTTTGATTTCATATTTAAGAAATATTTTCCTAACCCCAAATCACAAGTATTTTCTCTTACATTTTCTTCCAGGAGACTTATACTATTACGTTTTACAATTATTTCTATGATTCACTTGGAGTTAATCTTTGCATACCGTGTAAACGTATAGATTAAGAATTTTTTTTGGTTTTGGGGGAGCTGTCTTTTTGTTTGTTTTGTTTTTATTTGTTTTGTGTTTTGCTTTTGGATATCCAAAGATTTAAGTACCATTTGTTAAAAAGACTGTTCTTTCTCCATTGAATTGCCTCTGTACCTTTTCCAAAAATCAATTGGTCATATACATACGGGTCTATTTCTAGAATCTTTATTCTTTTCCATCTTCCATACATCTATCCTCTTGCCAATATGACACTGTTTTGATTCCTGTAGCTTTAGAGTCAATTCTGAAGTCAAGTAATGTGAATCCTCCAGCTCGCTTCTCTTTCAAAGTTCTGACTATCCTGCTATCCTAGTTCCCTGTCTTTCCATATACATTTTAGAGTCAGCTTGTTGATTCATCCATATTTTTAAAAATCACCTGGAATTTTGATTGGGATGCACTGAATCTATAGATTAGTTTAAGGGAAATTGATATCTTTATAATATTGAGTGTTCCAATCTATGAACACAGGATAGCTCTCCATTTATTTAGATCTTTGATTTCCTTCATCAGTGCTTTGCCGTTTTCAACATAAAAATATTGCACATTTTGTTAGACTCATAATTTCTTTTTGTGTGCTACTAAAATTGGTAATTTTTTAAAAAATTTGAATTCCAACTATTTATTGCTAGGACCTAAGAATATGACTGACTTTTGTATATTAGTTTTAGTAACTTTTTGTGTGGATTCTTTGGCACTTTCCAACTATGTGACTATATAATCTGTTAGTAAAGACAGTTGTGTTTTTTTCCTTTCAATCTGCAAGACTTTGGCTTCTTTTTCTTGCTTTACTGCATTGGTTATAGTTTCTAATATAATTTTGAATAGGAATGGTTAAAGTAGAAATCCTTGCCTAGTTCCCAGTATTAAGGGGAAAGCATTCAACCATCATTAAATATTACTTTAGCTATAAGGCTTTTGTAGATGCCCTTTATAAGAAGTTCCCTTTTACTCTGACTCTGCTGAGTTTGTTAAAAATCATAAATGAGTGCTAAATTTTATCACATGGATTTTCTGCATCTATTAGACTGTTGATAGGATAAATTACATTGATTGATTTTCAAATGTTGAAACAGCTTTGCATTCCTAGGATAAAGTTGGTTATTATGTATTATGCTTTTTATAAATTTCTGGATTCAATTTGCTAGTATTGTGTTGAAGATATTTTCACCTCTGATCATGAAGGATATTGGTTGGAGCTCTTTTCTTGCAACATCTTTGTCTAGTTTTAGGAGTAGGGTAATTTTGCCCTCATAAAATGAGTTGGAAAGTGTATCCATCTTTGCTATATTCTGAAAGAGCTTATGTAGAATCAGTATTATTTCTTTCTTAAATGTTTCATAGAATTCACCAGAAAACACATTAAAATTTAATTGTACTAATCTCATAGAATTGTGAAGAATAAATGAGACAGTGTATGAAAATAGCCTAGGTACTATAGCAAACAGAACCCGAGCAATAGCAAATATGTGCCCATATTATTAGTCTATTAATCCAACTTAATGTAGGTAGTAAGTATATGAGCATGCACCTTCCAGTGAAGAGTATATGCCACAGGCTGGCATGCAAACTCAGCTCCGTTGGCCATAACTGATAATGTTAAAAGTCCAAGTTTTGAGGGAAAAAAAACTTTGGATTTCTTTGCTACAATTATTATGCTCCCATTTAAAATACATTGTGAAGAGCTATTAATATTTTAAAAGAATTTCAGCATTACACTATTTGAAACATTTGGTTTCATAATTGTTCTTTAAATGTCTATATGTGCAAGAAAAAACACGTTGCTATTTACTCCCATCATAAAATTAGGAATGAGCTTAAAATTAGGAATGCTGGTGGGGCACCTGGGTGGCTCAGTCGCTTAAGCATCTGACTCTTGATTTCGGCTCAGGTCTTGGTCTCAGGGTCGTGAGATCGAGCCTCACGTCACCAGGCTCTGTGCTGGGCATAAAGCCTGCTTAAGATTCTCTCTCTCCCTTTCCCTGTGCCCCTCCCCACCACCCCTGCTCATGCTCTTTCTCTCAAAAAAAAAAACTTAGGAATGCAGGTAAATAATAGGACAAAATTCCTCTCTATGTCCACTTTGCATTTCAGTGATTACAAAAAACACACGAGGACTAAATGAATGGTAAATAATGAATCAAAGGTGCACTAATTTTAGAAATCCATTAAACAACATACTGAATATTTTAGCAGTTTCAATTATGCGTTATTACATACTACGTATTTTTTTATATATCCCTATATGGTTTTGCAGACTTACATTATAACACAGTGGGGGTGGAGGGAGGCAGTGAAGCATACCAAAAGCACTTGTATAACGGTCTAATGGAATATTAATGAATCAAACACATGAAAAACAAAATCTATATCTTTCAAATGCTGACTTCATTCACTATGAACAGACAGGACTCAAGCCTTGGCAATTCTAGGCTGGTGATCATAACAGAAGTACATTAATGAAAGAGAATGCTGAAGTCAGGGTCTTGTTTCCTGTTGGATAAATAATGAATATTTATTGAACGCCTCTCAGCAAGGCTACATGTAAACTGTCTAAGTCAAACAAGTATCTGTAATGCTCTTTTTTTTTTTATCTGTAATGCTCTTTTTTTTTTTTTTATCTGTAATGCTCTTACAGAGCTCCACAAAATACGTAGATTCTCTCGGTATATGGAGAGGACCTGGGCTTTGAAGCCCCACAGGTATAAATCCACTATTTAGAGTTCTGTGACCTTGAGCAAGTAACATAGGCTCTTTCTGCACCGGCCCTTTAATTTCTAAAATGCATTACTACCTACTGATGCCCCCCACAAATATTTCTTGATTATGCTAGCTAGACCCTGTGTCACCTGCTGGGTCCACGAGGACGAACCTTCAAGAGCCCAGACAAAGAAATGAGCATTCACCAAACAGAGTAACAAGGGTTTTCACTGTACAAGAAGAAGGTGCACCAGTTGCACATTGGAATGCTGTCTAAATTGGGACCTGGGAAAATTGGGTAGGGCTCCCTTAAGGAAACTACTGTCAGGTAAATTCTGAAGGATGAATGGAAGTTAACTAGGCGAGCTCTGGAGTGAAGGATGAAGGCGAGAGCCTCCAGGCAGGCAGAAAGGCTCAGGGAAGGCAGAAAGAGAGTACAGTGCCATCAAGACCCGAGGAAATTGGCTGTGGCCCTAGTAAGGAAGTGATCATTGATCTTAAGGCAGTGTGGAGCCGGTGCTGATTTTTAATATGAAAACGGACACAGTCTTTCTTGTTTTACAAACCAACAGTGTAGTGAAGAGGGACAAAACTGAAGGCCAAAGGCCCTGTTCAAAGCTGTTGCAAGAGATGATGGTGGCCTGGACTCGGGTGTGATAAAAACTAAGAACAGGTGCCTAGAAGCACAGCTGGTGTGTGCTGGGAACCCAGCACCTGTTAGATGCCTTGTTTCTTCTTCTCTTGTAATCAGTGCCACTGTTTTAAAAGGAATTGTCCAAATGTCCCAGTAGCCATCCAAGTAAAACCTCTTTCCAAGGAATAATTTTACAAAGAAATGTTCTTCATAACAGATACTTTCATATGTCAGCAGGGAAGAAAGATATTCTATTTTGCCTCTCTATTTTTGGTCACCTAGCAATGAGATTGCTATAAAGTGTTGATGTGAATGCAATTTCATTGCAACAAAATTGTTTCAATGTCTTAGTTAATTACAGTAAGTTTTATCACTAATATTAGCAGCCTCTCTAGTCACTGAAGATCACATTAACTGTTTTACTGTCTTCAACGAGTTTAAGATTTTTAAGATGTTACATATTTATTTTATTTGAGAGAGAGAGAGAGCGTGCATGCATGCGTGAGCAGGGGGAAGAGCAGCAGGAGAGGGAGAGAGAGAATATCAAGCAGACTCTATGCTAAGCACAGAGCCAGATGCAGGGCTGGATCTCAAGACTCTGAGATTGAAATCAAGAGTCCGATGCTTAACCAACTGAGCCACCCAGGTGCCCCTAAGCACTATTTTAAAATTATTTCGATAGTTTCATATTATTTGTTTATCATTTGTCCCTTCCCCCTCTAGAATGTAATCTCCATGAGAACAGGGACTTTATCTGTCTTGTTCTCTGTTCTACCTCCAGCAGCTGGAGCAGTGCCGAGGGACTATAGGTGCACAATAAATATGTGTGGGCTAACTGCTTCACAGAATGAATGAAGAATGGGTGGCCATCTATGGGAAGTAACTGAAATTAGCCACCCCTAACTGGCATCTTTACCTCAATGCTCTCCCTACCCTAAGCCATTGCACACTTGGTTTCAAATTCATCTCCCTGCTCAAACTGAGTCCAAACTGCCGTACCTGACCTTCAAGGATTCCTACCCACCCCAGCAGCTCCATCTCCCACCACTGCCAAGTTCTAGAGCTCACACGGCTTCTCGCCCCGTCATCAACAGGATAACTTGCTGCACTTCCCCAGCTATCCCAGTATGCTCCACCTCTGCCTCAAATATCCTGCATCTCCCTCCCTGTCTGAAAAAAGTCCCATCTGCCCTTTAAGGCTCACCTCGAAAGTGACTGCTTTTGAAGTTTCTCTTTATATTTTAGGTCAGTGGTTCTCAGCTGGGGGCAATCTTGCACATTCTCTACTACCCTAGGGACATTTGGCAACATTCAGAGACATTTTTGGATGTGATGACTGGAGGGGAAAATACTACTGGTCTCTGGTGGGTATCAGTCAGGGATGCTGTTAACTCCTACAATGCACAGCACAGCCCCCGAAAACAAAGAATTATCTGTCCCAAACGTCAATAGTACTGGGATTGAGAAGCCCTTTAGGAAATGTCCCAATGCCACCTTCAAACCACTGCAGAGTTTTGGACTGCTTATACTGAACGTCCACTCTTTGTTGGACAATATTTATATATAACTCATCTGAGCCCTCCCTCACAGGTCTGTGTGCTTGAGATCACAGGCTGAATCCTACCCAGCTCATTTTTCCTAATGATCATAGCATATCCCTTGCACAAGGGAGATGATCAATTTGTTTACTGAAATGGAATTGAAATTTTTATTTCATTTAAAAAAAAATTTCAGTTATTTACTCAAGTCTATTTTCTCCTGTGTCCTATTAAGAAGGAAAGGTAGGCACCATCTTGTGCAGTGAACCTTTAAACCCTTAAGATGTATTCTGCTACCTTTTATGCTCTCATAGGAAAGAGTGTCCATTTAGGGCAATAACTGGTGCTATACTGGATTAACTGTAGTTTGGAGGCTAGTTTTCACCACATACTGTGAAGCTGTATTTTTTCATTTGACATACCTATAGCTTTTGAGCTAATAAACAAGTAAATAAACAGCCAACCTTGAACCTTAGCTGAGATAAAAGGTGGCTTTACACAAGTCAGGACTAAGTAATACATGTCATGATTCATCTAAAGTTCCTCCTTTTTTTATAATCCTAATACTTAACAAAGTTAATAAATATTTGCTAATTTTATAATCCATCGACATTATAAATATTCTCTGAGCATTTTACAAATAAAATATTCTGGCCATTTTGCTGACAGGGCTGTACATGCAGAAGCTTTTGGCACACTTACAAAATTCAACTAAGAGTGAAAATCCACATCTGGGGGCGCCTGGGTGGCTCAGTCGTTAAGCGTCTGCCTTCGGCTCAGGTCATGATCCCAGGGTCCTGGGATCGAGCCCCGCATCGGGCTCCCTGCTCCACGGGAAGCTTGCTTTTCCCTCTCCCACTCCACCCTGCTTGTGTTCCCTCTCTCGCTGTGTCTCTCTCTGTCAAATAAATAAATAAAATCTTTAAAAAAAGTCTACATCTGACTATCAACTCATAACTTCATCTCTTCTGAGATGTAAGAAAGTGATTAGCCTAAGGAATATACAGACACAGACACACGCTAGAATTAAGTTTCAAATTTTGAATGAAAAATTCAGCCTGGCGAAAAGAAGGAAAATCTGATCTGATCAGATGAGATCATCATAAATCCGTTCATCATGACTAAAAGGTAGGCTGAACCCTCATGACTATAAACCCAAATGGCCTTCAGGCTGAGGACACGTGCAGTGGGTCACCTGAGAAGCTGTTACACTGAGAAGCTAGGCATCCTGATTCCCAGTGCTGTCAGTCAGGAACAGTGAAAACTGTTATGAAAGAGTTTTGTGTTGTCATATGTCAGCCAGACCAAAAAATCAATGGTTAGTTATATTTCAAGGGAAGGAGGAAACCCCTCCAAGCAGAAAAGCACAATGCAATCAGAAGACCCTGAGAAGCACTTAACATTGTCATGGTTTCCTGAGTGAAGATGTCACAAACCATCACT